>NC_136486.1:135509235-135644235 GCF_053919585.1 Euprymna scolopes | reverse complement strand
TTCCATGAACATAGTTTTTTTTTAAAATTTTTTTTTTATAAAGGAGTCACTACTTATCAAAGCCACTCGAGGATAAGGGTTAATGAGTGTATAGTGGTCAAAGGCAACAAATTGGAGTAATCGTTAGTAGTGGAAATTTGGTAAATGGGATTATTTAAGGGGGTGACTCCTCAAGAATTTGTTTATGTTGGACTTGAAGACAACCATACTGTAGTCAGTTGGAAAGTAGGAAAACGGAACAGATTTCTATCGGTATGCAGTTTTAAGAAAGAAACTTTGTTCATGGAATCTACATTTTAGGTTTAGGCACAGATAAAATTTTACCAAATATTTTACTGTTTGCCTACAGACTACAACATAGTCGTTTTCAAGTTCAATATTAACAAATATCTGTTGAGTGATCCTGGAAATTTCTCACAGTTGCATCATTCAACTAAAAATCTCACTCACCTTTTATCCTCAAGTTGGCTTTCATAAGTTGTGAATCATTAGTATAAAAAAAAAAATTGATGTGTTTGCTTTTTGTTTTTATTTTTAGAGTCTTCTGAATTATGGCCGCCTTGTATTCGTTTGATTGTCACTGAATCAACCTGTCTTGATGTAGGCAAGCTTTTCATTGTTACCTGTACAGGAGCTTCAATTGGACAACGCAAAAAAGACTTAATCCAGATCAATGATATCGGCAAAGCTGGAGTAAGCATCGACAATTTTGTTTTAATTTGCATGTATCCATTATTTAGCTACTTTCCTGAACATTGAAAGAATCAAGTCTGTAAGAGAGAATTTGAATGCCTACCACATACTATGCTCAAGTGTCTAAGGTCTCTCTGTACACCAGTTTGCTAGAACAACTTGGTATGAGGATACTTTTCACTAGAAGTAAACCCTGACTAAGTATTCAAAATCGTAAAGCATTTGTAGCCCAAATAAGATCTTGATGTCGCTAACCCACACTAACTTTTATGAGAAACTAACGGAGGTACCTGGCATTGCCCAGGTGTCGTGAAGTGTGTGTGTGTGTGTGTGTGTGTGTGGGTGGGGGGGTAAATCAAATCAATAATAAAATGGAAAATAAAGAATGAGCGAATGAAATAATCCTATTTAAATGTTAAAAAAAAAAAAAAAAAAAAACTGTAATAAACAATTAAAACAAAAAACAAACATTTTTCAATCACTTAGAGAAGGTGCACCATACTATGTTATTTTGAATAGTTGGTCAGGATATACTTGTAGGGTGAAAC
The DNA here is from genome assembly GCF_053919585.1 of Euprymna scolopes. Classification (NCBI taxonomy): domain Eukaryota; kingdom Metazoa; phylum Mollusca; class Cephalopoda; order Sepiida; family Sepiolidae; genus Euprymna; species Euprymna scolopes. The sequence goes on along the minus strand of NC_136486.1, from coordinate 135,642,994 downwards.
ATCCACATGTCGGGTTGTGCTTAAAAACCCTTGTATAGAGAGACCAAAAACACTCGAGGATGGTGTCTAGTAGCTAATTCAAACTATCCAATTTTCAAATTTTCAAAATATGAATTCGTGTGACTTTTAAAAACATGTAATAATGCAAATTTCCATAATCCTTCTAAATAAACCATAAGATTTTGTTATGTTTTTTAAATTATATTATTTTCAAGCAGACATTATATTTTTGACAGTCTTTAATGGTTTATCTAAATACAAAAAGCAAAATTTCCCTTAGTTTTAATTAGATACAAATCAACTAGATATAGAATAATTATCTCCCTTGCAAACATATAAGAATTATCTCCCTTGTATTTCTAATATAATTTTTATGAAGAAACAAAATTTGGTGCTTCTGTATTATCACTCTGCCATGAAAAAATATTTAATTATCTGATATATAAAGCAAAGTTGTCTGTATGTATGTATCTGCATCAGAGTTACGTAGTTGATCTAAGAACAAAACCACCGGCATATTTGGAATCAACACCTTTGATCACATGTGGTTACCAATTTCAGAAGTTCTTGAACCTTTCTTTAAAAACTTATGATTTAAAATTAAAAGTATGTAAAAATAACATTAAAAGTTAGTGTTCTGACATTTTTAGCATTACATTTTTAGCATTACATTCTTGACATTACATTTTTAGCATTACATTTTTAGCATTACATTTTTGGCATTACATTTTTGGCATTACATTTTTGGCATTACATTTTTGGCATTAAATTATTAGCATGACATTTTTGGCATTACATTTTTAGCATTAGATTTTTGACATTACATTTTTAGCATTACATTTTTGGCATTACAGGTTTAGCATTACATTTTTAGCATTAGAGTTTTAGCATTACATTTTTAACATTACATATTTGGCATTACATTTTTAGCATTACATTTTTAGCATTAAATTTTAAACATTATATTTTAAACATTACATTTTTAGCATTACAATTTAAGCATTACATTTTAGGCATTACATTTTTAGCATTACATTTTTAGCATGACATTTTTAACATTACATTTTTGGCATTGCATTTTGGCATGACATTTTTGGCATAACATTTTAAGCATTACAGTTTTGGCATTGCACTTTTAGCATTACAGTTAAGCATTACAGTTTTAGCATTATATTTGTAACATTACATTTTTGGCATTACATTTTTAGCATTAGATTTTTAACATTACATTTTTGGCATTAGATTTTTGGCATCACATATGTGGCATTATATTTTTGGCATTACATTTTTGGCATTACATTTTTAGCATTACATTTTTGGCATTACATTTTTAGGATTACATTTTTAACATTAAAATTTTGGCATTACATTTTTAGCATTACATTTTTAGCATTACATTTTCAGAATTACATGTTTAGATTTACATTTTTGGCATTACATTTTTGGCAATACAGTCTTAGCATTAAATTTTTAGCATTAGATTTTTAGCATTAAATTTTTGGAATTACATTTTAAGAATTACATTTATGGCATTACATTTTTAGCATTATATTTTCAGCATTACATTTTTCGGATTATATTTTTTACATTAGATTTTGAGCATTACAGTTTTAGCATTACATTTTTGACAATACAGTCTTAGCATTACATTTTTGGCATTACATTTTTAGCATTACACTTTAAGCATTAGAGTTTAGCATTACAGTTTTAGCATTACATATTAAACATTACATTTTTGGCATTACATTTTTGGCATTACATTTTGTGCATTACATTTTTAGAATTACATGTGTAACATTACATTTTTGGCATTACATTTGTAGCATTAGATTTTTAACATTACATTTTTGGCATTACATTTTTAGCATTACATTTTCAGCATTAGATTTTTGGCATCACATATGTGGCATTATATTTTTAGCATTACATTTTAAGCATTACATTTTTAGCATTGCATTTTTAGCATTGCATTTTTAGTATTACATTTTTAGTATTACATTTTAGTATTACATTTTAAGCATTACATTTTTAGCATTACATTTTTGGCATTACATGTTTAGATAAACATTTTTGGCATTACATTGTTGGCAATACAGTCTTAGCATTACATTTGTAGCATTAGATTTTTAGCATTAAATCTTTGGCATTACATTTTAAGCATTACATTTATGGCATTATATTTTAAGCATTACATTTTTCGGATTATATTTTTAACATTAGATTTTTAGCATTACAGTTTTAGCATTACATTTTTGAAAATACAGTCTTAGCATTACATTTTTGGCATTACATTTTTAACATTAAAATTTTGGCATTACATTTTTGGCATTACATTTTTAGCATTACAGTTTTAGCATTACATTTTTAGCATTGCATTTTGAGCATTACATTTTAAGCATTACATTTTCAGCATTACATTTTTAGATTTACATTTTTTGCATTACAGTCTTAGCATTACATTTGTAGCATTAGACTTTTAGCATTAAATTTTTGGCATTACATTTTTAGCAATACATTTTAAGCATTGAATTTTTGGCATTACATTTTTAGCATTATATTTTCAGCATAACGTTTTTCGGATTATATTTTTAACATTAGATTTTTAGCATTACAGTTTTAGCATTACATTTTTGACAATACAGTTTTAGCATTATATATGTGGCATTATATTTTTAACGTTACATTTTTAGCATTACAGTTTTGGCATTACATTTTTAGCATCACATTTTTGGCATTACAGTTTTGGCATTACATTTTTAGCATTACAGTTTTAGCATTACAGTTTTAGCATTACATTTTTAGCATTACATTTTTAGCATTACATTTTTAGCATTACATTTTTGGGCATTACATTTTTAGCATTACATTTATAGCATTAAATTTATAGCATTACATTTTGTGCATTAGATTTTTAACATTAAATTTTTGGCATTACGTTTTCGACATTAGATTTTTGGCATCACATATTTGGCATTATATTTTTAGCATTACATTTTTGGAATTACATTTTTAGCATTACATTTTTGGCATTGCATTTTTAGGATTACATTTTTAACATGAAAATTTCGGCATTACATTTTTGGCATTACATTTTTGGAATTACATTTTTAGCATTGCATTTTTAGTATTACATTTTTAGCATTACATTTTTGGCATTACATGTGTAGATTAACATTTTTAGCATTACATTTTTGGCAATACAGTCTTAGCATTACATTTGTAGCATTACATTTTAAGCATTACATTTATGGCATTAGATTTTCAGCATTACATTTTTCGGATTATATTTTTAACATTAGATTTTTAGCATTACATTTTTGACAATACAGTCTTAGCATTACATTTTTGGCATTAGATTTTTAACATTAAAATTTTGATTTACATTTTTGGCATTACATTTTTAGCATTACATTTTTGGCATTACATTTTTAGCATTACATTTGTCGGATTAAATTTTTAGCTTTACAGTTCTAGCATTACATTTTTAACATTACATTTTTGGCATTACATTTTTAGCATTACATTTTTGGCATTACATTTTTAGGATTACATTTTTAACAATAAAATTTCGGCATTACATTTTCAGCATTAGGTTTTTGGCATTAAATATGTCGCATTACATTTTTAGCATTACATTTTTGGCATTACATTTTTAGCATTACAGTTTTAGCATTACATTTTTAGCATTACATTTTAAGCATTACATTTTCAGCATTACATTTTTGGCATTACATGTTTAGATTTACATTTTTTGCATTACTGTCTTAGCATTACATTTGTAGCATTAGACTTTTAGCATTAAATGTTTGGCATTACATTTTTGGCATTACATTTTTGGCAATACATTTTAAGCATTAAATTTTTGGCATTACAATTTTAGCATTATATTTTCAGCATTACGTTTTTCGGATTATATTTTTAACATCAGATTTTTAGCATTACATTTTAGACAATACAGTCTTAGCATTATATATGTGGCATTATGTTTTTAACGTTACATTTTTAGCATTACAGTTTTGGCATTACATTTTTAGTATCACATTTTTGGCATTACAGTTTTGGCATTACATTTTTAGCATTACACTTTTAGCATTACAGTTTAGCATTACAGTTTTAGCATTACAGTTTTAGCATTACATTTTTAACATTACATTTTTAGCATTACATGTTTGGCATTACATTTATAGCATTACATTTTTAGCATTACATTTTGTGTATTAGATTTTTAACATTACTTTTTTGGCATTACATTTTCGGCATTAGATTTTTTTCATCACATATTTGGCATTATATTTTTAGCATTAAATTTTTGGCATTACATTTTTAGCATTACATTTTCAGCATTAGACTTTTGGCATCACATATGTGGCATTATATTTTCAGCATTACATTTTTGGCATTACATTTTTAGCATTAAAATTTCGGCATTACATTTTTGGCATTACATTTTTAGCATTGCATTTTTAGTATTACATTTTTAGCATTACATTTTTGGCATTAGATGTTTAGATTAACAATTTTTGCATTACATTTTTGGCAATACAGTCTTAGCATTACATTTGTAGCATTAGATTTTTAGCATTAAATTTTTGGCATTACAATTTAAGAATTACATTTATAGCATTACATTTTTAGCAATATATTTTCAGCATTACATTTTTCGGATTATATTTTTACCATTAGATTTTTAGCATTACATGTTTAGATTTACATTTTTGACAATACAGTCTTAGCATTACATTTTTGGCATTAGATTTTTAACATATAATTTTGGCATTACATTTTTGGCATTACATTTTTAGCAGTACATTTTTGGCATTTAGCATTAAATTTTTAGCGTTACAGTTCTAGCATTACATTTTTAACATTACATTTTTTACATTACATTTTTGGCATTACATTTTTAGCATTACATTTTTAGGATTATATTTTTAACAATAAAATTTCGGCATTACATTTTCAGCATTAGGTTTTTGGCATTAAATATGTCGCATTACATTTTAAGCATTACATTTTTGGCATTGCATTTTTGGCATTACATTTTTGGTATTGCATTTTCAGCATTACATTTTAAGCATTACATTTTCAGCATGACATGTTTAGATTTACATTTTTTGCATTACAGTCTTAGCATTACATTTGTAGCATTAGACTTTTAGCATTAAATGTTTGGCATTACATTTTTAGCATTACATTTTTGGCAATACATTTTAAGCATTAAATTTTGGCATTACAGTTTTAGCATTATATTTTCAGCATTACGTTTTTCGGATTATATTTTTAACATCAGATCTTTAGCATTACAGTTTTAGCATTACATTTTTGACAATACAGTCTTAGCATTATATATGTGGCATTATATTTTTAACATTACATTTTTAGCATTACAGTTTTGGCATTACATTTTTAGCATCACATTTTTGGCATTACTGTTTTGGCATTACATTTTTAGCATTACAGTTTTAGCATTACATTTTTTCATTACATTTTTAGCATTACATTTTAACATTACATTTTGTGCATTACTTTTTTAGCATCAGATTTTGTACATTACATTTTTGGCATTACATTTTCGGCATTATATTTTTGGCATCACATATTTGGCATTATATTTTTAGCATTACATTTTTGGTATTACATTTTTAGGATTACATTTTTAACATTAAAATTTCGGCATTACATTTTTGGCATTCATTTTGAGCATTACATTTTTAGCATTACATTTTTGACATTCCATTTTTAGCATTACATATTTGGCATTACATTTTTGGCATTACAGTTTAAGCATTACATTTTTAACATTACATTTTTACCATTACATTTTTAGCATTACACTTTTAGCATTACATTTTCGGCATTACATGTTTAGATTTACATTTTTGGCAATACAGTATTAGCATTACATTTGTAGCATTAGATTTTTAGCATAAAATTTTTGGCATTACATTTAAAGATTAGATTTGTAGCATTACAGATTAGCAATTTTTTTTTTTTACATACAGTCTTAGCATTACATTTTTGGCATTAGATTTTTAACATTACATTTTTTTCATTACATTTTTGGCATTACATTTTTAGCATTACATTTTTAGGATTACATTTTTGACAATAAAATCTTAGCATTTAATTTGTGGCATTATATTTTTAACATTACATTTTTAGCATTAAATTTTTGGCATTACATTTTTAGCATTACATTTTTTGCATTTTTTTTTTAGCATTACATTTTTGGCATTACATTTGTAGCATTACATTTTTAACTTTACATTTTTGGTATTACATTTTCAGCATTACATTTTTAGGATTACATTTTGAGGATTATATTTTTGGTAATAAAGTTTTAGCATACATATGTGGCATTAGATTTTAAACATTACATTTTTGGCATTACATTTTTAGCATTACATTTTCAGCATTTGATTTTTGGCATTACATTTGTGGAATCAGATTTTTAACATTATATTTTTGGCATTACATTTTTAGCATTATATTTTTGGCATTACATCTTTGCCATTACATTTTTAGCATTACATTTTAGCATTACATTTTGTACATTACATTTTTAACATTACATTTTTGGAAAAATATTTTAAGCAATATATAATTAGCATTACAGATTTAGCATTACATTTTTAGCATTACACATTTGGCATTACATTTTTAGCGTTACATTTTCAGCATATAATTTTTCGCGTTACATTTTTAGCATTACAGTTTTAGCATTACATTTGTGGCATTACGTTTTAAGCATTACATTTTTTGCATTACATTTTTAGCATTGTATTTTCGGCATTACATTGTTAGCATTACATTTTTAGCATTACATTTTTATCATGTGTAGCGTTACATATTTAGCATTACATTTTTTGCATTACTTTTTTGGCATTACATTTTTAACATTACATTTTTGCCATTACATTTTAAGCATTACATTTTTAGCATTACAACTTTAGTATTACATTTTTTGCATTACATTTTTAGGCTTACATTTTTGCATGACATTTTTAGCATTACATTTTTCGGATTACATTTTAAACATTACATTTTTGGCATTACATTTTCAGCGTTACATTTTTGGCATTACGTTTTTAGCATTACATTTTTTGCGCTACATTTTTAGCATTACATTTGTGACATTAAATTTTTAGCATAATATTTTTTGCATTACAGTTTTAGAATTACATTTTTGGAATTACATTTTAAGCATTACATTTTTAGCGTTACATTTTTAACAATACAGTCTTAGTATTACATTTGTGGCATTACGTTTTAAGCATTACATTTTTGGCATAATATTTGTAGCATTACATTTTTAGCATTACATTTTTAACATTACATTTTAAGCATTACATTTTTAGCCTTACATTTTTTACATTAGAATTTTGGTATTTCATTTTAGCATTACATTTTTAGCATTACATTTTTAGTATTGCATTTTTAGCATTACATTTTTAGTATTACATTTTTAGCATTACATTTTTAGTATTACATTTTTAGCATTACATTTTTAACATTTCAGTTTTAGCATTACATTTCTAGCTTTACATTTTTTGCATTACATTTATAGCATTACATGTTTGGCATTACATTTTTAGCATTACGTTTTTGCATTACATTAGTAACATTACAATTTTGGCATTACATGTTTGGCATTATAGTTTTAGCATAACATTTTTAAGATTACATTTGACATTCCATTTTTAGCATTACATTTGTTTCATTACATTTTTAACTTATATTTTTAGCATTACATTTGCGACATTACGTTTTAAGCATTATAATTTTTGACATGATATTTTTAGCATTAGGTTTGTAGCATTACCTTTTTAGCATTATATTTTTGGCACCATATTTTTTGCATTAGATTTATAGCATTATATTTTTGGCATTACATTGGTGCATTACATTTTAGCATTACATTTTAAGCATCACATTTTTGGCATTACAGTTTTAGCATTACCCTTTTAGCATTACATTTTTTTGATTAGATTTTTAACATTACAATTTTGGCATTACATTTGTCGCGTTACATTGTTGGCATTACAGTTTTAGCATTACTTTTTAACATTACATTTGCCATTACATATTTAGCATTTATTTTTAGCATTACATTTTTAGCGTTACCTTTTTAGCATTTCATTTTTAGCGTTACCTTTTTAGCATTACATTTTTAGCGTTACCTTTTTAGCATTACATTTTTAACATTACGTTTTAGAACTACATTCTAGCATTACATTTTAAGCATTACAGTTTTAGCATTACATTTTTAACATTACATTTTTGGCATTATAGTTTTACATTACATTTTTAAGATTTCATTTTTAGCATTACATTTTTAGCATTACATTTTTGGCATAACATTTTAAGCATTACAGTTTTGGCGTTACATTTTCAGCATTACACTTTTAGCATTCCAGTGTAGCATTACAGTTTAGGCATTACATTTTTGGCATTACATTTTGTGCATTACATTTTTAGAATTACATTTTTAACATTACATTTTTGGCATTACATTTGTAGCATTACATCTTCAGCATTAGATTTTTAGCATCACATATGTGGCATTATATTTTTAGCATTACATTTTTAGCATTGCATTTTTAGCATTACATTTTTAGCATTACATTTTTTGCATTACAGTCTTAGCATTACATTTGTAGCATTAGGTTTTTGGCATTACATTTATGGCATTACATTTTTAGCATTATATTTTCAGCATTACATTTTTCGGATTATATTTTTAACATTAGATTTTTAGCATTAGAGTTTTAGCATTACATTTTTGACAATACAGTCTTAGCATTACATTTTTGGCATTAGATTTTTAACATTAAAATTTTGGCATTAAATTTTTGGCATTACATTTTCAGCATTACATTTTTGGCATTACGTTTTCAGCATTACGTTTTTAGCATTACATTTTTCGGATTAAATTTTTAGCGTTACAGTTCTAGCATTACATTTTTTACATTACATTTTTGGCATTATATATTTAGCATTACATTTTTGGCATTACATTTTTAGGATTACATTTTTAACAATAAAATTTCAGCATTACATTTTCAGCATTAGGTTTTTGGCATTAAATATGTCGCATTTGTAGCATTACATTTTTGGCATTGCATTTTTAGCATTATATTTTTGACAATACAGTTTTAGCATTACATTTTCAACGTTACATGTTGAGCATTACAGTTTTAGCATTAACCTTTTAGCATTACATTTTTTGGATTAGATTTTTAACATTACAATTTTGTCATTACAATTTTGGCATTACATTTTTTGCGTTACATTGTTGGCATTACAGTTTTAGCATTACTTTTTTAACATTACATTTGCCATTAAATATTTAGCATTACATTTTTGTACATTACATTTGTAGTATTACATTTTTAGCATTACATTTTTAGCATTACATTTTTAACATTACGTTTTAGCATTACATTCTAGCATTACATTTTAAGCATTACAGTTTTAGCATTACATTTTTAACATTACATTTTTGGCATTACAGTTTTGCATTACATTTTTAGGATTACATTTTTTGTTGTACATTTTCGGCATTACATTTTTAGTATTACATTTATAACATCACATTTTAATTTACATTTTTAGCCGTACAGTTTTACCATTACATATTTAGCATTACGATTTTGCCATTATATTTTTGCGTTATATTGTTAACATTACATTTGACATTACATTTTTCGCATTACATTGAGAGCATTACGTTTTTGGCCTTTCATTTATAGCATTTCATTTTAACATTAAATTTTTGGCATGACATTTTTTGCATTACATTTTTGACATTATATGTTTAGCATTACATTTTTCGGAATACATTTTTAACATTTCTTTTTGTTCATTACGTTTTTAGCATTACATTTTTGGCATTTCATGTTTGGCAATACAGTACTAGCATTATATTTGTGGCATTACGTTTTAAGCATTACATTTTTGGCATTACATTGTTAGCATTACCTTTCTGCCATTACATTTTTGAGCATTACATTTTTGGCACTGCATTTTTTAGCATTGCATTTTCGGCATTACATTTTTAGCATTACATTTTTAACATTACATTTGTAGCATTACAGTGTTAACCTTACATTTTTAACATTACAATTTTGGTATTACATTTTTAGCGTTACATTTTTAGCATTACATGTTTAGTATTACATGTTTGTCATTACATGTTTAACATTACAGTTTTAGCATTACATTAGTAACATTACAATTTTGGCATTACATTTTTGGCATTATAGTTTTAGCATTACATTTTTGAGATTACATTTGACATTACATTTTTAGCATTACATTTTTAGCCTTACATTTTATGCATTACATTTTTGGCATTACATTTTTAGCATTAGATTTTTACATTACATTTTTAGCATTGCATTTTTTGCAATACAGTCTTAGCATTACATTTGCGGCATTACGTTTTTAGCATTACAACTTCTGGCATTACATTTTTAGCATTACCTTTTTAGCATTACATTTTTAGCACTATTTTTTTCGCATTACATTTTTAGGATTACATTTTAAGCATCACATTTTTGACATTATATTTTCAGCATTACATTTTTAGAATTATATTTTTGGCATTACAGTTTTAGCATTACATTTTCAGCATTACATTTTTGGCATTACATTTTTAGCATTATATTTTTAGAATTACCCTTTAAGTATTACATTTTTCGGATTAGATTTTTACATTACAATTTTGGCATTACATTTTTTGCATTACATTGTTAGCATTACAGTTGTAGTATTACTTTTTTAACGTTACATTTGCCATTACATTTTTGGCCTTACAGATTTAGCAGTACATTTTTAGCATTACATTTTTGCATTAGGTTTTAGCATTACATTCTAGCATTACATTTTAAGTTACAGTTTTAGCATTACAAGTTACAGTTTTAGCATTACAGTTTTAGCATTACATTTTTAACATTACATTTTTGGCATTACATTTTTAGCATTACATTTTTGGGATTAAATCTTTGCATTACATTTATAGCATTACATTTTTTGCGTTAATTTTTTAGCATTACACTTGTAGCATTACGTTTTAAGCATTAATATTTTCAGCATTACATTTTTAGCATTACCTTGTTAGCATTACATTTTCATCATTACATTTCAGCATGACATTTTCGCATTAAATTTTACGGATCACATTTTATGCAGCACATTTATAACATTACATTTTTTGTCATTACATTTTAAGCATTACGTTTTTAGAATTACATTTTCAGCATTACATTTTTAACATTACATTTTCAGCATTACATTTTTAACATTACATTTTTAGCATTACCCTTTTAGCATTACATTTTCGGAATACATGTTTAACATTATAATTTTGGCATTACATTTTTAGCCTTACATTGTTGGCATTAAAGTTTTAGCATTGCATTTTAAACATTACATTTGACATTACATATTTAGCATTACATTTTTGGCATTACGTTTTGGACATTACATTTTCAGCATTAACGTTTTTAGCAGTACAGTTTTAGCATTACTTTGTTAACATTACATTTTTGGCATTACAGTTTTAGCGTTACATTTTTGGCATTATATTTTCGGCATTACATTTTTAGCATTAGATTTTAAGCATTACTGTTTAGCATTACATTTTTACATTATATTTGACATTACATTTTTAGCATTACATTTTTGGCATTATATTTTTGCCATTACATTTTTAACATTACATCTTTGGCATTACATTTTTAGCATTACTTTTTTAGCATTACATTTTTAGCATTACATTTGTAGATTTACATTTTTGCCATTACATTTTTAGATTTACAGGTTTGGCATCACATTTTTTACATTACATTTTCAGCATTATATTTTCAGCATTACGTTTTTAGATTCACATTTTTAGCATTACATTTTTGCAATACAGTCTTAGTATTACATTTGTGGCATTAGATTTTTAGCATTACATTTTTGGTATTACATTTTTGTCATAACATTTTCAGCATTACATTTTCAGCATTATATTTTTAGCATTACATTTTTAACATTACATTTGTAGATTTACATTTTTAACAGTACATTTTTAGCATTACATTTTTAGCATTACATTTTTAGCATTACATGTTTGGCATTACATTTTTAGAGTTGCATTTTTGGCATTACATTTTTAGCATTACATTTTTGTCACTACATTTTTTACATTACATGTTTAGCATTGCATTTTTTTATTACATTTTTAACATTACATGTTATGAATTACAATTTGTGCATTACATTTTTAGCATTACATTTTCAGCATTACATTTTTAGCATTACGTTTTTAGATTCACATTTTTGGCATTACATTTTTGCAATACAGTCTTAGCATTACATTTGTGGCATTAGATGTTTAGCATTACATTTTCAGCATTACAGTTTTCGGATTATATTTTTAACATTACAATTTGGGCATTACACTTTTAGCATTACATGTTTGGCATTACATTTTTAGCATTACATGTTTGGCATTACATTTTTAGCATTACATGTTTGGCATTACATTTTTAGCATTACATGTTTGGCATTACATTTTTAGAGTTGCATTTTTGGCATTACATTTTTAGCATTACATTTTTGTCATTACATTTTTTACATTACATGTTTAGCATTGCATTTTTTTTATTACATTTTTAACATTACATGTTATGAATTACAATTTGTGCATTACATTTTTAGCATTACATTTTCAGCATTACATGTTTAGTATTACGTTTTTAGATTCACATTTTTGGCATTACATTTTTGCAATACAGTCTTAGCATTACATTTGTGGCATTAGATGTTTAGCATTACATTTTCAGCATTACAGTTTTCGGATTATATTTTTAACATTACAATTTAGGCATTACATTTTTAGCATTACATGTTTGGCATTACATTTTTAGCATTACATGTTTGACATCACATTTTTGGCATTGCAGTTTTTGGATTACATTTTTTACATTACAATTTTGCCATTACATTTGTAGCATTACATCTTTAGCATTACAATTTTGGCATTACATTTTAGCTTGTGTGCCCGGTATTGCCCCGGTGTTTGGAGGTGTGTTGAGCAAAAAAAAAAAAAAAGTAGTAGTAGGCAGACAGACTCGAACTCGTACTGTGAAGGAGGAAAAAAACATGACCGTCGCATCTATCGCCACACCGGAAATGGCAAAGGTTTGAATTAAGGCTAGTCAATCAAAAAGAGGGGATGACTTTCGAAAATATCGGTAAAAAAAGCGACCCCCCCCCTGTAGAAAAATGCCCAGGTGAGGGTGAAGGAATTAATGTTTCAGCCAATTTCTCAATATTTGCCATCGGAAGGGTTGACAAAACAATACCGATCTCGTGAAAATCCGTCACTGCTGTTGAAAGTTTAAGGCAAATTTATATTATTGATCGGAACATTTCCTTTTAATATCAGAATGATTATAAAGAAGCATTGAATTACTTTTAAATTTTATTTTTGATTCTCATTATGAAATTCTTTTTTACAGTTACTTGCCAAGATTTCATTTGATGATAAAAAACAATGTTATACAGTGAAAGGGTACTGTAAACATACAGCCCCTTGTGTCAATGAGAAAAAAGTGTTTCAGGTAAGACATTCTAAAGCTTCTCATCTCTATATAAAGTTAGATATGTGCATTTGTGAATATATTTATGTGTACAGGATTTACTCCTAAACTAACTGATCATTATGAATTTTGGAACACAGTTGCTCTGTGAAGGGGATTATAATGTACTTTTTTCTTTTTTTTACATTTTCACCCCAAACAAGGCACATTGCCACTTTGATGTAGGGGGCTACTATCAGGGACATAAGCTACTGGGGGTACTATGTAGGAAGTTGGGCAGCAAGATGTCGGTTCATGCTACACTTGAACTTCTGCATGTCAGTACAATTGGGGAAGCAGGGACCCGGAAGGGAATTCCAAAGTCTAGATGTTTTAGGGAAGAAACTACTGGAGTAGAAAGCTCTTTTACATCTAGGGATCTCTATTGTGTAGGGGTGTAATTTAGCTGGTGTACTTGTGCGCCTTTACTAAATAATTTTTTTTTATAGTCGGTTAACCATCCAGACATTTCAAGCTGACCCCCTTATTTGTTCCTCTCATTTAGACTGATCTCATACCATATTTATTCAATATTTTACATAATTGTTCTTAACTTCTTTCAACAGAGATTGAACTCCTAACTTCTAAGTCAAATTCAGCCCAGAATATCTATAACAGAACACTTTGCTATGTTATGTTTCCCTATTTTTTAGATGAGGATTGATGATTTGCGTTATTTAGATTATCTAGACTACTGTTCTCATCTTGAGACTCATTGTATAACGGATAAAATACTAGATCAAATTCAGTTCTAAGTGACACTAGAGGTTAAAAGCTCAGTACCTCAGGTAATACTAAGAATACAATTGTTAATTACATTACACATGAGAATTACACATTACATTACACTTCTGTTCAGTCATGGCTGACAGAATGAGAGCATGCTACCATTTGTGAATTAAGCATAGGATTCTCGTTGAAATTCCATGCAGATTCTCAAGTTTGACGACAGAAAAATTCCTGAGTTTGACGAGATACTCCTGAAGAAGGTTGGCAATTACATCAGATGAAACATTGTGAGAATAACACTCAAGATGAGAACAGTAGTCTTAATGATCCAAATAATACAAACAGGCTATGCGTTCAAAAAGTACCTAAAAGACATGGGATGCTGTGTATGAGAACAATGTACTCTCAAAGGAATAAATAAGGGGTTTAGTTTGAAAATTCCCCCAAAGTTATCAACTATTAAAAAAAGAGAACCAAAGAAGGCCATAATCTAGTGATGGTTGAAACATTCTGAACATAACAATATGGAATACTGTTGCCATATCTGGGCAGGAACTGCTAAAAGCAGCCTATCCTGCCTTGACAGAGTACAAAATAGACTTCATGGCTTAGTGGGGGATGCCCTTTTCTCTACCCTGCAACCTCTCTCCCACAGAAGAGACGTTGCAAGCCTATCCTTGTTTTATCGTTATTTCTATGGTAGGTGCTCGTCTGAACTCCAATCTCTGGTCCCCCCTCGCCAATCTTTCATGAAAAACAGCCGTCTAGCTGAATCCACTGTGAAAAATTTCCGCCACTCTATATCTGTGCCTAAATCAAAACGCGGATTCCATGAACAAAGCTTCTTTCTTAGAATTGCACGCCTGTGGAACTCTGTTCCGTCTGCCTGCTTCCCTCCGGACTACAACTTGGATGTCTTCAAGTCCAATGTTAACAAATTCCTAATGAACCGCCCCCTTAATTAAACACTTCATCAAATCTCCACACTAACGTAATGTACTTGCAATAACCCTTATCCCTGACTGGCTTCCGGGCCTTGATAAGTGGTGATCCCTGTGTAAAAAAAAAAAAAAAAAAAAAAAATCAAGATGAGGATAACAGTCTGAAAAAATAATAACATAATTTTGAACTTTCGTTAAAATGCTTCATTTATTGTGTTGCAGGGTCATAAGCCAGTGACGCTCTCTCATGAGGATTGGTTGACAGTTGGTGAGACGAAACTCTCCGTTCACATCCATGTTGGATATGACACATGCGATGACTGTGAACCAGGATTAGTACAAGCAAAATATGCTGCAGAAAAAGAAAGCAAACCATCTGGTAAAATATTTTAAAATTCTTTTATTCTGTTTAAAATAAAACCACACATCGCTTAAGTTATGTCATTCAATCAGTCTATTATGATTGAGTTTGAAATAGCATTTTCATTTTTGAACTTGCAGATTTACTGCATCTTTTTATGAGTGCATTCAGAGTTCTTTATGAGAGTCTCTATTTGTAGGTTGGGCTTGTTGCACTTAACTTTGAAATAACATCTTTGTCATACTTACGTTTGAAACAGCATTTCCAGTCTTCAATCAGGCTTAATTTTGAAATAGCATTTCCAGAGGTCTGTCAGGCTTCAGAATAAAATACTATTTACTACAGCTGTTTGTTGGACTTATGCTTAAAAGAATATTTCTAGTAGTCTGTCAGGTTTATGTTTGAAAACGCATTTCAGGTGGTCTGTCACACTGAAGTTTAAAATAGCATTTCAGGTGATCTGTCACACTGAAGTTTAAAATAGCATTTCAGGTGATCTGTCACACTGAAGTTTAAAATAGCATTTCAGGTGATCTGTCACACTGAAGTTTAAAATAGCATTTCAGGTGGTCTGTCACACTGAAATTTAAAATAGAAATACTTATGTTTCGTCTGGCTCGATTTTGTAATATCATTTTGGTGGTCTATCAGGATTAAATTAAAAATTTTTTTTTGTTTTGTGAAATGCGCAGATTGAATTGACACATCTCCAGAATGTATCATTTTCGTAATAAACAGAAAATAATTCGACAGACCATATATTAAGACAAAGCAAACTTACATTTTTTGTAATATATTTTTATTTTTATATATCAAAATATAGTCTCACTTTTTTTAAATGTTGTGAATTTGTAATTATTTACAAAATCTAGAAACCAAAGGATGTGTTTTATTTTTCTTAAAATAAATAAAATATTTTTGAAGCAGATCCCATAATCATAGAATTTTTTTTCATTTCCTTTCTTTCTTCTTCACTAAAATTAAAACATATTTCCATAAAAAATGTGTAAACTAAAACTAAACTTGAAAAAGAAAGAAAAAATAGCTTCTATATTATAATAATGAAAAAATATTGAATTTCAAGTGAAGCATATGGTACCTACATAATTGTCAGGTCTCAAATAGTAACATATCCAAAAATTACGAGAAACGATATATGGCAGAAAAATAGTTATTAATGAAAAAAGAAATTTGTGAAATCCCTATATCACACTTACTAAAAAAGAGATAAACTGGCAGGGGAGATAATTAAGTTCTATTGCTTATGTCACATGATGAACGTAATTCAAAATGTTAGACAAGTTTTATTCCCCATCTAAACTTTATCGAAAACTGTTTTTTATTAATAATTATTTTTCTACTTTATCGTTTTCTGTAATTTTTGGATATGTTACTATTTGCGACATGGCAATTATGTAGGTACCATTTGTATTACTTGAAATTCCACCACCATACAACATTACTATTACCCGCCTTGTAACAAGGCACATAAACATCCCTCAGAACAGAAAGAAATAACTAGGCATAGCTGCTCAGCCCACCATTTTCATTACGGCACATTATCTGATACCATTGATTGCATTCGTCATATTCCTCCCAATCCATTTTCGCAAATGATGCAAACTTTCTGTTCTTCTTAATCAAACTCTATGAATTAATATTTAACAAATATAAATAACCTGAAGCATAAAATATTTTACCAAAATGATTGGATTCAGCATTAAATAACCTGAAAATGGTTGATATGCCATAAAACAAACCAACCAAACTAATCATGTTAACTGGAACTTTCAGTTTCTGGTGGAGGAGTTTTATTTTTTTTTCACACCAAACGTAAATGGATGCAACTTAGTAAGATCGTACGATGAAATGGCTGTTCCTGGAGTTGTCTAGTTTTCTCTTCATGTGAAAATATAGTCCTCAAACATATGGGCAGCCAAATTTAGCTTCATGCACACTGATTTAGCATTGGCAGAAAGCATAAATATATTACAGTTTTACCATATATATGTTACAGACCATGACTAAAATTATGGACTTAGAAAAGTATTAATTTTGTACAGTTAATCTTAACATCATCAAAATTTGATAAAGTTTTCATTTAAATTTAAAGAAATATTTTTTCAGTGGTGGGTTTCGTGCTCTCTTCATAAAAACAAATTCAAATACAGCCCCCCTTCCCCCCCCCCCTCTCAGGACAATCTACATCGGTTTGGTACCATTCATACCAAATTTTAAGTTTGTATGTCTAATAACTTAAAAACTGTTAGTAGAAATGACAGCAAGTGCAGGTTTTGCCACACAGAAGTAGAGAGTGTGAGCCACCTGACATCCAACTGTACGGTTCTGCTGGGGGAGGGAGGGGCTACTATATAATGTGATGCAATGGAGTGTGTAAATATCTCCACTGGACAATCATGTAAAAAGTTGAATATTGCATGCAGCAACAGGTCCTGAAAGAATAGTTGGAAATAAGTCGTACATAATCCACATAATAATATGAGATGGAAAAAAGAAACAAAAACCCTTAGTAAAAGTTAGCATCCCCAATGATGCTGGATTAAATAGAGCTGAGAGAGAAAAGATAACTAAATACCAAGGTCTTATGAAAGAAATTGGAATTTTATCTGTGCCTAAACCTTAATGTAGATTCCATGAACAAAGTTTCTTTCTTAGAACTGTACACCTGTGGAACTATCTTCTGTTTGCCTGCTTTCCAGCTGACTACAATATGGTTGTCTTCAAGTCCAACGTAAACAAGTTCTTGATGAGCCATTCCACTTAAGTTAAGAAATTTATCAAATTTCCATTACTAATGATTACCATATTGTCCAATTGACTAGTGTACACTCTTTAACCCTTATCCTTGAGGGACCTCTGGGCCTTGATCAGCGGTGATGCCTATGTAAAAAAAAAAAGATCTCTATTATTCCAGTAATTAGGAACAACTGGACTCATAAAAAATATTTTTAAAAACTTCCTGGCAAATTTATGATGAACCAATGCAAAAGAGATTCAACCAATTGCACTTAAAGGGATGATCAGAATCTTAAAAAGATCTCTCGGTTGGAATATCTGAGTTAGTGGATAAGTGTTTGACATCTGGTAGAATGCCCCTTCCCTAGCTTAGACAAACTGATAAAAAAATTGAAAACCAAAAAAATTATTTTAGTTTAGATAGACGAGAGTAAACGATAATAAATTTAAGTGTGACAAACTAATGATTTTTGCTGTTGGAAACTTAAGTGTGGCAGATTGACAAAAATGTATTTTCAACTAAAAATGTTTTTTGAACTCTTTTTTTTTAAAACTTTTGACAAAAATGTGTTTTTTGAACTTAAGTGTGACAGATTGACAAAAAAATCTTTTCAACCTTAAGTGTGACAGATTGATAAAAACGTGTTTTTTTTCAACCTTAAGTGTGACAGATTGGCAAAAATGCGTTTTTCAGACTTAAATGTGATAAATTGACAAACATTTTTTTTCAACCTTAAGTGTGACAGATTATCAAAAATGTTTTTTTCAAACTTGAGAATGACAGACAAATAAAAAATTCTAGTTGATAGGAATAACTATCCAACAAAAATACCTTTCAAACTTAAGCATGACAAGATGTAAATACCCCTGACCAACCTGACAAGCAGCTAAATCCCACCCCTTCACAGTAGAGATTTCGTGATGTAAGAGAGCCTTCTACTCCAGTAGCTTCTTCCCCATAACCTCTAGACTTTGGAATCCTTTTCCAGTTCCCTGCTTCCCCAACTGTACTGACATGTAGAAGTTCAAGTGTAACGTGAACCGACATCTTGCTGCCCAACTCCCTACATAGTACCCCTGATGCTTATGTCCCTGATAGTAGCCCCCTACAAAAAGTGGCTATGTGCCTTGTTTGGGGTGAAAATGTAATAAAAAAAAAAAAATAATAAAAGACTAATGAAAATATTATTTCAAATTTAAGCATGGCAAGACTGATTAAAATGTTATTTCAAACTTCGAAATGGCAGATTGACAAAAGTGTTATTTTAAGCTTAAACATGACTAACTGACATATATTATTTAAAACTTACAGATAAAAGAAAATTGTCATTGGCAAAAAGAACTATTTCAAAATTAATTGTAATTTCCAGCAAAGATGCTGTTTAAAAAGTTAAGCATGACAGCCCGAGGATAAAAATATTTATAACTTAAGCTTGACAGACTTACAAAGATGCTCTTTCAAACTTAATCATAACATACTATGAAAGTGATATTTATAATTTGGGCCTGACAAACTAACAAAGATGTTATTTAAAGCTTGGCAAAAGAAAATTTTAAGTAATGAAAATGTTATTTCACACTTAATTGTAACATTAAAACAAAAAATGCTATTTCAAACTTAAGCATTGCAAATTGCTGAAAATGCTATTTTTAACTTCAGCATGATATGCCAAGGAAATGCTATTTCAAACTTAAGCATGTCAGACTGTTGAAAATACTATTTTTAACCAGCATGATATGCCAAGAAAATGCTATTTCAAACTTAAGCATGACAGACTGTTGAAAATGCTATTTTTAACTTCAGCATGATATGCCAAGAAAATGTTATTTCAAATTTAAGCATGACAGACTGTTGAAAATGCTATTTTTAACTTCAGCATGATATGCCAAGAAATTGTTATTTCAAACTTAAGCATGACAGACTGTTGAAAATGCTATTTTTAACTTCAGCATGATATGCCAAGAAAATGCTATTTCAAACTTAAGCATGACAGACTGTTGAAAATACTATTTTTAACTTCAGCATGATATACCAAGAAAATGCTATTTCAAACTTAAGCAGGACAGACTGATTTAAATGGGTTCTGTTAAACTTAAGCAGGGTATGCCAAGAAACTGTTCTGTTAAACTTAAGCATGACAAACAATCTAATGGATAAAGTCTCTAATTGTAGATGCACCAATTCAATCAGTGTATTTAGTGATGGGAATACTATGTCAGTTAGACAAAGCATCTAATTGAAATGTAACTGCATATCTAGACGCATTTGCTTATGAAAAGTTGCAGACAGACTAATCTAACTTAAAATAATTTGTCATTGTTGTAGATTGCAATCTGCTTCAAGCAAATGTTTCATTGCATGTTTCAAATTTCTTAAATGCCTGTGTTTCTGTTTATCGTACACAAGCATACATACTAATTGTGCAGGTGAAACAAACACAAGCATATAAAGTCTATTTATATTTGAAGGATACATCTTGCCTGCGGGCTATATATAAGCTATTTTCTAAGCACCTTGCATGCGGGAGCAATGAACAAAACAATAAAAGGGCAGCAATCAGAAAGGTAATCTGCTATGACCACCCAGGTTGCTGAGTGCACATGGCATTAATCATTAATTAAAGCCATTAACCGCCCGAAACATAATCGTATCTTTCAATTAAAAAAAGATAAAATAATTAATGCTGGGATTATTATCATAAACTAGACCACCCCAAACCTATTGGGCCAGTACTTGTAATATATATATATATATATATATATATATGTACTAGCAAAAGTACACATTGTTGACTGGGTTCAAAAACAGCCTACAGAAAATGGACTCTGATTTATGAAAGTATGATAGGTTATGAAAAGGAAGGGTTGTCAATTTGGGTTGAATTTGGGGGTATCAAAACCCAAGCAAAATATGATAAAATTAAAAATAAAATAGATAAACCCCATAATTTATTATACCATACCTGTTCACACTGAAACACTTATCACAATATTCTGTGGATCTATATTAAAATACCTTGTTAAACTTTGTGACTTATTTCAATTCTATGGAGGTCAGGTGCAAACGAACACCCCATAATTTTATTATACCATATTTCTTCAAACTGAAACATAATTATCAAAGTATACTTATACAGATAGATATGAAAAGTCTTTATTAAAATTTGTGCCTATTTCTATTCTATGGAGGCCAGGCGCGAACGCAGACCCCACAATTTTATTATACCATCCCTATTTAAGTTAAAACATACTTATCAAAGTATTCTTATATACATCTATATCAAAAACACTTGTAAACGTTTTTTTTTAATTTTTAAATATTTTTTTATAAACACTTGTAAACGTTTTTTTTTAATTTTTAAATATTTTTTATTTCCATACTTTGTGGACCAGGCGCGAACGCAAACCCCACAATTTTAATGAACCACCGTTCTGCCAGATCAAACATACCCATTCCTGTGTTTCGATACATCTTCTATCATTATATGTAATCAGTTTTTTAAAAATAGTCAACCATATAGGAGCCTATTCGTGACCAGACACACACACACACATTCAACTTTATATTATATATATATGTGTGTGTGTGTGTGTGTGTGTGTAAGGTTAGTGAGAAAGAACTCCAGCAAAGTGCTTGATTATTAGAAAATCTTTAAAAAATAAGGTTGTAATATTTATTCATATATGTGTTACAGAAGATCAGAACAATATCAGTACCGTCGGTTTCAAATTCAAACAAAAGGGACCAATATTTTATGTTTACTCTCTTCAGCCTTTGTTTATATCTCTCTCTTTATATGTATTATATTATAAAACAGAGGCCGAAAGGAGTCCAATATAGATGACGAAATATTGGTCCCTTTTGTTTGGATTTGTAACTAATGGTACTTCTGTGATGCATATATATATATACTTTTTATATTAGCCTAAAGAGTTCTCATGAGGATGAAATATAGAAATTTTTGTGTAGCTTAATTGCCATATATTTTTTCATAACTTAGTATATGATTAAATATTTATAAAAACTTTTTAGAATTTCAAGATATCTATGAAATCCTTCTGTAATGTCATAATACATCCTTTCCATCCTTTCTCTCTCCTCTCTTCTTTTCCTCCATTTTCTTTCCCCCGTCTTTCTACACTATTTAGAAATTGCAAAAAGACTTCATAAATATTTGAAAATTCCAAATATTTATGAAATTATTGTGATATCATTATACCTCTTCTCTCTTGTTCCGTCTTTCTCTTCATCTCTTTCTCTCTCTCTCTCTTTCTTTCCTTCTTTCTCCTCTTCTCCCTCTTTTGATTATTTAAATCATTCCATTCCTCTTACCACTTCTATTATCATTCATCCTTCTTTCCACCGTCTAAAACATTTATGTGCAAATGAGTAACAACAATACGAGAGTTTTAAATAGATCTACCGATAATATGCTTCCTCTGATCTTGCATATATTTTTAGTATATATAATGTGAGTGCTGAGTTTGTTCATGAACAGCTGATTGTGATAATTTCTTGTTGATGTACACTGCACCCCTTAAAAGGTGGAGGTAATGCTTAGAAGGAGTCTCATGAGAACAGAACAGATACTGCACTACTCCCACCTAAGAAGTGCTTGAGGGGATGGTATCATGACAAACATATACTACACTATCTGATCCCAAAGGAGAAAATAATGCCTGGAAGTATGGTCTCATGACACATATTACACTACCCTCTCCCCAGAATGAAGCATCAGAAGATAGTACAGTAGTACATTAATAGAAGTAATAGTATAGTTCAAATTCTGATAAACATATACCAGATCTGCATTTTCTAGTCAATCTAAGTATTATTACAAAGAAATTTAAGCAAACAGAATATATTCAGATCAATTACATAGTGAAAGAAAAAAAAAGGAAAAAAGGCTAGTCTGAATCAAATATTGACTTATCAGATGTGTTGTTATTTAGGGTTGACTTTGAAAATCTAAAAAGATAACTAGATATATATTAGATGTTCATCTGTTTGATAAATTTAAACAAAACAATCTGTGTATATGTTATTTAAAACTTCTCTGAACTTGTTTCAAATTCTAGAATAATTTTCTTGTTTGTTCTTTTATTGTCATCATCTTATAAAAAAATCAGAATATTAACTAAAATGTTCAAGTTATCTCATTGAATTTTAACATTATTAGCATTGAATATTTCCAAACAATATGGTGCTATTAATATTGAAAATTATAGTTATTCAAGTAGATAGCTTTTGTGTATTTACTTTAAACTTCGTTTTTATACCAAAACTGCCATAATGGATTGTATCAATTTTGAGTTTTGAGTTATAAAATTATAGTGTATTGTAAGATTTATTGAGTGAAGTTACATTAGTGGCCTGGCAAGGCCACAGGAGAGACACCTGAAGCAGCAAAACCGACAAATGTAAGGAAGACAACCAAAGCAGTAAAAACAACAAATGTAGGGGAGAAAATCAAAGGTAGCTACCTGCCAGATACTATATATTCAAATGTAGGCAGATTTGGGCATATTTTATTGGTTTGAAAATATAAGTTCTTTTTTACCAATTGTCATAACATTTTAACAATAGAATAATATTATAATCTTCAAAAAAGATTCCAAATTTTCATGTAGTTTCGTCCCATAGAACCAAAGATATGAGCATTTTAATATTCAATTTGGCTACCAGTATAGATATATCCATATATATATATATATATATATATATCCATATATATATATATATATATATTCCACCTTTTTTTGGCAATTTTATAAGTTCAAAATTTTGGCGATTACTGATCAGAATTTAACAAAAAGGCTCGTTCGAAAGCTAATGACCTGAATTGTGCAGTGAACTACATGATATTTGTTCTTAAGGTCGCACATTATTGTTTTTAAAAGTGGGTGATTAGTTTTCTATATAAATTTAATGAGCACCCACTTTATGGCCACCTTTTTGGGGTGTCTGTTTTTTAGGGGTGGTGTCTATTGTGGCCTGGTAGACTAACACAAAACCTACCTTAAAAAACTTGTTTTCTCTAGGTTTTTGGGTGTACTGAAAACAAATGTCACATTTAAATTTTCCACAAATAAGTATTTTTCGAGGTATTAAGCAAAAATATGCATGCACTTGCATGCAGAACAATGGCCACCACTTATAACATAAAGAATTACATTGCTTAATATCCGGAAAAATACTTATTTGCAAAACATTGAAATGTGATATTCGTTTTCAGCACAACTGAAAACCTATAGAAAACAAATTTTTAAGGTAGGTTTTGTGTTGGTATAACCAGGCCACAATTACCAAATAAACACCACCCCTAAAAAAATAATAGACGCCCCCCCCCCAAAAAAAAAAGGTGGCTATAAAGTGGATATGCATTTTATGTTAAATTATTATAGAAAGGTGATCTTCCACTTTTTAAAACTATAATTTCTCCATATCTTGGAAACTACTTGTTTTCTATGATTTTTAACTGCCATTTTCATTTCCAGCATCCTTGAAAACCTATAATAATGGTAATTTTAAAGGATTTTTGTTGATGGACAGATACTGCACCCTTACCGATATTTTGATCATAGTCACTTATTTTCGTAGTTTTGCATATGAACTACAAAATATTTGATATTTCCCCAAAACCTCTGATCTGGATGGAGGGGGAGACTAAAACTTGCTGCTATGGTTTCAAATGATCTGAAATAACAGCAAGAGGAAGACTTGATTCCAAATATTTCTCATATATTATATCTCCTCTCTTTGGTATTCATGCATAAAGTAAATTTCATAGTGTATAAAGATTATTTGATACTGGAGATATTCATGATTGTACCTTATTTCCAAAAGAAGGGAGATATACCATATGAGAAATATTTGGAATCAAGTCTCCCTGGCTGTTATTTCAGATCATTTGAAAACATAACAGCAAGTTTTAGTCTCCCCGTCATCAGGGCCAGAGATTTTGGGGAAATATATATATTGAGGACTGGTTTCTTCTATGGAAAGCAACCATTTATTAAGTTGCCTGATGAGGACTTCTGGTTTTAACTGACCATTTGTCCGAAATAATAGCATGTCCAGGGTCACAACCATGTAAATTTGTTTATATTAATATATATATATATATATATATATATATATATATATATATATATATATACTAAATGTGGAGTAAATAAATTTAATGAATTAGTACAGGTTCACCTACATATTGGAAGAAATGAAACAAAAATCAACCAAAGATAGTGTACAATAGTTTCAGAGATTATATGTTTATTTAGATATAATTTTCTCATCAGCACAGATGGGGTTGATACCAAAGTATCAATATGCAGCATCAAATCTATAAGTAAGATTTGTAAAACAAATAGCAAACAGGATCCTGAACAGATGTGTGCGTTCTATCCCAACCATTATCAATGGACCTGAGGTCATCTCATCAGCATAAGACAAGGCCAAACTATTTGCCAAAAACTTTGCAGCTAACTCTACCCTCTGCGACGAAGGTCATCAACTCCCCATATTTCCTCCTACAACAGACAACACACTATCCAACACACAAATATCTGTGCACGAGGTCGCCAAACTAATCAAGAACCTTGATTCCAGTAAAGCAACTGGCCCAGACGGCATTCCAATTATAGTGTTGAAAAAGCTCCAACCAGAACTTGCCCCCATACTTACAAAACTGTTTAAGCGTTGCCTTAAGGAGAAGTGTTTTCCAACACTCTGGAAAACCTCGTCAGTATACCCTGTATTTAAGAACTCAAATGATAAGTCATCTCCCTCTCAGTACAGATGAATAAGTCTCTTTAATTTTATTTTTTACACTCTTGTATTTTATGTTTATTTCTTATGGGTACCAGTCAGGTAGATTTCTACCTCCTTCTCAAGTTTTGGATTTTTAAATCTTCTTGCTTGATGAGATCAATTATGATTGAAACAGTCTGCACATCGTAGGAAGATATGACTGTATTTACATGAAGAATAATTAAAAAAAAATAATAATTTGCTCTCTTTGATTGAATACTATCAATGACCATTGTTGAAATTCAATTAATCTTAATTTTTCGATATCTTTCTACTTGATATATATATATATATATATATATATATATATATACACTAGCGACCAAAAATCTGGGACAGTTTAGTCTTTTTCAATTTCTCCAGAACATTCGGTGGGGAGGGATTACAATTAAACTTACACACATTTAACATATCTCTTATGTTGATACACTGTATTAATTACAATTCATTATAAAGGATAGAAAAAAGTTATGAGGATTTCAATTGTTTTTGAAATTAGAATGGCCAAAACCGTGGGACAAAGAAAATAAATTTAAAAATAATAACACTGAAACATCAAAATACCAAAATCGGCAGACACACAATTTATATCTAGTGAACAAGTCTTTATTTTCTACTTATACTTATTTCTACCTTCTACTGCAAAATTGAATGAGATGGCGACATTCATCATGTGAAACGTTCGCCCATTCTTCTTTAAGTTTTAGCCACAAATCTTGCACTCACACGGTCCCCCAACGTAGACCATAGGTTTTCAATGGGGTTTAGGTCCAGACTTTGAGGAGACCAATCCAAAACATCCACATTTTGCACGTTCAAAAATTCCATTACATGCTTAGCCTTGTGGCAGGGGGCGTTATCCTGCATGAAAATAGGTTTTTCACACTCAGAATTTCCAAGTATTGGGATGACATAATCTCTCAACAAGTTCTTGTATATTGTTCCATTAACTCTGGTGTTTAGACGGACCAGATCAGTCGTTCCTTCCCAAGAAATCATTCCAAACATCATTACGCTACCCTCACCAAACTTAACCGTTTTCTTTGTGCATTTTTTATTAAATCTTTCGCCAGCAAACCTCCTTATAAATTTCTTCCCATCAGATCCATGTACATTAAACTTACTTTCATCAGAAAAAAAAATATCGCCACTGATCATCTTTCCACAATAAATGCTCTTGAGCAAAACTTAATCTGAGTTTCTTGTTCTTCTTGTTTATCAACGGTTTCTTAACTGGTGATCTCGCAAACAGACAAATTTCATTCAGGCGTCTTGATACTGTTTTACAAGCTGCTTTGATATCACGAGATATCATGATAGATATGTGATTCACGAGAAATGCTGGCAGCTGTCTGAAACCTATTGTTCAGTGCCATCTTCTTAATCAATCAATCTTGTCTAGGAGAAGTTATTCAAAGTCTGCCATTTTTCTTCAGTGGTAGAATTTTCCTAGTATTCTTGAAATCCTTTATAACTTTCCCAATGGTACTTTTCCACAGCTTTAAGTCATCAGCTATCTTCTGTATTGAATGGTTTTCCCCATGAAGTTCAATCATTGATTTTTTGATGGAAGCATCAATTTTAAGTGTCATAATGATGGTGGAACCGGCTGCAATGACTACAAAGTGACATAATCGACTTATTCATCATTTTCGTATGTAGAAAAGTGGAAAAACTGATTACACAGTCCACAATAAATTATTTTCTTTGCTTTGTCCCATGGTTTTGGCCACTTTAATCCAAAAAAAAAAAATTGAAATGCTCATAACTTTTTTCTATCCATTTTCTACCCTACTTTGGTTGGAATTTGGATGATAATCCCATCTTCATGCAAGATAATGCTCCCATTCACACAGCTGACAATGTCAAGAGGTTCCTGGAAGAGCATGATATTCTGTGTTTGGATTGGCCTGCGCAATCTCCAGACCTCAATCTTCTCGAAAACGTATGGCATTACATCAAGCAACAGCTACGTAATGATAAAATTTCAAATTTGGAAGAACTTTGAACAAAAATTAAAGAAAAGTGGGATGCCCTTTCCCCAGAGTATTGCTGCAGTCTAATTCAAAGAATTCCCAAAAGATTCCAGGCTTTCAAATTCCAGAAGGACTATGCTACTAAATATTAACTAGTTCATTGTGTTCCTGTTGTAATTGTGTTGCATTAATGTCCTAAAGTTACATTTAAATAACAATTTTCCATTGTGCAGACTTTCTTTTTGCCTCCTCAATTTGAAGTTATTTTTTTAAATTGACGTGAACACTAGAATATTTCAATTAAAAGTCAAATATGAACAGGTAAAATCATAGAAGAATAAAAGGCCAATCAAATGAGGTATAGTTTGTTTAAACAGTTACATAAAATTTAGCTTAAATTTGCAGTTTTTGAAAAAAATTACAAGTGCAAACTTTCTTTTTGCCATGTATATACATATATATATATATATATATATATATATGTGTATATATATATTTTTTTTTTTACATTGGCATCACCACTTATCAAGGCTAAGAAGCCACTCGAGGATAAGGGTTAAAGAGTGTGCAGTAGAAATTGGACAATATAGTAATCATTAGTAAATAGAAATTCGGTAAATTTGTTAACAAGTGGAACGGCTAATCAAGAACTTGTTTACATTAGACTTGAAGACAACCATATTATCTTTCAAATTTGGAAGAACTTTGAACTGGAAAGCAGGAAAACGGAAAACAATTCCACAGGCGTGCAGTTCTAAGAAAGAAGCTTTGTTCATGGAATCTACGTTTAGGTTAAGGCACAGATAAAGAGTGGGGGAAATTATTAATAATTTTTTCAGCTAAACGAGTGTTTCTTGTGAAAGTTTGGTGAGGGGGACCATAGAATGAAGCTCAGTCGAACACTTTCCATAAAAATAATGATACAGCAGACAAACTCGCAACATCTCTTCTGTGAGACAGAGGTTACAGGGAAGAGAAAAGGATATCTCATACAAGGCTACAAAGTCTATTTTGAACTATCAAGGCAGGACAAGGCTTTTCTAGCAGCTCCTGCCCAGATGTGGCAACAGTATTCCATCTTTGGACGTACCTGGCTATTATATAGATAGAGAATTGCATCAGCAGTGAGATATCTACTGGATCGATAGAAGGTTCCCACCATTTTTCCAACAGCCTTGGCAACAGATTTGATGTACATGTTCCATTTAAGATCAGGAGTAAAGGTCAAGCCCAGAAGCTTGTCAAAACTTGAGGCCTCCTGAAGACGAGAGCCATTCATTTCAATTGATGCCAGATGTGGATCAGAACATTGATGATGTAAAGAGAGAAGCTTGGTTTTAGATGCATTAAAAGTAACCAGCCACTCCTTTCCCCATTGTACCACATGCTCAAGATCAGAGGAGAGAGAATCGGAGAGAACTTGGTATGAAGTGATTTCTGTGTCTAGACATCAGTTTTTAATAATGGATCTCTTAAAAAAAAAAGAATGACATATTTGTAATCAACATATTTTTTTTGGGGGGGGATCATAATTTTAATTTTTATTTGTTTCAATTGCATTTTTAAACATAACTGCCAAGAAATGTTTGATCATCTTTGTATAAAACTGTTGTATAAGATATGTGTTTATGTGTGCAGCATATACATAACTTAAAATACACACAAAATTAAAATACATATAACTAATAATCAAATATTTATCGAAATAAAAAATAAGATAAAAAAAACTAAACGAATCTTTTAATCCAATTAAAAAAAGAATCTAAACATGACTATATTTTACAATATTTTTCTCTCAGCCCTCTACTCAAAATATCTGTATCAACCTAAGTAATGTCAGGTAAATACAATATTATTGTAAGATCCTGCTGTAAGAGTCGCTAGCACTGGGTTTGCAGCAGCAACAGCAGGCATATGACAGCTAACATATACAAATGACCAAGCCAACTGCACAAAGTGATATGACAGCAGAATAAGAGAAGAAAAAAGAAAAGGCAAAGACAATAAAAAGACACATGTGGTATGGATTGGAGAATGTATTACATACCAGGAGAAGCATGTGTTCAACATATAGCTGGAGTGTGGCAGAGAATAACGGCAAGCAACACGTAGGTGATGAGAGCGTCTTAAAAAGACATGTCGATACGAGAAATGAACTGATTAAAAGAGATGAAATACATTGTTGGAAATACCAAGAATAAATGCCTTTTGCTTAAAAAAGGAAAAAAAAAGCAAGTTGAATTACTATCCTTTTTCCTTTCCTATGTTCTGTTGTGAGACTTTCATGTGTTTGGTCCATTAAAATGTTACGGAAGATTATTCTCAACCATTAAAAAAGGTGGACAACGATACACTTCTTTTTAATCTTTTAGAATTGTTACACCATTTCAGTTATAGACACGAAATCTCCATTATGATAACTGTTAGAAAATTTGGCTTAAAATATTCGATATTTGAAAACCTTTCATTTTTATTTGAACTAAAAGTTTATGTCAGCTCTTAATTGCTTACTTATAATCTAATTTAATTCTCCATTTTGCCTTATTATTTTTTCCTGCATGTGTGCTTATTATCCAAAAACAGACAAACACAAAATTTTCATTATGATAAATGCTTATTTTTACCAAATTACATTTGTTTTTCAGATTGTATGTCAACATCTCATGAAGAATCAAAACGATTGAAACATCGAAAAGAATTAATGGGAATAAAAAAAAAATATGGCTTGAAGGTAAAGTCATTGTTTTCACCATTTTTCAAATATTTACTGTGAAGAAGGTCATCTGAAACAAAGTCAGTTTAAAACTTTTAGGTTTTATGTAAATTTGAGTTCTGGTCATATGTTATGTTCTTCCACTGGTCCTAAAATGCAAAAGTAGTTTGATCATGCATTTTCTTTCAGTAAAATAAAGTGTTTCATAGCTTACATTATATTTTCATAGAATGGCAACATTCTCTTAGCACACTTATTTGTACATGTACAGTCGAAATTTATGAAAGTTTATGAAATGGTAATGTCACCTAGCAAATATCACTCAGAATGATTTAGTCAACTGACAAATGCAAGTTTGAAATATTATCAGTTTCAATATTAGTTACTAAACTTGAAACAACAACCTCATAAAAACATTATACATTCACTTCAATTGTTGCCTGTCAAACTTTGAAAGATTTCATTTAGAAATCTCCAGTAAACTTTTTGACTAAATTAAAGTGCAAATTCATCTCATCAGTTTCAATATTATTAAACTTGATTCATGAAATAACAAGATCATAAAAACATTGAGTGTAGAAACTGTAGAACTGTTTACATGGTAAATATCACTCAGGATAATTAAGTCAACTGACAAATGAGTTTGAAAATCTCATCAGTTTCAATATTATTAAACTTGAAACAACAAAAACAACCTCATATAAACATTACATTCACTTCAACTTTTACCTGGCAAGAAATATAAATAATATAAAAAATATTCAATCATGATTTGCAATTATTGCAATTACTCTTAAGAACAAACCTTTTATCTTATTTTCAATTCCCAAATCAAGTTGGTAAATGTCACTCAGAAATATTCATTACATTAACTATAGTAATGCTGATCTAAAATGCTAAATGTGACTGGAAAGAGAAATGTCAAAATTGTCTGATAAATCATTACTGTGTTTTTGTGTTGCTGAAATGGAATTTATTTCTGCCAGTTTCAAACTGAAATTTTATCTTCTATAATTTATAACTGTCAATTTTTTTTTTATATGGAGGTCACCACTTATCAAGGCCCGGAGGCCACTTAGGGATAAGGGTTTATTGCGTGTACAGTAATCAATGAGATAGTATTGTAGTAATCTTTAGTATTGGAGATTTAATAGAGTGTCTTACTTAAGGGGAGCGGTTTGTCAGGAATTTGTTTATGTTAGACTTGAAGACATCCAAGTTGTAGTCAGGTGGGAAACAGGCAAACGGAAGAGAGTTCCACAGTCATGAACTTCTGAGAAAGAAGCTCTGCTCATGGAATCTACGTTTGCATTTAGGCACAGATAAGGAGTGGGGAAAATTATTGACAGTAGTGTCAGCCAGACGGGTGTTTCTCGTGAAAGATTGGCGAGGGTGGGGGGCGAGAGATTGGGGCTCAGATAAGCACTTGTCATGGAAATAACGATAAAACAAAGACAGGCTCGCTACGTCTCTTCTGTTGGAGAGAGGCTGCAGGGAAGAGAAAAGGGCATCCTCCACAAAGCCACGAAGTCTATTTTGTACTCTGTCAAGGCAGGATAGGCTGTTTTTAGCAGCTCCTGCCCAGATGTGGCAGCAGTACTCCATCCTTGGACATACTTGGCTTTTATACAGGTAGAGAATTGCATCAGTAGTGAGATATCTTCTGGAGCGGTAGAAGGATCCCACCATTTTCCCAGCGTCCTTGGCAACGGATATGATGTACTTGTTCCATTTCAGATCAGGAGTAAAGGTCAAACCCAGAAGCTTGTCAAAACATGGAGCTACCCAAGACGAGAGCCATCCATTTCAGTTGATGCCAGATGGGGATCAGAGCATTGATGATATAAAGATAGAAGCTTGGTTTTGGATGCATTAAAAGCGACCAGCCACCTCTTCCCCTACTGTATCATGCGCTAGAGATCAGAGGAAAGAGAATCAGAGAGAACTTTGTCATTTACGGCCTTTGATGTGTTGCCATAGATGGTCGTGTGATCAGCATAGATGTCAACGAATGATTTAAGTATGTGTTTTGGGAGATCATTAATGTAGCTCAGGAAGAGAGTTGGGCTCACGATGGACCCCTGAGGGACTCCAGCATTAATACTGTGGGCCTCCGATTTCTGCCCATCAACCACTACTCTTATGAACCTATCGGAGAGAAATGATTTAATGATTGAGAAAACATTTCCAGTTATACCGTAGCTGGAAATCTTGTGAAGTAGGCCCTTATGCCATACCTTATTGAAAGCCTTCGATATGTCAAGAGCAATTGCCCTAGAAAAAAAAACCTTTCTCAAGAGATTCACTAACCTATGAGATATAACCGTTAGCACATCTGCTGTAGATCTTGCAGAGCGGAAACCATATTGCATGTCACTAAGAAGGTTGTTTCTGTTGAGGTGGTTGACTACTTCTTTATTTAATATGGATTCCAACAACTTACTCATGACACACAGGAGACTTATTGGTCTGTACTGAGAGGGAGATGACTTATCACCTGAATTCTTTAATACAGGGCATACTGACAAGGTTTTCCAGGGTGTTGGAAAGCACTTCTCCTTAAGGCAACGCTTAAATAGTTTTGTAAGTATGGTGACAAGTTCTGGTTGGAGCTTTTTCAACACTATAACTGGAATGCTGTCAAAGCCAGTTGCTTTACTGGAATCAAGGTTCTTGATTAGCTTGTCGACCTCACGCATAGATATTTGTATGTTGCATTGTGTGTTGTCTGTTATAGGAGGAAATACGAGGAGTTGATGGCCTTTGTCGCATAGGGTAGAATTAGCTGCAAAGTTTTTGGCAAATAGTTTGGCCTTATCTGATACTGACGAGATGACCTCAGTTCCATTGATGATGGTTGGGATAGAACGCACGCTTCTGTTCAAGATCCTGTTTGCTATCGTGGGAACCAAGCTGCTGCTCAGCTACTTTGGATTTAACAGTGAGCATATAGCTCTCTTGCATTTTTTATTACTCTTTTACAGTGGTTGCTGGCAGTCCTGAAAGCAGCTTTAGTCTCAGTACATCTATTACGTTGGTAGCTATGGAAAAGTGATTTCTGTGTGCGATGGCTGCAGCACATTCAGGGGAGAACCATGGCTGGCTGTTAGGTTTTTGTTGGGATTTTTTGGATGGTATGAATCGATCTATGCCTACAATTAACCATCCGGTCAGGTCTGATACTATAGAGGACACATCCTTTTTAAACATGGAATTCAGAGGTAGGTCAGATATGAATGTACGGAAGCTATCCCAGTCAGCCATAGAGTATCGATATACAGTACGGTGGAGAGGTATGTCGAAGACTTATTACATTTCATTTTTATCTTAACTGCTACAACAGAGTGGTCGGAGGATCCTAGAGGAGATAGAATGTGAACATAGCTCAGGGGAAGTTGTGAGGAAAAGTCTAGAAGGCTTGCATACTGACCGGTAGTATCGGGCACACGGGTGGGTTCGTGAACAATCTGAGTGAGGTCATAGGCAGTGGCAAAATCATGACAGAACTTCCTTTCGTCATTGGTTTTATTCGAGTGGGTCAGCCATTCCACATTATGGATATTGAAGTCACCGCAGATGTGAATGTTAGCTGAAGGATGAGCAGACAGGATATGGTCAATTTTCTCAGATATGCTCTTAAAGATAGTAACCCCACTGTTGTGGGAGCGATAGAGGGCAAATATAAATGCAATGGTGTAAGCTAGTGCAACCCGGAAGCACATATAAGGTAAATTAGGGTCTTCTCTGGAGATATCCCTACCAGATGGAAAGCCATCTTTGATGTAGACACATATTCCATGCCCATGGCGATCTTGGGGGTCAGATTTAGCTGTTAAGTTAGAGTATCCTTTAATTATGAATTCGTCTAGGGAAGTGGTTGGCCCTATGCCATGTCCAGTTTCGTCTCCTGTAATTGTGTTTCAACCTCTGGAAGGTTGGAACGTAGACCCCTGATGTTGGAGAAGGAGACCTGGTAGTAGGGGTCTACGTTGGAGGATGCGGTTCTAGGTTTATTTGTGTTTTTTGTTTGGAGATTTGTCATGATGAGGTTTTGGGATCGGTAGACTTGGTTGGAGCAGGACAGAGAGGGAAAGTAAGACAGAAAAAGACAAGAAAATTTTTTTTTTTGTTTTTTTGTAGCACATGATAAGGTAAAGCCGTAACAATTACCCACTAGTATGGCATCGAGAGGCCCTACCAGAAATTACTGTATGGTCCAGAATCCATTCACCAAATGGCAATACAGCAGCCCCGGTACTTTGCACCTGCTGATAGGACAGCGTCCTTAGTGGTTAATCCAAGGTTTGAGTCCCTTACTATCAGGCGGGTAACGTCAGCCCAGATGAAACGTTTACCTCCAGCACCCTTACTAGTGACATGACCACAAGGATAGACATAGAAACAGAAATTTTCTGACATCTCAGGCTACTCTTTACAAAGTACTACTGACCTGGAAAGCAGCTTTTTCTTCACCCTTTGTCAGAAAAATCACTCATTGGAAATGAGGACTGAAGGACAAAAAATATTAAATTTATTCATATTTTCAGTCCCACTTCAACACTCTCCCAATTTAAATCATTTTGTTTTAAAATAATTTTGTTTTGTCTTCACTTTTGATCCACTGACACAATGTTAGCTGGCCAGTCACACTGTTGTAACCCCCACGCCAGCAATCCTTCTCTTGTTAATGGATTTCTCTGGGTTAAATTCAGTTGTTATCTGCAAAAGGTGTCATTTAGAAATATTCAATAGTGATTTGCAATTATTGCAATTACTCTTAACAACAAACCTTGTGTTGCTGAAACTAAACTTATTTCTGTCTGCTTCAAACTGAAATGTTATCTTCTATAATTTATAACTCTGTTTATCAAATATTAAATTGCAGTTATCTTTTTATTCTGATTTCCAATCCCACTTGCTCAATTTGAATTGCCAAATCAATACCTTGTAACTCTAAATCTTTCTTAAGTATAAAAACTCTTTACAAAATTACTGCATTCAGTATTAAATGACCTAATAAAACCATTCTTCAGTTAAAACTATCTCTAATTTTTATCATGATGAGGAACAGGGGCGGGGTTGGATATCAGCTGATTACTAGTTTTTTTAACACCACAAATGTTTCGTAATACGAGAGTAGTTGCAAAAGTAAAATCTATTTTTTAATTCCAAAAGTTGAAGACAGAAGTAATACCATTAAAACACGCAACCGTTTAATTACAAGCACGATTCATTTATCATTTCTAGAGTGATTAGATGGTCTTCGTTATTACGACGGATGAATATCAGATAACAAACTGATAACAGATAACAAACTGATATCAGATAACAAACTGCATTTTATTATTAGTGTAGTTTAGGGTGATCTTATCTTTTATTTACCAAACTAATTTCAAAATCTCGTTCATATCTATATATCTATAAAAGTGAGACTGCGTGTGTGAGAGAAGATACTTCTCAACCTATATACTCAACAAATTTTTTATCTACAGACGTTAAATTTGTCATATAGGGTTCTCATACATGTGAAGAACTTTTTAACCGGGTTTCATCTGGAGGAAAGGGCTGCTAATGTATCGAAATTGAAAAATTGATATGTGGAGGATTTTTATCTGTTTGGTAACTCTTTCACAAATGCATATGCGTGAATTATTTATCTGTCAGATTACTTACGTGATAGATTAAGTAGGTTTGAAAACACCTTTTAAAGATGTGTCAAGCTGATCTAATTGTTATCGTACTAGACTCACTATCTTAAGATTTTTTGAATGATGGCTGTGCATGGGCGTCTGGAGTGCACTTTGTCATACAAGATTAGTTCCAAAAGTAAAGCCTCCTATTTTTTAACTAAAAAAGTTTAAGAGCTAATGTTATATAATGGTGTACCAAAAATGGCACCCAAATGAGTCCTGTTACGTTATCTAACATGAATGGGTGTATACGTTTTGTGTTTGTTTGTGACGTGTCCTAAATGTTTTGTGATCGTCTAATGTTCATATGTGTGCGTGTGGGTGTCATATGTGTATCTCCGACATACCTTTAGTTTCTCTGCTCACTGAACCTGGTCCATCCTAACTTCATCTTGTTCTTGGAGGGGGCTGGAACCTTTTGGACGAAACACATTGACTCCAAGACGTTGGTTGGTTTTCATATTAGATTTATTTCACTTTCCAGGACGTCATGCAGATGAAAATGTAAAGTGAGTTTCTTTGCTTGTGGTCTTAAGTCTACATTGAAAGACACGTCACTCCCTCCCAAGAGGGGAGGAGAGACAACCGTAAAGCCCAACCGCTTTGCTTCAATTCCAAGTTCCAACTCCTCTATGATCTCCAGCTAACCTGATCACGTGACTCATATGTAGATCTGATCAGCTGACCAGACCTTCCAGTAAACTTGTCTATGATCTAGCTTTGTCATATTTTGACAGGTTTTATGAAAACATCACCATATCCATCTCTTGTCTACCTCTCCAGTTAGACGGATAGCTAGACCGATATAAGATAATTTATTCTGTTCTACCTATTTCATAACATTAAGGAGATGGAAGTTGTATCATTAAAGCAAGAAAAATTTTGTGTTCCAGAATTTAGTTTTCTACATGGTTATCACCATTCTCAGTGCATTTGTGTCACGAAATTCAATGACATATCTCTGCTTCTTTTTTTTTAGCTCTTGATACAAAATTCAAAAGGTTTTTTTTTCTTTTACAAAGAGATCACCACATATCAAAGCCTGGAGGCCACTCAAGGATAAGGGTTAATGTGTGTATTGTAGTCATTGGGACAGTTGCATAATAATCGTTTGTAGGAGTAATTTGGTATAATTAGATCATTTACAAGGACGGCTGAACAAAAACTTGTTTATGTTGGACTTGAAGATAATGATATTGTAGTTAGCTGGGAAGCAGACCTGCGGAACAGAGTTCTACAAGCGCGAAGTTCGAGGGAAGAAGCTTTGTTCATGGAATCCATGTTTTGGTTTAGGCAATGATAGAGAGTTGGAGAATTTATTGATAGTGATTTTGGCTAGACGAGTGTGTTTTGTGAATGATTGGCAAGGGGGGACCATAGATTGGAGCTCAGTCGAACGCTTGATATGAAAATAGCGATAGAGCAGGGACAGACTTGCGACATCTATTCGTTGGGAAAGAGGCTGCAGAAAAGAGAAAAGGCATCGCCTACTAGATTACGAAACTTGTTTTAAATTCTGTCTAGGCAGAATAGGGTGCTTCGAGCAGCTCCTGCCCAGATGTGGCAACAGTGCGTAATCCTAGGACGTACTTGACTCTTATACAGATTATTCTATTATTTTGTCCATTCCCTGTATAATATCTCTCTCTCTCTGTCTATATATATATATATATATATATATATAAATAATGTGTGCGTGTGTATATATATATATATAATATGTGTGTGTGGGTATATGTGTGTATATATATATCTATAATATAAAGCTGAATGTCTCTGTGTGTGCGTGTGCGTGTCTGATCACGAATAGGCTCCTATATGGTTGACTATTTTTAAAAAACTGATTACATATAATGATAGAAGATGTACAGAGACACAGGAATAGGTATGTTTGATCTGGCAGAACGGGAGTTCATTAAAATTGTGGGGTTTGCATTCGCGCCTGGTCCACAAAGTATGGAAATAAAAAATTTAAGAATAAAAAAAGACGTTTACAAGTGTTTTTGATATAGATGTACATAAGAATACTTTGATAAGTATGTTTTAACTTAGAGATGATATAATAAAATTGTGGGGTTTGCGTTCGCGCCTGGCCTCCATAGAGTGGAAATAGGCACAAACTTTAATAAAAACTTTTCATATCTATCTGTGTAAGTATACTTTGATAATTATGTTTCAGTTTGAAGAAATACGGTATAATAAAATTATGGGGTGTTCGTTCGCACCTGACCTCCATAGAATGGAAATATGTCACAAAGTTTAACAAGGTTTTTTAATATAAATCCACAGAATATTGTGATAAGTGTTTCAGTGTGAACAGGTATGGTATAATAAATTATGGGATTTATCTATTTTATTTTTACTTTCATTATATTTTGCTTTGGTTTTGATACACCCAAATTTACAACTCTTCCTTTTCAAAACCTATCATACTTTCATAAATCAGAGTCCATTTTCTGTAGGCTGTTTTTGAACCCAGTCAACGACGGGTACTTTTGCTAGTATATATGTGTATATATATATATATATATACTAGCAAAAGTACCTGTCGTTGACTGGGTTCAAAAACAGCCTACAGAAAATGGATTCTGATTTATGAAAGTACTAGCGAGGGGTACCCGACATTGCCCGGATGTTTGGAGGTGTGTGTGGTTTTGGGTAAATCAAAACACCGGGGGGTGGGGTTAAAATAAAAAAAAATATTTTGGTAGGTAAGTATGAGGATCGAACCTGAACCCTTTTTTTTTTTTTTTTCTTTACAAAGGCATCACCACATTATCAAGGCCAAGAGGCCACTCAAGGATAAGGGTTAAAGAGTGTACAGTAGAAATTGGACAATATAGTAATCATTAGTAATGAAAATATGGTAAATTTGATAACTTATATGGAACGGCTCATCAAGAACTTATTTACGTTAGACTTGAAGACAACCATATTGTAGTCAGCCGGAAAGCAGGAAAACGGAAGACAATTCCACAGGCATGCAGTTCTAACCCTTGAGGCAAAGTTGTAAATTAAAGTGTGAAAAAAAAAAGAGTGCGACGTTAACCATTGGGCCACCACGAGATGCTAACGGAAAGACGTTTGAATTTATTTAATTACTTGGATTTGGCAGGTGCACGTTTTAATGACTTAATGAGGTCAACTTTTGACTGCGGGGTATCATTTAGTGCGGAACGCTTTTTTTTTTTTTCCAAGATGTTGGAGATAGGGGGAAACAGCTCCACTTGTCGAAATTGAATAGCAGTTGTGTTCTGATATAAGGAAATAATATTTCCACATTGAGTAAAGCTGATTGCTTTCGGACATTTCTGGCGATCGAGACCGGAAAAATACCTAGACAATTAGTGTTGCTTTTATTATAGGAAAAGGCCTAACCCACATGTGGTGAGCGAAAACTGTTGAATATTTATTTTCCCGAAGTCGAGCAAATTAAATAGACAGGCGCGAGCTCCGTTGTTAACTCGGAGATATTATGATTTATATGTGATATAAAAAGTTTTAAGAAGTTGTGAACCGATTGACCGTTTCTCTGAAAAAAACCTTTTGTAGACATAAAGAAAAAGTGAACACACATACACACATACATACATTTTCGCTTTTATATTTATAGATGATAGGTTATGAAAAGGAAGGGTTGTAAAGGGATCGCTTCGAATTTTGGGGTATCAAAACCAAAGCAAAATATCTCGATACATCTATCATTATATGTGATCAGTTTTCTATAAGAGTCAATCATATAGGAGCCTATTCGTGACCAGACACACACACAGACGTTCAGCTTTATATCATAGATATATGTGTGTATATATATATATATATATATATATATATATCTATGTGTGTGTATGTGTATATATATATGTGTGTGTGTGTGTGTATATATATGTGTGTGTGTGTATATATATATATATATGTGTGTGTGTATATATATATATATATGTGTGTGTTTATATATGTAAATATATATATATATATGTGTGTTTATATATGTAAATATGTATGTGTGTGTGTATATATATATGTGTGTGTGTGTATATATATATATATATGTTTATATATATGTGTGTGTGTATATATATGTATATATGTGTGTGTGTATATATATGTATATATATGTGCTTGTGTATATGTATATATATGTATGTGTGTATATATATATGTATATATATATGTATATATATGTGTGTGTGTGTGTGTGTGTGTGTGTGTGTGTGTGTGTGTGTATATATATATATATATATATATATATATATATATATATATATATATATATATATATATATAGGCACGAATTCTATCTCCAGTCCCTGATCAAGTGCAGTTTTGTTTGAACTTCCTTTTGAATAAGTTCACTCTTTTGACTTCCCAATTTTTCCTAACCAAAAATCAAAGTCTGTTTGTTTTATTGCAGTTTTTAAGCATACTTTTTGATTTCTAATGTAATTCAACAGGGAAGGTCAGTCAGTCTGTTTCTAGTATGAAAAGTTTGACTCAGCTACATTTAAGCTGATTGCTTATACATTTTGGTATGAACACTTCAAAAGAAAATCACAAATGATCAATCCAAACCTTATTTTATTTCTTGATTTTTTTTTTTTTTACATTTTTTGGGGGGAGGGGGATGAGAAATGACTCTTATGAGGTGGGGAATGGAGATTTCATGCATGATAAAATAATTAGGGAAGGGTAGTTTGTTTCATGGCACACAAATGCATTTCTTTGGGCTGAATGTTAAGCATTACAACTTAAAATAATTTTCGTTATGATGTTTTTTTTTAAAGAGATATTTTTTTCATTTTATACTTATTCAGCATGAACTTTGAAGGTAGGACCAACGGTACTTGATTTTTACAATTTATTTTATTTTTTAAATTCTAAATAATGTTTTATTTTACATTTTGTACTTTCACGGTTTAAAGTGCCCTTGTTGCCCTCTTCTCTTTGAGATAATTCTTTAAATTTTGTTTTATTCTTTTCTTTATTTGGTTGATCTGTATTATTTTACTTATTTATAAAAAACCCCGAAATAGTCAAAATTAAAAAGTTATAATTTTGGAAGGAATACTGAGTATGTTACGTAAAAGCACCAGAAAACTCTTTGGAAAGTTGAAAGAATGAACATATTCCAAATCTATACAGTAAGGATTACATTATTCATATGTAATTTTTCAAAAAAGGATTTTTTATACTTTGAGATAAAACATTCAATACTCCTTCCAAAATTCTGACTTGAATTTATTAATTTCATTTTTCTTTCTTTGTGTGCGTGTCTATATATATATATATATATATATATATATATATATTCTTCAGAATAACATAATGCAATAGATCTACTGGTATAGAAATCCAGTGATCATTGGTCTTACCACATATTATTTCCCTTAATTCCCTTACTCTATGATATTTAAAAACTTTAAAAACTTTTAATTATGATTTTCTATGTTTATTGTATAATTAAGTATAAACCATTATAATATGTTTATTGTATAATTAAGTATAAACCATTATAATATTTGCTAATATTTTCTCCTCTGAGGAAATGGGTAGACATCAAAAACCTATAGGTTAAGGAGATATACTAATTGAAATGTATTCTTTGTAATGTAATAAAATTTCTAGATTTGAAATTTAACCATTTCACATCATAAAATTTAAATTGCTAAATTTTGATATTATTGTGGGGGAATCACCCTCCAATGGACTGTTTTATCCATTATATAAACCATAGACCTTTTGATCCCAGGTATAAATTAAACACCAGAGTGACCCTTGCCTGCTCGGTGACGTTTACTACTCTTTTCAGTTGTAACCTTTTTTTTACGTTGTTGTTCCAGTAATACATTGTTTAAACTCTATTCTGCTGTTCTGTTTTCTTTGTGGCTTATTGCAAGCCATAACACTGGTGACATAGGATTCGGAGAACGTACTCACGTCTAAAAACAGTGTTCTAAAAAACTAAACACTGACGACATTGGATTCAAGGAGAATACTAAAAAAAAAAAAAAAACGCAGATCATTACGGAAAAAAAAAATAGTTGAAAAGAAAAAAGTTTGTCACGACTTTCAAAGATAGCACTGTACTTTTGCAAAAATAAAAAGGTTCGTCACAACTTAGAAAGGTTAATTCTTATACTTTTGGAAAAAGAATTCGTCACTTGTGGTTTTCACTGCTAAAATCGGGTGTTATTTTTTTTTTTCTCTGGAGAAAAATATACACTTGATTTTTTTTTTCCTTTAGACAATGAACTTTTTATATATTTATGTTTTTTTCTGTTCGTTTTATTGTCTGGAGGAAGAAACAAGAAAGAATAATACGGTTTTATAAAATTCAGCGAATGTTTTGAAATTGCTGATGCTGACAAGGAAAAATGTACAAATTGAAAGTAGCGGTGGAACATTTGGCCAAGTTGCATATTGATGCTGCAAAGCGTCAGTCACAATCCAAAAAACACTGGACTGAACGTCAAATATGATTTGAGGAACAGCAAAAGGAATTGCAAAAACAATTAGCGGAATGTCAAATACGAACCGAGGAACAGCAAAAGAAAGTTCAAAAACAGTTAGCCGAACATCAATTAGAAGTTCAAAAACAGTTAGCTGAATGTCAATTACGAACAGAGGAATTGCTTTCAGAAATGGTTAAGAATAGTGCAAACGTGGAAAGTAATTCAGTATTTTCTCAGAATACAATATGGACCGCGATAGACAATTTTAAATACGAGGAAGAGGAAAAATCATTCCCAGCATATTTTCGGCGTTATGAAGATTTTTTTAATATTGACTGCAGCAACTGGTCTGATCAAAAGAAAACCAGAATTCTACTACGAAAATTGGAAACGGCTGAGCATCATAAATTTGTGGATTACATCTTGCCTCGGAAAACAGCAGATTTATCATTCACTGAGACGGTAAATTTGTTAACAGAACTTTTCTCGCCGAAAACGTATCTTTTCCATAAGCGTTGGAGATGCTTAAATATGGTAAAAGACGATAATGACGATTTTGCCACCTACGCAGCTGTAGTGAGCAAACACCGTGATGACTTTAAGTTGTCTGAACTAACAGCAGACAATTTTAAATGTCTTGTGTTTGTGCAAGGGTTAACCTCTGGAAAAGATGCGGAAATTAGGCGCAGTCCTTACAAAATTAGAAAATGAACCAAACTTAACACTTCAAAAATTGACTGAGGATTGTCAAAAAGTAGAAATTATAAAAAAAGATGCAAGAAATGTCGAAGCAGGCATCGCGAATATAAAAAAAGTAACTAAGAAAAAACTGTCGAAATGGCACACAGACACTAACCACCGAAACTCAGAAAAACTAAAAGCACCGAGCACTTGTTTCAGATGTGGTGGAATACATTGGGTAAGGGATTGCCCATTTTTAACAAAAAGATGCCATTTATGCAATAAGATCGGTCATAAAAGTTCGCACTGTAGGAAAACTCAGAATAGAAGCCGTGTACGTCAAACCAGAACTAAGGACGTCATAGATGAAAATCTACGCAAATATGTAACGGTTAACATTTTCGGCAAGGCTATTAAATTCCAATTAGACAGTGGATCAGATCTTTCAATAATAAATCTCAAAACGTGGAAAATATTACGAAAGCCGACTATGTTAAAAACTAACAGAACAACGACGGCCGTTAATGGTACAAAAATTCATTTTGAAGGTGAATTAATTACAAACATCACTTTACGGGGGAAAAACAAAATAACTAAGATTGTATGTGCTAAAAGATAGTGAGAACCTGTTTGGTTCTGACAGCATGGAGGAGTTTCGTCTCTGGGATCTTCCTATATCCACATTCTGCAAGAAAATACATACCCACCATACGCCCAGCAGAAACAGAGAAACTTATAACTTGTTTTAAAAAAGAATTCACAAATGTATTTACTCCTGGCCTGGGGAGATGTACAAAAATGGCCACAGATTTTAAGTTGAAACCTGACACACAACCGGTGTTTAAAAAGAAACGTAATGTCCCGTTCGCTTTCCTGAACAAAATAAATCAAGATAGATTAGATAGCATCGGTATACTAACTAAAATTGAATATAGTGAGTGGGCTGCTCTGGCAGTTTACATAAAGAAAAGGTCTGGGGAAATTTGCGTTTGTGCCGACTTCGCGACCGGACTCAACGGGTCCTTAGAAGATTTTCACTATCCATTACCTAGTCCAGAAG
Source organism: Euprymna scolopes (assembly GCF_053919585.1). NCBI lineage: Eukaryota > Metazoa > Mollusca > Cephalopoda > Sepiida > Sepiolidae > Euprymna > Euprymna scolopes. The sequence goes on along the minus strand of NC_136486.1, from coordinate 135,598,193 downwards.
AAATGTTCACAAAATTTAATATCGGCAAGTTTTTTTTCTAAGATCGACCTAAGCAACGCTTACCTACAGATTCCGGTAAACGACAAAAGCGCTAACCTCCTCTGTATTACACTCATTGGGGTTTGTACAGATACGAAAGACTCGCGTTTGGTATCAAGGTGGCACCTGCAATATTCCAGCAAGTAATGGATACTATGCTGTCCGGCTTGGACACCGCAATCACATATCTTTATGATATTATCATAGTGAGCAAAAGCAGGGAGAAACATGAAAAACATATCAGACAAGTATTCAGTCAAATACAAGATTATGGATCAAAGCAGATAAATGCAAGTTCTTTTTACAAGCAATTAAATACCTGGGTCAAATAATCGATAAAGATGGCAGACGCCCAGACCCAGATAGGGCAACTGCTATTAAAGAAATGCCAGCACCAGTAAACATAACTCAATTGCAGGGTTTTTTAGGTTTAGCAAATTATTACCAGGGGTTCATCCCAAATATGCACAAATTGCGCGCACCACTTAATGAATTGCTGAAAAAGGATAAGGCTTGGTAGTGGGCAGAAGATTGCCAAATATCATTCCAAGAAATAAAAAGAATCCTGATTTAAAACTATTCCTAGCGCATTTCAACCCGCAGTTGGACATAATAGTAGCTAGCGACGCTAGTCAATATGGCATCAGGGCGTGCATGCTACATCGAATGCCAGATGGCTCGAAACAGCCTATTGCTTTCGCATCACGGACTCTCTTGCCAGTGGAAAAGAATTATTCTCAGATCGAGAAAGAGGCCCTAGGAATTATATTTGCAGTTTCAAAATTCCCACCGGTTCTTGTACGGAAGACATTTTTTTCTACAAACCGACCATAAGCCGTTGATATCCATTTTTGGATCAAAAAAAGGACTTCCAACATTCACTGTGAATTTTTTATTGGAATTGTTTGCTCGGTTTGGTGTTCTAGACTGTCTGGTTAATGACAACGCTACACAGTTCACCTCGACAGAGTTCAGAGAATTCTGTGAGACGTATCAAGTCAAGCATATTACGACACCCCAGTACCACGCCAAGAGCAACGGCCAGGCCGAACGCTTCGTCAATATGCTTAAAAGGGAATTAAAAAAAGTGTCTGGCACACCGACAGAAAAGGCCTTTCAGCAATTTCTGCAGGTTTACAGAATCACGAGAAATCCGAACAAACCAGATGCGGGATCCCCAGCAGAAATCATGTTTGGACGGAAAATAAAATCCGTATTTGATAAACTGCTACTCAAACACATAGTACACAACTGAACCACTACAATGCCAACGAAACTGTTTAACAGCGGAGATGATGTGTATTTTAGACATTTTAGAAATAACATTTCTTTTTGGGAACAGAGCACGATCTTACGAAGAATCGGCCATGTTACATACATCATTCAGGGCCCAAAGTTCCAACATAAGAGGCACCTGAACCAAATCAGGAAACGCTTCTACGAGGACCAAGAAGAACCACTGCAGGACGGCAGTGAGGCGATTGAAACTGTGAATGACTGTTTTGACATAGACCCTCCAAAAGGGATGTCAAAACCGAGACGCTCTGGCAGAAAAAGAAAGCGCACAGACCCTTTGGTTGTCTGCCCCAAAAGGAAGAAATACTGATTTTCACAACCGCGGAAATCAGCTTGGGAGGAGGGTGTTGTGGGGGAATCACTCTCCAAATGGACTGTTCTATCCATTATATAAACCATAGACCTTTTGATCCCAGGTGTGGATTAAACACCAGAGCGACCCTCGCCTGCTCAGTGACGTTTACTACTCTTTTCAGTTGTAACCTTTTTACGTTGTTGTTCCAGTAATACATTGTTTAAACTCTATTCTGTTGTTCTGTTTTCTTTGTGGCTTATTGCAAGCCATAACAGATATATATATATATATATATATCATTCAAACACTACCGTGTTTTAATATATGGTTAAGTGTCAATTTTAGTCATTTAGAACTGCTTTAAAGCTTCACGACTCACTCATTTCAAACAAATAGTTTACAGATCACCTTCTCAGCTATATTGTGAAAAATAATTTTTAATTTTCGTTCAGTAAAACAAAAGTTATGGTGAATTTTCTGGTGTTCAAAATCATAAAAATGTATAAGGAGGCGAACGACGCTTTTTATGAGCAACCACGTTGCTTTAGCGACTACTGTTGCTACTAATTCACTGCTGTCTCGAAAAGAGAAGTAACAGGTGAAACAGAGAGAATGAAAGCATGAAAGGGAGATAATTGGTGAGATTTTATTGAAAGCAGTCGTACATTGTTATTACATGTGTATTTATGAGGGCAAAAAAATAAGACTGAAATTAAACAAAGAACAAGTGAATTTATTGGAAGCCTGGAAAAATCATGGATTACTATAGAAAAATGCAAGCATGAATAGTAATATAGTTAAGCTTAAACATGGAAAAGTAAAGGACTAGTTGTTAAAACTGAAAAAGAAAAGGACAAGATATTCTAGTAAAAAGTATGATAAATTTATAACTTAAAATATTGCAGCATTAAGAATTTTTTAAAAAATTCAATTTATAACATTATATAATCAATTCTTAATGCTGCAATATTTTAAATTATAAATTTATAATATTTTTTACGAGAATATCTTGTCCTTTTCTTTTCCAGTTTTGACAACTAGTCCTTTACTTTACCATGTTTAAGCTTAACCATATTACTTTTCATGCTCACATTTTTCTATTGTAATATATATATTAGGTTGGTGCAAAAATAATGTTGTTTTTTGACGTTCAACTTAAAAAAACTCATAACTATTTTCATAATAAATTTTATTAATTGAAATAAGAACGATTAGAATCGACACATTTTTTTGTTAACGAGAAACAAGTTTATTTATCCCATTAGCATAGAAATCCGGAGTTGTGAAAACGATGAAGTCATTGAAGGCTGATTCAGCATCATCTTGGCTTTTGAAGCATTTTTCGCACAGGAAGTTGTTGAGATGATTGAAAAAGTGATAATCGGTGGGCAAGAGGTCCGGTGAATATGGTGGATGAGACAGAGTCTTGTTGCCCAATTCATTCAGCTTCTGCAGGGTCAGTTGAGTAACATATGGGTTGTCATGGAGAAGAATTGGTCTACGTTATAATTGAACTGTTGCATGTTAGTACAGTCAGGGAAGCTGGTAGCAAGAACGAATTCAAAAGTCTAACTGAGAGAAGCTATTAGAGTAGAAAGCTTTGTAGCATTTAGGACTTCAACACTGAAGAGTTGTGATTTTGTTGCTAAGCTGGTTTATCCAGCATGTACATTGAGGGGGCACAAGTGCAAGGAGTTCATCAGAGCACATTCCATTAAAATACTTGTAAAACAGGCCCAGGGATGCAACATTGCGGGGATGAGACAAGGGTTGGAGCCTAGTTGAAAAATTAGAACCTATTAGTTTGGAAACCCTTTTTTTGGACCCTATCCAAGAGGGAGAAACAGGTGAATCCACCAACCCAGATGTGGCAACAACACTGCATGCATGGGCGAATGATGGCCTTGTAGAAGTACAGGATAGTCTAAGGTGTGAGTAATTTTTCTGACATATAACCACAATTTTCATATGTTGTATTTGATTTTCTGTTCAATATATTTTGTTTTCATTAAATACCATAAATACTAAATACTTGTGTTTATCTTTCGGATCTTTACTGGTTCACAACAGATAGAGAGATGGATAGAGAGAGAGCTACAGAGAAGTGTTAAGAGAAAACTGTTATACTTTTGTCCCAGGCAATGCCGTGTAGCCCTGCTAGTTAAAAATAAAGGAAATATTTAGCTCACTATATTTGCTTGGTAAACTGTCCTCTTTTTGATTGTGCATTTCATCTGGCAAATAAACTTTATCTTCTAAGAAAAAAAAATATATACATGCTTTTGTTAGTCAATTCGTATGCGTATGGTTTTCTATATCTGAAATCAGATGTGAACAAAAACAGAATGGTGGTTGTTTTGAATTACACTTGCTTAAAAGAAAAAAACACAAGAAAATTTTTATGATGTACATACTAGTCATGAAACAAAGATGTCATATTCCAGAAATCAGTTAAATTGATCAAGTAGTTTTTTTTTGTTTTTTTTTTTAAATTAAAAAAAAATTAAATTTTATGAAGAAGCGAGGAGGAGGTCAGGAGAGGCCATATTGCTTAAATTTGCTAAAAATTCAAAAGACAACAATTCAATTCAACTACCGAGATTTTGTTTCTATTAAAAATAATTAAAAACTTTTTATTGCTAAAATTGTAAAATACCCTACTTGATCAGCTAACGTGATTTTTAGAATATGATATCTTTGTTCCCTGATGAGTACGTACATCATAAAGATTTTTCTGTATTTTTGTTAATCAAATGTAATTCTAAATAAAAACCAAACAGTGAAATGGCCCTGTCGGTGGGGCATTAGAATACACCGACTGCCCCCCTGCAGAGGGTAAAAGTCCCTCAATGGGGGTCCTGGATATGACCTTAAACTATATCCAGTGGTGAGGCCCTAGCTTGTGGGCTTTGGGGAGTGTGGAGCCACCCTTTAATTCCCATTTCTCCCAGGTCCACTCTGACCCAGAGTGGTAGTATCTGTTAGGGTTCCAACTATGGGTTAAATAGAAACCGACTTGAAAACAACAAATATATTCTATTAAAAATTTTTTCTTCAAAATCTTTGAATTCGGCATTAAATAACCCGAAAAGGGTTGATATGCCTTAAAACAAAAACAACCAACCAACCAACCAACCAACCAGTGAAATGTCGATCTACTGAACATAACGTCAGCAAGTCTTCAGATCATTCAGGCTTTTATGCATCAAAACGGCTGTCATATGATGACTTACCAAAGGGGAATCCATGAGTTATTATTTTATGTATTTACAATTAACATCACGAGTTAGAGACTTATCCTTTATTTGCAACCTGCAAACTCAATAGATGGGTGTCAACATAACCAGACAATTATTAATGTAACCTGTCATAACCACATTTTTCAATGTAGTCAATCAGGCATTGAAGGAGTTATTCATTTATTTCATCATTATTACATTATTTTATACAACTGAAACACTAATCTAATTGATCTAACGACCTTAAAACATGAAAATCAGATGTTTATAGTGTGACGTCAGAGCAAAGCGAACAGTCAATCTATCTACTTACTCTCTCTATATATATCTTGCTATCTCTCTCTTTCTTAAAAATCTAATAAACCAGATAACCCCGTCTCTCTGTGAATGATGTGGCGTGGCAGACACTTGGCTGAGGGAAATGGGACAGAGGTTGGGTGTGAATATCGCCGTAGCGGGCGGAAATACGTCATCATGGCAACCAGACAGTGAACATTCGTGGCGGAAACGCGAAGCACGAGGGATTTGAAAATAAGAAATAAACAGTTGGCGAAAAGAAGCGAGACAGCCCGGTATACAAACAGTCGCTCCGAGAATTGGACCTCATCGAAGATTGAGATTTGGATCAGTTAAACTGCGGATTATTAGTCAAATACAATCGTATTGTCGATTGAACCCAACATTTAATCTGGCTGAGATTTGAATTAATTAAATTGCGGATTATCATTCCAAATACAATCGTATTGTCGATTGAATTCTTCTTTGGAACTAAGATTCGAGGAAGAGATAAACTTTCGCCATCTCAAGTTTTTTCTTGGATATTGTGTTTGCGAACTTTTAATTCGTGTTTACCCTAACGGATAAAAACAGATAAGTTTGGCCCATCTCATGCCAATATCTTTTCCTTTCCACAATCTTTTATACATATTGTACTGTATTTTGCATGTTGCATACATCCGGCAAACATCCTCAAAAATACGTCTGTCTCACTCATTCTTTGTATCGGAACTTTTTCTTCATCCTTTGTATATAAAAATCTTTCTTGAATTCTAAATTTTTATTGAGTGTTCGTTTTGTCATTTTTGCTCTGTTGTTCCGTTCTCCTTATTGATATGTTTCGCTGGTTAATCCGACATCCGACGATTAACCGAAGATAATTATGAGATGTTGGATATAAAATAAAATAAATTCTTGTGTCGCGATCTGACTGCCAATCAATTTTGTTATCCATTAACCGGGCCGTGACAATAGTTATGCACATACCAAGTAGTCTATATTCTTCTCTCTCGCTTGAACTAACCATGACATGACATGGGTATAGAGGAAGAAAATAAAGTATGAACTTAAAAAAAACATTGATGAAAACATAACCGATTGTAAAAAGATATAACAATCGAATGTCCAGAAGAAGTAATGAAGAGAAGATAATAACAGTTTAATACTAGAAGGGATCTTTAAATCTAAAAAATGATATTTAAAATTTAAGTGTGACATCATCATCATCATCGATGTAATGTCTATTTTACGAGCTGACATGTGAGAACTGACTAGCTCAAAGTTATTTCAAATGTATGTATGACAGACCAAAGTAAATGCTATTTCAAATGTACATATGGCAGACTAAAGCAAATGCTATTTGAAATGTACGTATGACAGACTAAAGCAAATGCTATTTCAACTAAAATTATAACAGACTGTAGCAAATGCTATGGTCAGACGATTAATCGAAATTGGAATCATTAATCGTAAGAATCATGTATTTTTTTTTGGGGGGGGGGGATCGGTATCGCATCGTTAAAAAATACCTTAGATTTGCGATTCTTTCATTACGATTCTCTTATATTTTTAAGTTGAACTGTTTGTTTGAAGTGTGATTAATTCTCTCAAAAATTTATGAGAAAAACGTCATAGAACTTTTCATAAAATATTTAATATGATATACAAGAATTTTATTAGCTACTTTAAAAGTAATCTTTATTTATCTTAATGAGTTTCGAAATTTCTGTGAATTTTTTCTTTCTTTAATTCTTCGAATTAAAATTTTTTTTTTTTTACTTTTAGCTTAACTTGCTTTTATATTTCACCATTTCGTTTTTTAGTAATAAATGCTTCTCTACATTAAAAACCGACCTTGTGTCTAACTCAGCCCTCGTGGGGAGGCAAGTAAATAGGAAGTAATATGACGTCTGAAAAACGTTTTTCGACCTCCATAAAAGCATTGCAATACATTTAAACCCTGAAGAATTTCCGCCATGCGCACTTGTTGTTCTAAGTTAACTAGCCACTACTTGTGTTTCAAACTTAAAAAATAAAAAAGCGCTTTAAAATAGTAAAACACTAAAGCTTATTTCGTTTTGGAAGGGGGGTTTCAGGCGCCATTATTATCTCAAAGAACCTGCTATGTAAACACTTTGCAATATTTTTCAGTATATATCTAAAAAAAAATTCTTTACTATCAAATTTTGTTTCCCAATTTTTTGTCTGCTAAAATTTTAATCACGTGATTACAGTGTAGCATCAATAAAATAAACCATTTAGTCAAGTGCCGTTTGGATTTACCTGAATACGATATTAACAATCACTTTATTGGTACATATGCACTTATGTTACCAGGTTGGCGTGTGTTTTGTAATTATTCTGTACTTTCACCGAACAAATTCATAAACAAAAAAGATGTTGTAAAACTTGAATTTATATATATATATATATATATATATATATATATATATATATATATATATATATATATATATATAATCATTTTATTATATATATTTTGGAGGGGGGGGTGACTTAGCGAAATAAAGGACCGTTTGAATAAAGGCGAAAGTATAGAATAGTTACAATACACCTGCTAGTTCAGTAACATAAGTGCACGCAACTGAAAATAAAATTTTTTTTTTATAATTACAAATTTAAATCATGAATTTATTCAAATGATCCTTTATTTCGCTAAGTCAACCCCTCCCACTCCAAAAATATATATAATAAAATGATTATATATATATATATATATATATATATAAATTCAAGTTTTATGATATCTTTTTTGTTGGTGAATTTGTTAGGTGAAAGTACAGAATAATTACAAAACACCCGCCAGCCTGGTAACATAAGTGCAAATAAAGTGATTTTTAATATCGTATTCAGCTAAATCCATAACAAACGGCACTTGACAAAATGGTTTATTTTATTGACGCTACGGCGTAATCACGTGATTAAAATTTTAGCGGCCAAAAAATTGGGAGACAAAAAAGTCAAGAGTTCCCAATTTTTATTTAAAATTAACAAATTATTTCTAAAATATTTTGTTTATATATGTTTACATTTTGTTTTTAAGTAAAATTAAGAAATTAATTTTAAAAATATTGTTTATATCCATCTTCATTCAAAAGGGTTAGGGTTAGGATTTTTTGTAATGATTTTATCTGTTTTTTTTTTTTTTCTTTTTTGTTTTTGTTTTTTGAAGGGATAGATATTTTTTTTCGGAGTTTATGTAATTATTAACAGGAAAATTGGTGAAAGTCAAAATGGAATCCGCGCTATTTTTAAATATTATTTTCAAGTTTAATTAAAGTTTTACGATACCCTTTTCTTATTATTGTTTTTGTGTTCTTTTGTTATTTTTATTTATTTATTTTTGGCCGGATTTAACAAACAAACACAATGAAAGCAAAGCAAACAAAACAAACAAACAAAAAATTGGTGCTTATGCACTTATGTTACCATTATTATTATTATTTTTAATGGTTGAAGTGCATCGTCCAATCTTTGAAGAGTTTCTAATTGTTTTTTTAAAGGATAATTGGTGAAAGCCAAAATTAGCACTTGTGGCAATAAACAAAAAGCTTTACCTCTCATGGAATGTTTTTTTTTTTATTACATTTTCACCCCAAACAAGGCACATTGCCACTTTGGTGTAGGGGGCTACTATCAGGGGCAACAACTACTGGGGTACTATGTAGGGATTTGGCCAGCAAGATGTTGGTTCACGTTGCACTTGAACTTATGCATGTCAGTACAGTTGGGGAAACAGGGATCTGGAATGGAATTCCAAAGTCTAGCGGTTCTGGGGAAGAAACTACTGGAGTAGAAAGATCTTTTACATCTAGGGATCTCTACAGTGTGGGGGTGGGATTTTGCAGCCTGTCGGGTTTGTTGAGGGTGTTCACGTTGTGGGGGCACAAGTGCTTGAAGTTCGTCAGAGCATTCACCATTATAATACTTGTAGAACAGGCAGAGGGATGCAACGTTTCGTCGATGGGACAGAGGCTAAAGCTTAGATGCCAGTTCAGGGCCTATGAGATTTGCGACTCTCTTTTGAACCTTGTCAAGGAGCGAGAGACTAGTAGCCGATGCACCAGCCCAAATATGACAGCAATACTCCATACATGGGCGAATGCTTGCCTTATAGAGGTACAGGATACTTTCAGGTGTTAGTAGTTTTCTAGCACGGTAGTCTCTACTGTATCGTTATTTTCATGGAAAGTGTTCAACTGAGCTTCAATCTATGGTCCCCTCCTCGCCAAACTTTCGCAAGAAACACTCGTCTAGCTGAAATCACTATCAATAATTTCCCCACTCTTTATCCGTGCCTAAACCTAAATGTAGATTCCATGAACAAAGCTTCTTTCTTAGAACTGCACGCCTGTGGAATTGTCTTCTGTTTTCCTGCTTTCCAGCTGTCTATAATATGGTTGTCTTCAAGTCCAACATAAACAAATTTCTGATGAGCCATTCCACTTGTTAACAAATTTACCAAACTTCCATTTTTATCGATTACTATATTGCCCTTTTGACTGCTGTTCACTCTTTAAACCTTATCCTTGAGTGGCCTCTCGGCCTTGATAAGTGATGACGCCTATATAAAAAAACAAAAAAGAAAAGCAAATGCTATTTCTAATGTACTTATAACAGACTAAAGCAAATCCTATTTCAAATGTACAAATTACAATAAAGAAATGCTATTTTAAATATATGTCTGACAGACTAATGCAAATGCTATTTCAAGTATGAATATGACGGACTATAGCAAATGCTATTTCAAAAGTATGTATGACTGAATAAAGCAAATGTTATTTCAAATGTACATATGACAGACTAAAGCAAATCCTATTTCAAATGTATGTTTGACAGACTAAAGCAAATACTTTTTAAAATATAAATGTGACAGACTAAAGCTAATGCTATTTTAAATATATGTATGACAGTCTATAGCAAATGCTAGTTTAAATGACCTTTTGACAAACTAAAGCAAATGCTTCTTCAAATGTAATTATGACAGACTATTATTAATGCTATTTCAAATGTATGTATGACAGACTATAGCAAATACTATTTCAAATGTACATATGACAGACTGTAGCAAATGCTATTTCAAATATACATATGACAGACTAAAGCAAATGCTATTCTAAGTTTAAGTATGACAGACTATAGTAAATGCTATTTAAAATGTACATGTGACAGACTTAAGCAAATGCTATTTCAAATTTAGTATTACAAATAAAAGCAAATGTGATTTCAAGTATATATATGACAAGCTGTAACAAATGCTATTTCAAATGTATGACAGACTATAGTAAATACTATTTCAAATGTACTTATGAATAACTATTGTAAATGCTATTTCAAATGTATATATGACAGACTGTAGTAGGTGCTATTTCAAATGTATATATGACAGACTATTGTAAATACTCTTTCAAATGTATATATGACAGACTATAGTAAGTGCTATTTCAAATATTAGTATGCCAAACTATTGTAAATGCTCTTTCAAATGTATATATGACAGACTATTGTAAATGCTATTTACAATATATATATGAGAGACTATAGTAAGTGCTATTTCAAATATTATTATGACATAGTAAATAAAATTTAAATGCGATATTCGTTTTCAGCATTCCCGAAAACGTATAGAAGGTTTCATTTTAATGGTGATTGTTAAGGTGAAAATTAAGTAACAATTTATGAAAACGACTTTCAGGCAGCCCAAAAAACAATATATATCACTAGGTGGCTAGAAAGTGGGTGCTTATTTTACATTAAATTTATATAGAAAAGTGACCTCCACTTTTTGAAAAAGTAATTTTTTTTTTTATTTTTTTATTTTTTTTTTTTATTACATTTTCACCCCAAACAAGGCACATAGCGAGATGTTGGTTCACGTTGCACTTGAACTGATGCATGTCAGTACAGTTGGGGAAGCAGTGACCTGGAATGGAATTCCAAAGTCTAGCAGTTCTGGGGAAGAAACTACTGGAGTAGAAAGATCTTTTACATCTAGAGATCTCTACAGTGTGGGGGTGGGATTTTGCAGCTTGTCGGGTCTGTCGAGGGTGTTCACGTTGTGAGGACACAAGTGCTTACAGTTCGTGAGAGCATTCACCATTATAATACTTGTAGAACAGGCAGAGGGATGCAACGTTTCGCCGATGGGACAGAGGCTGAAGCTTAGATGCCAGTTTAGGGCCTATGAGATTTGCGACTCTCTTTTGAACCTTGTCAAGGAGCGAGAGACTAGTAGCCGATGCACCAGCCCAAATATGACAGCAATACTCCATACATGGGCGAATAGTGGCCTTATAGAGGTACAGGATACTTTCGGGTGTTAGAAGTTTTCTAGCACGGTAGAGAGAGCCCACCTTCCTCGCAGCGGCCCTGGCAATGCCCTCGATGTAATTGTTCCAACTCATGTTTCCTGTGAACGTTAGGCCAAGGAGCTTGAGAGACGTACTCTCAGATAAAGAGTCGTTGGCCATTGCTATAGGTGGTAGAGAAGGTTTCTTGTAATTATTGAATGAAACCAGTTTTGTCTTGGCGGCATTGAGCGTGACCATCCATTTTTGTCCCCATTCCATTACTGATTGGAGGTCATCCTCTAGTGTTTCTGCCATTACTTTAGATATATGTTCATTTGTTTTCCTGTCGTGCCTGCTATAGAGTGTGGTGTCATCAGCATATATACCCATCTCAGAGGCAATTTTGTCGGGGAGGTCATTTATGAATATCAGGAACAGCAGAGGTCCAAGGATAGATCCCTGGAGCACTCCCGCATTTATATCATATTGTTTAGATGTACGACCGTCGAGGACAACCTGGATTTTTCTCTTATCTAAGAAGAATTTAATTATGTTAAGTATTCTACCAATGATACCGTATGATCTAATCTTCCTGAGGAGACCCTCATGCCATACCCTGTCAAAAGCCTTAGATATATCTAGAGCTACCGCTCTGCCCTCTCCCACTTATCCAGTGAATGGTATATGCGTTCAGAGATTACAGTGAGGATGTCTGCCGTGGAACGGGCTTGTCTAAATCCATATTGTTGGTCGGTCAGAAGTTTAGCATCTGTAAGGTGCTGAACTAGAGCATGGTTAATTAAGGTCTCAAATATTTTGGCAAAAAGTGGGAGGAGGCTAATAGGGCGATAATTTAATTGCTTCATATCATGAAAACTATTTCTTTGCGCCATTTTTAAAGTATATATTCGTCTTCAGGATCCTTGAAAACCTATAAAAGTAGTCAATGTAAAGTTTTTTGGGGAGGTAGAAAGATTCTAGACATTGACCCTAATAATTACTAAAACTTGACAGACTGACAGACAAAGCCTTTCCAAAAGATACAGTGGTGCATGTAAAAAATCTGATTTTCTTGGAAAAATGTTTAAGGAAGGAAGAATTAAAACGTGAAAACTCAAATCTCCAAAAGTCGTGAAACTTATTAACTTTTATTTTATTGTCTGTGCATTTAACTGTGAAATGGGCAATAAATTTGTGTGGATATATTGATTGTAGCTAAATTTTACAGTGTATTCTTTGTTATCTTTTTCAATTGCCTTTCCATTTCACTTCAATTGAATATGCAGCCAAGAAACAGTTGCGCAACTCTTGTTGACCACACCCATCTAATGGCCGAAAAAGGCAAGTAACTCTGTCTCTGATCAGGCATAAACAGTTGCTACCATTATCGGCCTTTTTATTTGGTGATTGGTTCTTGGATGTGCGTTCAGGTTAACGCATTATAGATTATCCTTTCAAGCATACAAGTGCTTTTTTTTTAGTTGCCGTCATTTTGCCTTTGATGCACCTACTGCTCATATCCCCTCCCCACTCCCAGGTATTTATTACTGTTTAAAATCTGCATTTGATCCTGCTTTTTTATGTTGCATAATATATGATACACCCAAATACGAACATGTTTTTCTCTTTTCTTTTTTTTTTTTTTTTCAAGTGTACTTCCTAACATGTAACTATTTCAAAGGTGTAACTATTTCATATGTTATGTAACTGTTTCAAAGGTGAACTTGGATGTAATTTAACTTTCCAAAAACAAATTTATATCAATGATGGCCAGAGAACTGAAGATTCCGTTTTTAACAAAGAAAGCAAATACCCTGTAAGAAAAAGTAAATAACTTTTTGATGTAGAGTTGCTAATGGGATCGGTGATTAGAAAGTGTTCTTAGATCCTGTGACACCTTTACAATTTCCAGTGCATATTATCCAAATAGATGGGTGTTCTGCTATTGTAACATGGTCAAATTTGAAAAAAGAAAGTCATTGTAATACAATTGATAGTACCTTGAGAGAAGAACAAGGAGAATGCATGTAAGCAAAAAAAACAAACAAAACAATCTGATATGAGTTTTTGTGTACAGACTGTTCGTAAAAGGGATACGCTTTGTGATGCTGATTTAGGTTGAATAATATGGGGTTTTAAAGCATTCAGTCATTTCTTTTAAAAATAGGCACAGTTTTGAAAAGTACTTCAGATTTTTTTTTTTACTTTAGGCTCACCACTTATCAAGACTCAGAGGCCACTCAAGGATAACGGTTAATGAATGTTAGGTAGACGGTGATACAATACCGTGATCAGCAATAGCGGAACTTGGGTAGGTTTCAAATATTCAAGAGATGGCTTAACAAGAACTTATTTGTATGAAAAATAAGTGTGAATATTTCATTTGATAGTGAATTCTTCTTTACAATGTAAATATTTCATTATATAAATATGTATTTTTTTTCTTTAAATAGTTGTAATAATAATGTAACTATTTCTTTATTTTTGTATTTTGTCTAGGATTCTGCTTATGTTGATAATCCAGATGCCTTGAAAAATCCAAATTATACAGACAAAGCCTTAAATCGAAGGAAAACTGTTGGAAGTGACAACCCTTATATCAAGACCACAACAGAACAGACATCAGTCCATCAGTAAGTATCTAGTTTAGTTCTCATTTGATTTTTGTCGTGGTGAAAGTTGAAAATGAGCACACATAAATAAAACAAAGTCTAACTCTCAAATTGCATTTACAATCCTCCAAAACATGACACCAATTCTCCAAAAGTCTGGCTCTCAACTTGTATTAACAATCCTTCAAAACACAGTGATGCCAATTCTCAAGATTCTTACTTTCAAATTTTATTAACGATCCTCCAAAACATGACAATGCCAACTCTCAAAAGGTCTGATTCTTGAATTGTATTAGCAACCCTCCAAAACATTATGATAACTCTCAAAAAAATCTGATTCTCAAATTGCATTAACAATCATCCAAAATACGATGATGCTAACTCTAAAAAAATTCTGACCTTCAAATTGTATTAACAATCTTCTAAAGCACGATGAATGGCACAAACTCTCAAAAAGATTGACTCTCAAATTGTATTAACAATCCTCCAAACACCATGACACCAACTGTTCAAAAGTCTGACTTGTATTAACAATCGTTTCAAGCATGATGATACAAACTCTCAAAATTTTGAGTTTAAAATTGTATTACCAATCCTCTAAAACATGACAATGCCAACTCTCAAAATTCTGACTCCAAAATACGAAGTCAATTGCATCAACAATCCTCCAAAACATGTTGATGATTACTCTCAAAAAGTCTTACTCTCGAATTGCATTAACAATCCTCCAAAACACGATGACACAAATTCTCAAAAAGTCTGACTCAAATTGTAATTAATAATAATTCTCCAAAAATACAAATCTTGTTAATTGAGTAACCTGACACAAACAAGGCCAACTCAATCATTTAGCTTTTTTATTTTCTTCAGTTGAACAGTTGATGTAGTCCCAAATAGTTAAATCAACTTTCTCTCTGGGAGGAAAGATTCTACTCTTTTTATTTCAAACAAGAATTCATTCATGCAAAACAATGCTCATCTTCATAATCTAAATTTTGTCTTCAAACAAAATTTAGATTCTATCTTTTACCATATGATGGTGTTGGGGACGCACCCCTACTACCTGGAATAATGAACTATTCCATGATGTCACTTCCGAGTAGTGAGAACCGATTTTAGTCGGACATATTTAGTAAAACCGTATGTCAAATGTTATATTTCAGACTTGAGAACTCAATATATGTAACACATATTTAAAAATACAAAATAACAGATATCTTGGTGTATATAAGACAATAATATAGTTTCTATTGGGGATGCACCCCTACTACTTGGAATAATGAACAATTCCATGACGTCACTTCCGGGTAACGAGAACCGTTTTACCAAAGGAGTCAGAGACAGCTACGCGGAGAGTATAGTAGTGACCACTAGTCCAGCAGTGACCAAAGATATTGCTTAATTTACTCCTTTTATGTATTTTTGTTAATACATATTTAATTGTTGCTGTGTCTTTCTTGTCAATTATTTAACAACTAACACCACAACAGATGGCTGTTACAATTTTTAATGAAACTCTTTTCTTTATTCCTATCTTTTGGTATTTATACAGAATATGGACTGTGCTAGTTTTTAGATCAGATTTTCATGTCTAAATTCAATTTTTACAATATCTTTTGTTTATTGAATTGTTAGGTGAAAGTATAGAATAGTTAAAAGAAAAAGAAGGCCCTCCCAGTGTATGTTAAGAATGGGTTTCTAAATAATAACATTATTTCAGCATGGTCTGTATTCTGGACAAGTATCCTATTTTCTAACATCTTGTTTGCTTTTTTTTTTATGTAATGTTGTGTTGATCAAACTACCTCAGCCGGTTATTACAGTGTGTGTGGGGTGGGTGGGAGGGATATAGTTGAATTGTCTTACTTTGTGTCCATCATACTGATCCAATTTGGTTGCAAAACAAATTCACTGCTTTTATTCCAGCTTTAGTTGCCAACACATGTAAGTAGCAGTTGTGTTATTTGAGCAAGCTTTTTGTTTACATTTTTTCTTTTTTACAAACGAGTTACCACTTATCAAGGTCTGGAGGCCACTTGAGGATAAGGGTTAATGAGTATAAGGTGCCCACTAGGATAACAGCATCATGATTGTTAGTGGTGAAAATTGAGTATAATTTGATTATTTTAGGAGGCAGTTGAAGACAACTATGTGTTAGTAAGCTGGAAAACAGGGCCATGGTACATATGGGCAGTTCTGTTTGTGTTTAGATTTAGGCACAGATAGAGAGTGAGAGAAATTGTTGATAGTGGTTGTAACTGCAAGGAAGGTGGGCTCTCTCTACCGTGCTAGAAAACTACTAACACCCAAAAGTATCCTGTACCTCTATAAGGCAAGCATTCGCCCATGTATGGAGTATTGCTGTCATATTTGGGCTGGTGCATCGGCTACTAGTCTCTCGCTCCTTGACAAGGTTCAAAAGAGAGTTGCAAATCTCATAGGCCCTAAACTGGCATCTAAGCTTCAGCCTCTGTCCCATCGGCGAAACGTTGCATCCCTCTGCCTGTTCTACAAGTATTTTAGTGGTGAATGCTCTAACGAACTGTAAGCACTTGTGCCCCCACAACGTGAACACCCTCAACAGACCCGACAGGCTGCAAAATCCCACCCCCACACTGTAGAGATCCCTAGATGTAAAAGATCTTTCTACTCCAGTAGTTTCTTCCCCAGAACCGCTAGACTTTGGAATTCTATTCCAGGTCCCTGCTTCCCCAACTCTACTGACGTGCAGAAGTTCAAGTGCAACGTGAACTAACATCTTGCTGCCCAAATTCCTACATAGTACCCCAGTAGTTGTTGCCCCTGATAGTAGCCCCCTACACCAAAGTGGCAATGTGCCTTGTTTGGGGTGAAAATGTAATTAAAAAAAAAAAAAAAGGAAAAAAAGAAAGCTAGATGAGTGTTTTGTAAAAGTTTTGCAGGGGCAGAACCATAGATTGAAGCTCAGACAATCACTTTCCATGAAAATAATGATAGAGCAGAGAGAGATTTGCAGCATCTCTTCTGTAGGAAGCATTCAGAAGCATTGTTTTCATATTTGAAATTATTTTAAGCAGTAGATATCGTTATGCAATTGTAGTAACATTTTTTCTCTTACCTAAATTTTCAGCGAAATTTCCTTTTGTCAGAGACCCTCTAAAAATTTGTTTCATTTTTAAAACTTCTATCAACATAGCTGACATCATATTCAAATGCCTATGAATTGAAACAAAACCAGGAGTGTCCATTAATATCTTGTGTCCAGAACAAGAATTGTAGAAAAAAAAAAGAATGATCACAAAAAAAATGAAACAATTCTTGAAATATCTTGGACAAAGGGAACTTTTCCAAAGAATTAAGATTTAAAAAAAAAAAAACCTAATAAAAATTGCATTGTTAATAGCTTCTATTGCTTAAATTAATTTCAGAATTTTAATTTATATACTTTTTTTTGGTATCTCTTGTTTTAATCAATGATATCATGTCATTTGAGAACAAAAAATATAAAATCTCACATAATATATGACTATATGGATCAACTTCTAAATATTTCATCCAATAGATTACAAAAATGCCCATGTAAATTTATTTTTACCATTTGAAAACAAAGATTTCCACTTTGTTTTGCTTATTTTGTAGGCTCCTTAAACTCTAATTAATCCGGATCAACTTCTAAATATTTAATCTGATAGCCTCCCCCACCTCAAAATACCCATATGAATTTAGATTTTATCATTATTTCTGAATGCATCTTGTTTATTCTTAAAATAATTTACATGATAAAAAATGGTAACAAACTGTTCAAAACCATCTGAAAAGAGGGTTAAAACATCTTCATAGAAAATATGATTTCGTTGGAAAACAGAAAGATAGATTTATACATGTGTTTCTTTTTAAGACTTTAAGATGATGATGTGTGTATGTGTGCAGTCAGGGAGGTGTAATGGGTATTATAATATTGTATTGCTTTTCTTAAGTAATTTATTTATTTATTTTTTCGTCTGCTTTCTGTCTGGCAAATTATCAGCCTTACCTGCTAAACACACAAGAGGAAACCAGCACAAATCTCCTTTTTGTCATGTGGTTCTAATCCAGATCCAATTTTCTATGTTTAACAAGATCTTCTGCTCGATGTCCCAGAATTCCACAACCAAGTCTCCTAATGTTCACACAGATTTATCTTCCTTGATAATTGGCAGATTATTACGATTGCTTGATTTTTTTTAAAGGTCTGCTCATTCTGATATGGAGTCAAAGTGTGGTGGTGGTGGTGATAAGGTACACAGTCAAACAGGCTTGTATCAATAAGAAAGATGAATAAAAGTGAAGGGGGGGATAAGAAGAGAAGAGGAAAGCAGAACAGAATATGTTAGGATATAAGAGAGAGAGAGAGAGAGAGAGAGAGAGAGAGAGAGAGAGAGAGAGAGAGAGAGAGAGAGAGAGAGAAGGAGGAAGAGTCATATTAGTCGTCAGATTACCCAAGAAGCCCCTTTTGAAAGTTGTATATCAATATTTTGGGTGGTCAGGTCAATTAACTTGAAAAAAAGGAAATTGATGAACTCAAAAAAAAAAACAAAAAAAAAAAACGAGACAGTCACAAAGATTTTATTGCTTACTCAGTTTAAATGTGAAATTTACTTTTTTTTTATTTTTGAGGTCAGGATGGAGGGGAGGACACTTTGAAGGATAACAAAACTCTCTGCACCAAATGTACTGAAAACAAGAACAAAGATTCTTGAACACCTTCATTCTGTTTACAAAAAACATAGAGTGCATTTGAATTAAAAAACAAAAAAAAGACATTCGGGTATTTTCATCCCCCTCCACCAGACTACAAGTTTCTTGATTTATAGACATGTAAGAGTCTGAACATATTTTGGCAAGCATCTTCTATATAATAATTGTGCTTGCTCCTAGGTTGTTAGCAGGGTTGCCATCATCATCATCATCATCATCATCATCATCATCATCATCATCATGTTGTGGTCAGGGTGTGGGGGTTGCTAAGTGGTTAACAACATGGACTGACAATCTGGGTATGCCAAGTACGAATCTAGTTTGTTTTACAGAGACACTTTACTTTAGTAATGTTGGCAACCTTCACATGGTCCCTCATATGTCTTTCTAACTAGAAAGATATTGGGGAAACGATTACCAATAAAAATCATATGAAAAATTCATACAAAATGAAATGGATGCCCAACAACAACCCCAACTGTTATCATTGGTTTAATGGGTACTTGTACATCTATGTTACCGCACTAAAGCCGAAGTTTCATGAGCGTTTTCCAGCAGATAACAGAAACTGCTGAGGTATGCAAAAATCCCTAGCCAATGAAAGATGAGAAAAAAAGCAATATTTTTAATTTTTAATGAAGACAACAAACGAAAAAAAAGCAATATTTTAATGAATAAAATTAATAACCTCTTAAGAAAATGATTAATAACCTCTTAAGAAAATGATTAAAAAACAGTAATTTTCCAGAATGTGTATTTATTTAAATGCTGCTTCTTTTTTTTTCTTTAATGATTATATGATTAAGAAAAATTAAATTAAAACAGCAAATGTCAAAGATGTTTTTTTTTTTAGTATTTGAAAACATTCTTTTGACCATTTTTTATGAATTCTTTTTTTCAATATTATCAGATAGAGGGTATTTGATAAATTTTTCTTGCTTATGCAGACATCTTATCATACTACTTTTTTTTATATAGAATTTGCAAGGTGCGTTCAAGTTTTATATCTTTTTTTATTAAATTGTTTGGTGAAATAGAAGGATAGTTACAAAACACCCTCTCCATCCTAAGACTGAGTTTCTAAAAAATAACGTTATTATTTCAGTACAGTAACTTCTCTGCAAACGTATCAAGTTTTCTTTTGCCCTTAAGGCAGATGACAACAACTAAGCAAGAGAGAAACCCATTCTTAATATGGGGAGGGTAGGATGTTTGGTAAATTTTATTTTGTCTTTAGGGCAGACAACAACAACAACAACGATTGATTGACTTTCATTTGTGTGCTTACAAAAACTAATTGTTGATAAAGCTATTAACAAAAACTAATGGTTGACAAAGCTATTAACAAAAAACTAATGGTTGATGAAACTATAAACAAAAACTAATGGTTGACAAAGCTATTAACAAAAACTAATGGTTGACAAAGCTATTAACAAAAACTAATGGTTGACAAAGCTATTAACAAAAACTAATGGTTGACAAAGCTATTAACAAAAACTAATGGTTGACAAAGCTATTAACAAAAACTAATGGTTGATGAAGCTATTAACAAAAACTAATGGTTGACAAAGCTATTAACAAAAGCTAATAGTTGATAAAGCTATTAACAAAAACTAATAGTTGATAAAGTTATTAACAAAAACTAATGGTTGACAAAACCATTGACAAAAACTAATGGTTGACAAAGCTATTAACAAAAACTAATGGTTGATGAAGCTATTAACAAAAACTAATGGTTGACAAAGCTATTAACAAAAACTAATGGCTGATAAAACTATTAACAAAAACTAATGGTTGACAAAGCTATTAACAAAAACTAATGGTTGACAAAGCTATTAACAAAAACTAATGGTTGACAAAGCCATTGAGAAAAACTAATGGTTGACAAAGCTATTAACAAAAACTAATGGTTGACAAAGCTTTTAACAAAAACTAATGGTTGACAAAGCCATTGACAAAAACTAATGGTTGACAAAGCTATTAACAAAAACTAATAGTTGATGAAGCTATTAACAAAAACTAATGGTTGACAAAGCTATTAACAAAAACTAATGGTTGATGAAACTATTAACAAAAACTAATGTTTGACAAAGCTATTAACAAAAACTAATGGTTGACAAAGCTATTAACAAAAACTAATGGTTGACAAAGTGATTGACAAAAACTAATGGTTGACAAAGCTATTAACAAAAAACTAATCATTGATGCAACTATAAACAAAAACTAATGGTTGACAAAGCTATTAGCAAAATCTAATAGTTGACAAAGCTATTAACAAAAACTAATGGTTGACAAAGCTATTAACCAAAACTAATAGTTGATGAAGCTATTAACAAAAACTAATGGTTGACAAAGCTATTAACAAAAACTTATGGTTGAAAAAGCTATTAACAAAAGCTAATAGTTGATAAAGCTATTAACAAAAACTAATAGTTGATAAAGCTATTAACAAAAACTAATGGTTGACTAAACCATTGACAAAAACTAATGGTTGACAAAGCTATTAACAAAAACTAATGGTTGATGAAGCTATTAACAAAAACTAATGGTTGACAAAGCTATTAACAAAAACTAATGGTTGATGAAACTATTAACAAAAACTAATGGTTGACAAAGTTATCAACAAAAACTAATGGTTGACAAAGCTATTAACAGAAACTAATGGTTGACAAAGCCATTGACAAAAACTAATGGTTGACAAAGCTATTAGCAAAAACTAATGGTTGACAAAGCTATTAACAAAAACTAATGGTTGACAAAGCCATTGACAAAAACTAATGGTTGACAAAGTTATTGACAAAAACTAATGGTTGACAAAGCTATTAACAAAAACTAATGGTTGACAAAGCCATTGACAAAAACTAATGGTTGACAAAGCTATTAGCAAAAACTAATGGTTGACAAAGCTATTAGCAAAAACTAATGGTTGACAAAGCCATTGACAAAAACTAATGGTTGACAAAGCCATTGACAAAAACTAATGGTTGACAAAGCTATTAACAAAAACTAATGGTTGACAAAGCTATTAACAAAAGCTAATAGTTGATAAAGCTATTAACAAAAACTAATAGTTGATAAAGCTATTAACAAAAACTAATGGTTGACAAAGCCATTGACAAAAAACTAATGGTTAACAAAGCTATCAACAAAAACTAATGGTTGACAAAGCTATTAACAGAAACTAATGGTTGACAAAGCCATTGAATAAAACTAATGGTTGACAAAGCCATTGAATAAAACTAATGGTTGACAAAGCTATTAACAAAAACTAATGGTTGACAAAGCTATTAACAAAAACTAATGGTTGACAAAGCCATTGACAAATACTAATAGTTGACAAAGCTATTGACAAAAACTGATGGTTGACAAAGCCATTGACAAAAACTAATGCTTGACAAAGCTATTAACAAAAACGAATGGTTGACAAAGCTATTAACAAAAACTAATGGTTGACAAAGCTATTAACAAAAACTAATGGTTGACAAAGCTATTAACAAAAACTAATGGTTGATAAAGCTATTAAAAAAAACTAATGGTTGATAAAGCTATTAACAAAAACTAATAGTTGACAAAGCTATTAGCAAAAACTAATAGTTGATAAAGCTATTAACAAAAACTAATGGTTGACAAAGCTATTAACAAAAACTAATTGTTGACAAAGCTATTAACAAAAACTAATGGTTGATAAAGCTATTAACAAAAACTAATAGTTGATAAAGCTATTAACAAAAACTAATGGTTGACAAAGCTATTAACAAAAACTAATGGTTGACAAGGCAATTTACAAAAACTAGTGGTTGACAAAGCTATTGACAAAAACTAATGGTTGACAACGCTTTTGACAAAAACTAATGTTTGACAAAGCTATTAACAAAAACTAATGGTTGACAAAGCCCACCTCCACCCCAAAATGAAGCAGCGTGCGGAGGGGGGGGAGAAGAGAAAGAAAAAAAAAAGAAAAGAAAAAACACTTTTAGAGGGAATTATGCGCGAGAAAGAAACAGAGAGTCAGTCTAAAAAATGGAGCTGATCACAGTTCACTCGTCTTTAATCGAAAAGGGAATATGTACAAAGACTGTGAATACACCTTGGCTCAGAGATATTGGAATAGGATATATTCCTGAGTCAGGAGGACAAGAAGACGTGATGAACACCAACACCGTTATTCATATGGCGAAATAGTGACTCTCTCAACTGAGTCGTATTCCTGAAGCTGAAAAGGGAATACATCAAAACTATGAACGTACATTGGCTCAGATATGTGGGAATGAGATGCCCAACATCGGTGGTTCAGAAATAATAAGTGAGAAGGTAAAATAAGGGAAGACAAGTGGATAAACAAACTTTGAAGGATGTCATCGAAGTGGGAATGATTCACACTATAACATGGACTTTTATCGGATATCTAACCGTTAGTTGGATGCACGTTCTCACAACTAAGTATAGTTCAATATGGTCTCCCCCCTCCCCCATGCTTCATAAATGTCTACTTGCTGAACTGATTTGTTTTTTTCTTATTTTGAATAATTTCTACTGCTTCATATGACTCAACCATTATTCCACACGGAGAAAAAAAAGATAAAAGAAAGGAAAGAAAAGAGACTATGTTTCTTTACCATTGCACTCCTTTTTTTTTTTTTTGACCCGTTGGACACTGTCTGCATGTTTTCTTTTATTATTATTATTTCCTTGAATATTTTATCTTGGTTGTTGAATTTTAATGCACAATAAATGACATTTGTATAATATATATATGACCATGTTCCGTTATTCATTGCCTGTTATTTCATCAACCCTGAATTTCATAAGAACATTCCACAATGGAATTACTGTTCAGAATCTGGGTAAAATGTTACTTGGTCATAATTATTCTATAGCCGGCACGTACACACATTCTTATTTTACGATAGGTTTCGGGGATAAATTTCCTTTTGGGATTTTTCAACCGGGACGTATTGTCAATATATATATATATATATATATATATATATATATATATATATATATATTTACAAGACACCGTTGAGTTTTGACAGACAAAGCTATTAACAAAAGAACCAATGGTTGACAAAACTATCAACAAAGGACTCTGTTGGTTGACCAAAGCTGTTAACAATTTACCACCAGAATTTATTTTATGCATAAACAAACTTTTTAATCATGAAATCCACGATATTGAACGTGATGGAAGTAGCATGCAACTGACACATGAACATAAACAAACTTCTCATAGACCCAAGTACAATTTTGCAGTAAAGGGTTAATGAAGAAGCCAGCAGTTGAAGGAACCAATGTTTGATAATGTTATTGAACGAAGGAACCCATGATTGATGAAGCTATTAAGAATGAAGCCAATGGTTGACAAAGCTATTAACAATGAAAAAGCCAATGGCTGACAAAGCTATTAACAATGAAAAAGCCAATGGCTGACAAAGCTATTAACAATGAAAAAGCCAATGGCTGACAAAGCTATTAACAATGAAAAAGCCAATGGCTGACAAAGCTATTAACAATGAAAAATCCCATGGCTGACAAAGCTATTAACAATGAAAAAGCCAATGGCTGACAAAGCTATTAACAATGAAAAAGCCAATGGCTGACAAAGCTATTAACAATGAAAAAGCCAATGGCTGACAAAGCTATTAACAATGAAAAAGCCAATGGCTGACAAAGCTATTAACAATGAAAAAGCCAATGGCTGACAAAGCTATTAACAATGAAAAAGCCAATAGCTGACAAAGCTATCGAATGAAGGTGCCAGTAGTTAACAAAGAAACCAATAAGAAATTAAAAAGAAAAAAAAAATTATTAGAAAAAGGAAACGTCTTTAATACAGTTTAGAACATTGTTGATGAGATGAAGTTCCATTTAAAAAATCTCAATGAAAAGGAAATATTTTTTGTTTTTAATATTTTATAATATGAGCTCACATTTTCCAGTTAAATTATAGATTTATTCTGTCATATTGACTTCTTTCCTGTCCTCTTCCTACTCCCCTTCTCTAAATCATCTTTATATCTTCCTCCTACTCTTCATTATGAGACATAACAAAAAGATATACATTTATTATTTTCTTTCAGGGAAATTTCCACTGAAAATAAAGGTCGAAAGATGTTGGAGAAGTTGGGGTGGTCGTCTGGCGAGAGTCTTGGTAAAAACAGCAGTGGAATTGTGGAACCGGTAAGTTAGAATATCAAATCTAATATAATTATCTGAAAACATATGGCGTAATGGATAAAGTACTGAGTAAAATCCAATTCTAAGTAACCTCTGGTGTAACAAATAAAGTACTAAATAAAATTCAGTTCTATATTACACATTTCTGGAGGTTGATGGTTCAATCTTTAATGTGGACAATACTGACAATACAATTGCAAATTACTTTCTTTTTTTTTTTACTAAGGTCGCACATTAAGGAGATTATCCGTCATTCAGAACCTATTTTTGGCACTTTTTTACAGCCATAAAATGTTTCAATTATAGTCATTTGTTTTCTTAGTTTTGCATATGAATTACAAAATATCTCATATTTTTCCCAAAACCTCTGGCCATGATGGAGGGGGAGACTAAAACTTGCTCCTATGGTTTCAAATGATCTGAAATAACAGCAAGGGGAAGACTTGATTCCAAATATTTCTCATATATTATATCTCCCCTCTTTGGTATTCATGCATAAAGTAAATTTCACAGTGTATAAGGATTATTTGATACTGGACGTATTCATAATTGTACTCTATTGTCAAAAGAGGGGAGATATAAGATATTAGAAATATTTTGAAGGAAGCCTCCACTTGCTGTTATTTCAAAACATTTGAAACCATAGCAGCAAGTTTTAGTCTCCCCTTCATCAAGGCCAGATTTTTGGAGGAAATATATGCGTATGGGCGTGGCTTAGAGTTGTATGTTGTGGTTTTAATTCTAGCTGATGGCACTCAAGTCATATATATATATTTTGGTGTGATCTCACTAATATATATTAGGTTTAATATAATAATCGGTAGAGAATTTTCTCTATAATAATGAATATGAAATATGCATTAATTAAAATATATTTAAGCGTATTTTATGACCGGGCAACCCAAAGAAGTGGTTAAAGTACTTAGAAAAATCAATTGTAAAAAAAAACGTGATATTCTCCTGAAGGTTCAATCCTCAGTGTGGGTGACGGAAAAATACAATTGCGAATTACTTAGGACCTCTATCCAGTTATGGCAGATGGAACAAGAGCATGCTACTCCCTGTGAAGTAAATAAAGGTTACGCTCGAAATTCTGTCCAAATTCCCAAGTTCTACAGAAACGTTTCCAAGTTTAACAAGAAACACCTGAAGATGGTCAAAGGTTATATCGACTGAAACGTGAAAATCACACTCAAGATGAGAACAGTAGTCCAATGAATCCAAATAATATGAACATTCATTTCAAAACAACACATTTCATTATTTTTCTAAAGTCTCTTCGCACACACATGTGCTTTTTTAAAAGTCTCTGTCACTGCAACTCCATGCCAGTGCCAACCAGCACTTTCTCTCCCTTGACTCTCACATGTCTATCTTGCCTGGAAAGCACTCTCGATCACGTGTAGTATTTTTTCTTTTTCCTCAACTTTTCTTGTGATGCAAGCTCGTGCGCACTTGCTAATTCACTTTGACAGCTGCTGCTGCTGCTAATATTTTCACTAGACAGCTATCCTTTGGCTTCTGCTGATATTATCACACGTACCTATATGCACTCTTGTTACAGAAGTTCTGTACATAGAATTATTCTTCGCACATTTGATGTGCAGCAATATATATATATATATATATATATATATATATATATAACTGTATCTCTCGTATATAT
Source organism: Euprymna scolopes (assembly GCF_053919585.1). Classification (NCBI taxonomy): domain Eukaryota; kingdom Metazoa; phylum Mollusca; class Cephalopoda; order Sepiida; family Sepiolidae; genus Euprymna; species Euprymna scolopes. Next base: position 135,571,566 of record NC_136486.1, on the reverse strand, counting down.
ATATATATATATATATATATATATATATATATGATCATATCTCTCATATATGTCTTCACATTGGATGGTTTTAGGATCAGATTAGTTCAAATTTGTTGGAAAGTTGAATCCAATTTAAGTCTATAAGTCGTTAGTATGTTTGTTTACTCTTTTTTCATCCCATACAGGGCTTATTTCCATTTTGAATGACTTAGAAAGAACGTGGCCACCGAGTTTTATGTAAAAAAATTGAGACTGAATAAAATCCTTATTCCACATATGAATTATAGTCATAATTGTTTGTAAGGAAACTTTGCTTTGCTAAAAAATAGTCTTTTTCGCAATCCATCTTTTGAACATTTTTATCTTCAATACCCAGTTGATGGTGAATAACAGTTCATTGCGCATGGTAAATTACAGATTATACACCTTCAAGAGTTGGCTATTAACTGACGCTTGGCAATTCATTGAACCATTATGAAATTGCTAGACAGCGGTGAGTGTGTGTACTCTGTTTTTGTTCATAGAGTATTTTGTGTTGCTTGCGTGAAAGTTATTTCATGAATACTGTTGTCATATGCGTCAACTGTGAAAGAAAACCAAAAAAGAAAGAAAATACTTGGTGTTTGGTTTTAAAGTGCACATAAAATTTTGAAGTGAGTATTTTTTTTTTTTTTTTGCATTGCAATTGGTTAAAAAGAAATTGGTGATTTTATCTTTTGCCCATTCTAGAGCTGATACTTAAAAGTAACATTCAATGCCCATGACAACAGAGATCATCTTATTTCTAAGCTTGCTGGCTTGGCTACGCTTTACAGATTGCAGCTGGCATTGTTTGGTGTTGGATCATTCTGTCACTCCAGAAGGTATCTCACTCCCATTGCAATCCTTCACTTATATAAAATCAAAATATGATTTATACTTTTGAACGAAGTTGAACATTACTTTTTTTAAATATTATTATACAAAAAAAATCTTCACTTTTCTATACAAAAACATCTTCACTTTTTATACAAAAAAATCCTCCTCACTTGAAACATTCTTTTTATACAAAAAGAAAAAGTTTTGATGGACTTGAATAAATTTAAAAAAAATAGAAAGTTAAAACACTTACAGTCGAGACTAAATGTTTGCTATGTTTACTGACTCTCGGTATCGAAAACTAAAGATTTCTTCAAAATGTATGAATAATATTGTGACAAGCTTTATTTATTACCATTAGTTTAGCTAGACTTTGCTTGGGTGGTTTTGTGTTTTTAGTTACTAGTTGGGGCTAGTTTTCTCAGATGTGTTAGCTTGATTTACATACTGTTCATAACTTGTCATGCACCTTTTGGCTTTAGTGTGCTTGATACAATAATTTGATTGGCCACTCAGTGTTGCTTGATTAAATTTAGATACTTTGAACAGATTTTCACCAAACTTTAATTTTAATTATTAGTACATTTTTTTTATTCTGACCAATCAGTTGATCTTACTCTATGTTATAGTGTGTTTGACTTGACCAGTGGGAAATCATTAATTTATGCTCGTATTTTTAATTCTGCAGTTTATTTATCTCTTGAGGATACTCATAAGTTATAGTTTATACCTTCAAAAGCTGGTTGTATACAGAAAATATAGATAAAACCAGTTTTATTATCAGCACAAATGGCTTTAAACTATTTGGCACATAATTGATATGGGGAATCAGGAAACATGGAACCAAAAGTATATTTATATTTCGAAGATTAATTTGGGTATTTAAAAACATTTAATAACAAGCATATACATCCCTTTTGACAATATTAACACTGTTCAACACCAAAATAAGAGGAGATTGGCCTTTTTAATTGGAAACTAGCTGGGCACCATGCATTGCTCGGTCGTACAATACGTTTAAACATGATATTTTAATTTATGCAGATTGAGTATTACACAAGTTGAAAAGTCCAACAGGAGGTTCTTTGATATGACAGGGGCATGTTTGAAATGAATATTTCTGTTTAAAGCACAATTGCACCATGATACTTGAATTTTTCATTTTAAACTTAAATTCAAGCCGTTATATATATATATATATATATATATATATATATATATATATATATATATATGATTTAAAGGAGATTAGAATAATAGTCTAAAGAGCTAAAGAGCCTAACCTTCATCAGAAAATAATTAGCTCTAATAATAAGAAAATTAATAAACTACAAAATACAACTATACAAAATCCATCGGACTGTAACTGTAGAAGAAAAAATAAATGTCCCCTACAAGGCTCATGTAAAATTAAAAATGTTATCTATAGCTGCACAGTATCAAAAACTCCAAATTTACAAGAACCTATTAACAGCCATAACTCAACTACCAGATTAAATAATAACACCGACTTAAATCAATCTACCGATCAATTACTAATCAACCCACCACATAATAATCCAACAATAGACCTAACGGAAAATAATCACAATAATCAAGAGGTAATATATATTGGTTCCACATCTGGCCCAATAAAACATAGAATTTCAACGCACAAACATTCTTTTAAAAATAACTCTCTATCAAACCAAACTACTCTATCCAACTATATTTGGCAACTAAAAAATAGCAATATTTCTTTCAACTTAAAATGGCAAATAATTGAGACTTGCAAATCATATAAACCAGGAGATAAATTTTGTGCACTATGTACAAAAGAAACCCTAAAAATTTTAAAATATGAAGATATAAAAAATACAACCAAACTAGTAAATTCAAGACACGAGCTTCTGACATGTAATCATAAACGTTGGTTTAAATTTAATGAATATAAACCACCTTAAATCATTAAAAATTACTCATTAGTAAAAATAGATTACAATTTTTTTTTTTTTTAAATAAATTAAGTTAGACCAATTACCTCCCTTAGACCTATAAATCAAATAATAAATAAAGTCAATAATACATGACAATTATCTCCCCTTAAAAACTTGCAAAATAAATATTCTCTCTATATATATTAACTGTAGCGTCTTTAAATCAAAATACGCTAACGGAAACAATTTACTGCACGAGCGTCACCCTTTTAAAATTCATCATTCAATAAAATAAAAAGCTATAGCAAACATCTAAATGACTACTTTAAACACAGTTCCTGATTTCAAAAAAAGAAAAACTAAAAGGTAACTATCTCTATATATTTTTAAATCAAATTTATTATATAAATTCAAAAAATATATATTTTTTCTACTCATTTCTATCTATAACCTATATTAATTTTTCTTATAAATTTTAAATCCAAACCTTTTATTTCAATTTTTTCAGATTCATCTGCCTTACTTTTAATGCTAGGTTTATTTATGGTGTCTTTTAAATTCAATAAAAATCCTCCTAAATTTGCTGATGAGGAGACCGTGCTTACCAAAAAAACTATATATAATTGTTCTACATAACTTCATGTATACCACAAATAAAAAGCACGGATTTCCGAAACGATCGTACAGATAATTGACTTTGTTGTTGTTCCTTCTTATGAAACTGATTTTTAATTTAATTAAAATTTGATTTTTAAATTTAAAAATTTTTTTTTAAATTTTTAAATTGAAAATCACTTTACTTAATATATATATATATATATATATATAAATGATTTTATAAAATCAACAGTAAATTCTCTACAATGCAGTGTAAACTTCAATGTATTGTGGATTAAGTCACTATGAATAGGTATGTGAAGCTTCCTCCTGCTTCAGTGTGATGGATCCCTAACTAGAGCAGGCAATCAATCGATTTGATTGAAAAATGGGCGATTTCATGGACTTCGATGACAATAAAAATATAGGAGTGTGAAACATTCGTTGATCATCGTTCAATCCCAGCCAATGTCGGGTCACCTTGCTAGTATATATATATATATATATATATATATATATATATATATATATATATATATATATATATATATCAATCAAGGCAATACGAATGAAAAGTTTACCTGATAAAAGCAGTTGTAAACTTCAAACTTAATAAATATTAATATTTATATAGTAATCCCAACCAAATAAAAAAATAAAATAAAAAAGCTCATTACAAACACAATAAAGAGTAGAGCTTGTCATAAGGAAAATTTCAAGACTGTGAATTAAAATTTACAAGGAAATTTATTGTTCAACAGAATACTCCAAAAACAATTTTCCAAAAATCCTTATTCCGTGGAGTTTCAAAGAATGCTATTCTTCTCTTCAGAGAAAAGAAAGATATTAGCAAATTATTAGTATAGCTGAGCTAAAATTTGCTGGTTATAGCGTTAAATGAAACACCACTTTATGATAGTTATAAACTTCCGAAAAAAGAATGTCCATGTCCGTTAAAACATGTGAAAATGGGGAAAAGCAAACTGAATATTGAAAGTCCAGAATGCATGAAGACTCACTCAATGGTAAAGTTTGTTTTGTTTGTTTTGTTTTTTTTAAACAAATAGTCAGCCAAAATTGCAGAGTAAAAAACAATATGATTGAAAAAGAAATACAATGTAGCTTAAAGGAATATAAAAATCCACTTGCAGTTGCTGAGAATGTCAAAAAAAAATGACACTTAACCAACGATGGAAGCGAATAAGTTGTTTAGATTTAAGTGACTGAAATTTAAGATCAAAACTTGTAATTCGGAGCTCTGAAGTATTTACATCTCGGACATCTGTGCAATAATTCTGTAGTAGGTTGACTGATCTGGCTTTTCTATTAGTATGTTTCTTTTCACGTTTTTCAATGCATGTGGATTCAGTAATTGTAGCCCCTTAGTGGCTTGCAGCACATCTGTCTTGGGTTAGTTTTTCTCACAAGTTAAAATACAAACTTAACTGTTTGAGGGAAAACATTCAGAGTGTCCTTGAACCATTCCTGCTGTCTTCCTGTGGTTCTTTTTTCTTTAAAGGAGCTGTTTTGGCAGCTTTAAAACTGACATGCAGTATATATGCCCTGCCCAACGAACTTGACACTGCTGCAACATGGTATGTACTGATGGGAGGTTTGACCAGGCTAAAACCTCTGTGTCTGATATTTTGTTTTGCAACTTGATTTTCCACAGTCTATGGAAGTAGGTCATGTGGAAATGGTTTAATTTTTTGGCATGTTGTCTATATACAGTCCAAGTTTCACAAGCACACATGAGGATGGTAAGAATTGTAGCTCTTGAAGTTTTGTCTACATACATACATACGTCCATACATCTATACACACCTATATATTATAAATTTTTTTAATAAATATTATTTTCATATCCACATATATATTTCATCTTTACCAATAATCATCAGTGTGGATATATACAACTGTTCTGCTGATCACATGACTTAAATCCTGGACTTCCAGTAACTCCTAATATATAATGCACTAATCACTGTGGCCACCATGATAGCTGTAGGAATAAGAAAGGAATGAATCCTATTTATCATACAGAACAAGTCTCAATGAAATTGTTTTGTACCGTTTGGAAAATATGATGTTTATATGCATTTGTAAGATCATGCTGCGCCTCGCAATAATTGCTGACCCCAATGCTGTTTGTTCATCCTCATCTCTTCTGTTCTCATTCTTTCCATGTCATCTTAACGATTGCCAAATGTATGAGCAATGGTTTGCAAGTATAAAAGAAATAAAACAATGCAAATTTAGAAGAGAAAACACAATTTTCTTTATAAATCAGTCGTGGTCTGGGCGTGTGTAATAAAGGACAACCAAACATTGTTGATAATTGTTGAGGCATCTTTGTCAGTCGATTGATTAGTTCATCATTTCATCTCCTAATCTGAACCTAATATATATTGAACCTTTGATTGATGGCTTTGATCTGTTTATGTATTTTACTTTTTTTGATTAACATGAAACTATTTGAGCAATGTTAATGAATTTTATTTTTTGTCATCAGATATCTGCCTTTGTACGTATGGATCCATCTGCTGGCTTAGGTTCCTGTGGTGCAACTACAACGCCATTGTCACGCAAGGAGAAAAACTGGCTGAATACAAAAAGAAGATTTAACAACATTGACCGCCAAAAAGATGAAGATATTTCTGAAGTGAAACCTTCCAAAAGACACAATCTGTGGGTCAAAGGGCAGACGTTAAACCCATCCTGAAATTATGTTTTTTACAATAAATAAAGCAAAAAAAAATGTACTTCAAGTGAAAAATGACTGCAAGAATTTGGTGACATTTTGGTTCAATTTTACATGGCGGCATTGTTGAAGAATATTTCGTTTTAATTTGATAAACTTTTTTTTCAAAATTACTTTTGATCTGTCAATTTTATTACTTTAAAGTAATTTAAAAGTTGTGAAGAACAAATTTTTAGACATTTTTTAATATTATTATAGACTAGCAGGGCCACCCAGCATTGCCTTGGCCCATTAAAAAAAGGACAAGATAGAAGATATTAAATAGGGTGCGTAACATTTGTGGCGCCAAAGCAATACTAAAACCAATGTACCTAGAAGAGAAATTTTTTTGAATTTTTTTTATCTAATCTCACGTTTGGGTTCTACCTGCTCTATGCAGGATATTGAGCACAATAGATTATGGATCGTGGGCAATACCAACACAAGGACAAAAAAGTTATTTATCCCTGGTGACTGTGTTTAAAGATATGTGAAATTAAGGAAGCCTTCAGAGTATGGCTACGCTTGTCCTTTATATCAGAGATTATTTCGGCACGATCAGTAAACTGCAGAAAAAATGGGGATTTTAGCTTGGTTCGTTTAAAAGTTCTTAGATTTGTTTCTGGTTACTTTTAAATTCCTAAAACATATAAAAATGAAGGAGTCGCTATTAGCTGGAATTGAAACTAAAGCATTCAGGTCTGCAGCCTTTCATTCTACCAACTGAACTAATTGTTAGAATCATTAGTAAAATATTTGAAATTAACTTTTTTTTATTAATTTTCAGTGCTTAGAAGGGAAAGAGATGCTAGGTTTCCCTCAGTCTTTGACAGACTATGATTACCCACGAAGAGGTGCTTGCGCGTGAAGATCTTATTGGCAGGAGGTGCGCAATCTTCAACCACACCTCTCCTGAGTCGACATTGTTACATACTAGTGGCAAGTGAAGTGTACAAGACGACTAGAAACAAATGCCGAGATAAGCGGAGAGCACATACAGTGCCTAGAATTTCCAAATAGTCACCCATCTGGTACTAACCAGGCTCAATGTTGCTTACCTTCGGTGATCTTATGAGAACCGGTATGTCAACGTGATTATGCCGTACAATGCCGCATAGAAGGGGAAAAGCTGCACACATGTATAAATAGAACTTTAATGAAAGTGCAATGATATTGGAGACGTCCTCTTTTCTTCCAAACAAATTATTTGCCATTTCTATGCCAAGGAATTAATCAGTTTTTTTCTAAATTTTAGATATTATAGATCCAGGACAATGCTGATAAAGAAAATACCAACTCTACAGAATTTTGACTTATATTTTTTAGTTTCAGTGAGTTATAGAGACATATGTACATAAACAGACGTCTGCTGTTTATATAATATATAAAATATGATCAGTACAGTAATGTTTTTGTGGCTGCGAAATTCAAAAGGGAATTAAGAACCTTACATTGTCAATTTGAAAGTAAATTATAGCTAGAATTGAAGTTTATTAAACGAAAGAACAACTGCCTACCTCTTTTAAGATTGAACCAACATTTCTTTGTACAGTTTGTATATACGAAAAATATTATAAAGAAAAAAAAAAAAAGCACCTGCAAATGTTTTTTTTCTTGTATTTATAAACTTTTATTTGTGATCAGATTTGAAAACAGTTTTTGTGATAATGTTTCATTGTCATATTTGGTTTAATGTTTGTTTTACTTTGAAACGTTGACTTCCAAAGTACCCTGTCTCTAATCAGGTCTTTATTTGTCTCTCTTTCTCTCAAATCTGTCCCTATTTTAGTTTTATGGAAAACAAAGCGGGAAGCCATTTGATGTAAGGAACTTCTAAGAATGAAAGATGATTACTGAAAAGACAGAAGATACCTACTGACCTTAGTCCTGAAGAGACAAAGGTTATAGGTAGGAGGAAAACAGTCAGAAAAAAAGTTGCACAAGCCTACTGTTCTTGGAAAGAAATGATTTGAGTAGGAAGCCGTATTGCAATTTTGTATCAAACGAAGACCAATGAGTCAAACGAGCTTCTTTTTTATTTTCACAAAAGAGTCACCACTTATCAAGGTCCGAAGGCCACTTAAGGTTAATGGGTATACATTAGTCAATGGGATTATAACGTAGTAATCATAAGTAGTGAAAATTTGGTAAATTGGATTACTTGGGGGGATGGCTCATCAAGAACTTGTAAACATTGGACTTGAAGACAATCAGATTGTAGTCAACTGGAAAGTATGCAAACGGAAGAGAATTCCACTGACGTGCAGTTCTAAGAAAGAAGCTTTGTTCATGGAATCTACATTTAGGTTTAGGCACAGATAAAGAGTGTGGGAAATTATTGATAGTGTTTTTGGCTAGATATGTGTTTTTTGTGAAAGTTTGGCAAGGGGTGGGGGCCATAGATTGAAGTTCAGATGAGCACTTGCCATGAAAATAGCATTAAAGCAGAGACAGGCTCGCAACGTCTCTCCTGCGGGAAAGAGGTTGCAGGGAAGAGAAAAGGGCATCACCCACTAAGCTAAAAAGTCTAATTTGAATTCTGTGAAGGCAGAATAAGCTGCTTCTTGTAGCTTCTGCCCAGGTGTGGCAATAGTACTCCATCGTTGGCCATTCCTGGCTTTTATATAGTTAGAGAATTGCATCAGGAGTGAGATATCTATTGGAGCGGTAGAAGGATCCTAAAACAAAAGAAGCATGGAAGTAGATCAGACAATTCTGAAGAACACATGCCATAATGATATTTATAGAAAAGACTGAGACTAGCAACATCACATCTGTGAGAGAGAGGTTGCAGAAAAGAAAATTACAAATATGTTCTTTCATGTTATCAAAAACCTTCAAATGTGATAGAGATTCATCAGCCCAAATATGACAACAATACTCTATACATGTAGAGATAAAGAAAAGACTCAAGTGTGAGAAAATGTTTACTTTTTATTATGTTTTTCTTTACCTTCACTTGTGCACTGGACCGGTTCTACTTCTGCTGACCCAAGTGATGTATTTCAATTAGTGTGTGTGAGTGTGCAAAATTCTTTACATGTGTCTTTATTGTAGTCATTATGAACTATTTTATGAACTCTTTTTATGAACTGTTTTTTTTTTATAAGTGGTTTATCTATATATATAAAAGCGAAAATATGTGTATGTATGTATGTATGTTCGCTTTTTGTGTATGTCCAAGAAAGGCTTTTTTCTGAGAAGTGGTCGGTCAGCTCACAACTTCTTAAAACTTTTTATATCACATATAAATCATAATATCTACGAGTTAACTACGGAGGTCGCCTGTCTATTTAATTTGCTCGACTTTGAAAAGATAAATATTCAACATTTTTCGCTCGGCGCATGTGGATTAGGCTTTTTTGTATAATAAAAGCAACACTAATTATGGCGGTATTTTTCCGGTCGCAATCGCCGGAAACGTCCGAAAGCAATCAGCTTTGATCAATGTGGAAATTTTTCCTTATATCAGACAATTGCTATTCAATTTGGACAATCCCCTTGTTATGGGAAAATAATAAAAAAGCGTTCCCACACTAAATAAAATACTACCCCGCAGTCAAAGTCGACCTCATTAAGTCATTAAAAAGTGCACCTGCCAATGCTAAATAATTAAATAAATTCAAACGTGTTTCCGTTAGTATTTCATGGTGGCCCAGTGGTTTACGTCGCACGTTTTTCTCCATACTTTAATTTTCAACTTTGCCTCAAGGGTTCGGGTTTGATCCTCACACTTACCTACCAAAACTTTTGTTTTTATTTATTTTAACCCCCCCCCCTTCCCCCCGACACAAACACCCGGGCAATGCCGGGTACCCCCCCCCTAGTACTTTCATAAATCCATTTTCTGAAGACTGTTTTTGAGCCCAGTCAATGACGGGTACTTTTGCTAGGAAAATGGGTGTTAGTTTGTATGCGTGTGTGTATGTTTGTATGTCTGGCTAAAACTTTTGAGAGACACATCAGACCATGACAAAATTGGTATCGTTGGAAAGATCAATCTCCTGGACGAAAAATATGTAAAAATTGGCCAAAAAGATTAATTCTGTTTGGATGAACTGGGCTGTTTCTTGCAAGAAGGGGTCACTTTTTGTGTTGACATTCTCGCCATCCATATGCCTAGCAATCTGAATGTATGTTAAAAAAATGATATTTCAACCCGTTGTAATGTCATAAGTCACTGTGATCATGACAGCTAGCACGTTAGCTTTTTTCATCTCCCTTTCCTCTTAAATGTTACAGGTTCGAGCCTACCTATTGCGGCTAATTTTTTTTTTGTTTTATTTTTGCGGTCTCACAGGCACTCGCTGCTATTTTGATTGAAACAAAAGTTGTTTTGATTCATTTTTTTTTTCTGGGGGTTACTCAATATCCTTAATATACCATCTCTCTCTCTCTCTACCTGGGCAACGTTGGGTATCCATGCTAGTTATATTTAAAGATAGAAAGCACCAGCAAGACAACTTGTATACGTCAGAAAAAGAGAGAGATAGAGAGATAGTCTGTCTCACTACATCAGCTATCTTTGTGTGCTGCCACTCCTTGAAGAGAGCCACCATATGTCTGCTCTGGTTAAAATCATGTTATTTTCAACTTCTGCCTAGTGTCATTTTTGACATTTTTTTTTTTTTGTACTCGAAATCTTACTCTAAATTCTCCTATTATGGAGCACAAAACTCTCATCCCTTGTTTCAACATGGCCATACCAACATATTTTTTCTCAAAAACCCTCCTCCTACTCTTCCTCCACCCCCTTATGCATAGGAGAGAGAGAGAGAGAGAGAGAGAGAGAGAGAGAGAGAGAGAGAGAGTGCCCGTTTTACTACATCAGCCAACCATATTGCTGTTCCTTGGGAAGAGCTGGCAGACATTTCTTCTGTAGTTGAATTCTCACTGGCTAAGAGAGAGAAAACGAAAGAGAGTAAACAAAGGTATAAAAACTATATAGTTATACAGGGTGGTTGCTAGAAAAGCGGGAAATTTGATGGTCAGCTTAGATCATGAATAAAATGTGCTTGCTATTTTTTGATTGGTTCTTTTGTTGGTTTTCTAGGTTAAGACGCTGCAGTGAAGTACACGGATGACATTCCGAGTATCTATGAGTATAATATAACATTTGTCTTTGAAAAACTTTGTAAAAATTATTCTTTATAAAAATAGATCGTTGTTTGACAAATTTCCCGCTTTTCTAGCGACCACCCTGTATATATAGATTTATTCATTGATTTAATAAGGGTGTACATCAATAAAAGGAGAGAAAAAAAAAATACTCCATATGGTCGAGAGATAAGTGAAGGGCATCCCAGGCAAGATGGCTGTGTGGAAATAAAAGTGCTGGCCAGGCTGGTGTGAGATGGCGAGGAGACAGATACTTTAAAAAACAAAAATGTGTGTGAAAAGACTTTGGAAATATAATGAAATGCATTGTTTTGGAATAACCACGAATAAAACCATTGCATTTGTGCTAAGAAAAGGTGATGAGTCAGATTTTTATTTCTTTCCAATTTATTTTTGTGTTTGTTCCTTTGAAACGGTACTAGACAGCGTAGGGGGGTCAGAGAGAGGTTTGAACTATAGCAACACAAAAAGTAACGGTCATGCCACTTTACAAAGGGAGGAAGACTTTGACTTGCACTCAAAAGATATGATCAACAAAGAAAGGCTTCGATCCGTCTCACTACTTTTGGCTGATTGCTATCGGTTTGAAGCTTGTAGAACTGAAGTATATGATTCACTGTATCAAAGAAGTTTGCAAAGTTAGGGAAACAAGAAAGGCATCGCTATTATCCATGATTTTAGTGTCTCACTCTCCTGAAATCAAGAAGTTGATTAAGCAGGATATCTTCAGAAAGAAGTCGTGTTGACCCTGTCCTGCTGCTGGATCAGGCTGTTGGGATGAGAGTGAGGCTGGTTCTGTGCAAATCAGCTTCACTTTAACCGAAAACTCCTAGCACATGTCAGGTGTGGCAAATATGATGTGCTGCATGATAGTGTGCTGACAGAATTATGAAATTATGCAAATGACTCTAATTGTTACACTCTTTCTTTCCCTACTTTGTTGGATTTTGCTTTCCTCTTCACTCCCAAAAGCATGTAAGTTTTCACAGGAACATGTTAACTCAAAGAATTTTCAACCAGTAAAAATCGTTTCAAGCCGCAAAAGTAACAGGTTTATGCCAAAATAATAAGCCAACGTGAATTGGAAACTCTTGTAAGAACAATGACCGAAATCTTCATTGAAACTAACAGAAGATGTGCTAGAGATGATTTCGTCTTAGGTGCTAGAAGTCTTCTTCAATTGGGATCACTGTTGGTACAAGAAACTGGAAGCCATCATCAGTTTGCAGACTCTAACAGTTCAAGGCAGCGTTAGATGCATCGTGGCCATTGATCTTTGGGTTGTTATCTCTGTACATAACTTCTTGCTTCTCTCATATAATGTTTTTAAATGTTTCTTTTCTTTTTTTACTTGGGAGTCACCACTTATCAAGGTCCAAAGGTCACTCAAAGATAATCGTTAATGAATGTAAGGTCATAGATTGGAGTTCATGTTTCTTGCTTTGCCAATATACTGAATCGAATTGGTCAATCAATTCTAAGTCTTCCAATACATGTTTTGTAAAAAGCGGTTATGAAATAAATTAGATTTCTTCCCCGTTAAAAAGAAGCAAAATTTATAGTATGTTGAATTATAAGGGCTTCATGCCAAATTAATGGTTATATATGGTTAAATTTGTGCTAATTGTTGCATTAAATTCCAATTACCATTAATCTCTATTAATCCTTAACTGTGCATATAGTATACTATAATACATCATCCACTGCACCTTATCATAATAAAGGTCCGTACAAAATTTAAGTCAGATCAAATCAGTCGTTTTCTACAAAAAATGTACTGGATAGATAAATGGACAGACAGACAAAGAGAAAAATAATATAGATGTCCATTTTATGATGAAGATATAGCAGAGTAAAAATAAAGTGATATATTTTCCAAAACTAATCGATTGTAATACAAAGTGATATAATCCCGTAAAAAAGATATGTATCAGTTTGACAAGAAAATTCTTGTGGATTTTTTAAATTCAGATGAGCATATCTCGGCTCAAACAAATATTTAATGATCGAAATAAGCACCATCAGAATCAACACATTTTTGCCAACATATTTATGCCAGCAATGTACAAACTTTGCATTCTTGTGCCGATGAAGTCGCTGAAGGCTTAGGTTTTTGAAGCATTCTTACACAGAATTTTGTCACGATGCTTGAAAAAATAGTAGTCGGTAGGTGAGAAATCTGGAGAGTATGGCCGATGAGGCAGAGTTTTGTAACCCAATTCATTCAACTTCTGCAAAGTCGGTTTTGCATCGTGTGGCGAGGCATTGTCATGGAAGAGAATTGGGACTTTTGTGTTGACTAATGCTGAGTGTTGTTGTCAAAGTTTCTGATGCATTTCATCCATTTATTGACAGTAATTTTTCGCCATAATGGTTTCACCTGCATTCAAAAAAGTGTAATAGATAAGACCAGTCGCACTCCACCAAATAATCAGCATGACCTTCTTTTGGTGCAACTCTTCGGGAAGTGTCGTGGAGTTTTGTCGGTGTTTAACCTCTGAACTGAGTGTTACCAGTTCTTGTGAAGCATCCACTTTTCATCCACTTTTCATCACAACCCAGTCAAGAAACGGGTTGTTCTTGTTGCATACTAGAAGGGAAGATAACACTTCATAAAGATGTTTCTTTTGATTGTCATTCAATTTATGAGGCATCCATTTATCGTTTTTTTGTCTTTCTAATCTCTCACTTTTTTGGAAATCGTCATATACATAACATCTAATTCAGAAGCAAGATCTCAAATAGTTGTGCATGGATTGGCTTTGACTAAGGCTCTTAATTGCTCGATAGCCAACCACTACACTCATCATCTGCAAGACTCATCGCCACCACAAAATTTCTTAAACCGGCATTGTGGTGTGAGTTCAGTAGTGGTTCCTGGGCCAAACACTTCATTGGTATAACGAGCAGTTTCAGCAGCTTTTCATCCTAGCTTGAATTGAAATATGAAAATTGTGCAAATTTGCTTTTTTTCCATCTTGTATTCAGCATCTGAAAAGAAAACAATTGTTTTAAAACGATTGTAATTTAAACGGTTAGATAGAACGGAAAACGCTCATTAAAATCAGATGACAAGGTCTTCATGTGCTTTAAATTAACTTTACAACATAGCGTTACCTACCTATATTTTCTTTATCGCTCTCCCTCAACTCAGGACTATACCCTAATCAATCATGCCTCTGACAGCATAGATGTAGCACTCTCCCTTGACACTAGTGCCCAAATACATGCATTTGATGACTTTAACGCCCACCACAACAATTGGTTTGGCTTCTCTAACTACACAGACACAGCTGGTAGCATCATCCATAACTTTTCTATATCCCATTCCTTGACACAGACAGTAACATTCTCGACCCGACTCCCAGTCTGTTAGGACCAGCCTCATTTCTGGATCTGACAACAGTTCCTGAGGATTATGTAACAAACACATCTTGCCACTTGGGAATGCTGATTATGCTGTGATAATGATAGACATGGCTCTTCAACTTGGGGTCGAGAGTCTAAACTCTCGGCACCAAGTTGAAGAGCCATTGCTCAATACGACAAGGTACTAAAATAAGGCTGACTGCGATGCCATTAGAGATGACATCAGAGATGCCCCATGGGTAAATATCTTTTCTCTTCCTGTGGAACACTGTGCAGATGAGACCACTGAATGGTTCTAAGCAGTAATTGAAGCACATGTTCCCATGCGAAAATTTTATAGCAAACCCCACTCTTCCCAATGGTTTACTTAGACTTGCACAGCTGCCATTGCTGAGAAGCAGTATACATACCACAAATTTATCAGGCATAAGTCCATTATAAACAGACAAAAGTTTACAGAAGCTAAAGTAATTGTAAGAAATAAGTAGTGATAATTAAGAGAGAATATACCGAAACCACCAAAAAATACATTGAAATGCAGAAATTCAGAAAAATCTACAACAGTGTAATAAATAATGGACAATCAACAATTCCCTCATTATCCAAATGATCATGTGGTTGATTGTATGACAACAGAGAAAGCTAACATGCTTGTCCGTTAGTTTGCCTAAACTGTACATTCGTCCTAGTAAACCATTCATTCCCTGATTTTTTTTTGTGGACTAAAACCACACTAGATGATCTTAAAATCACCCCTTCTCAAGTGCATGATATCATAAAAAACCTAAACACCTCAAAAGCATGTGGACCTTATCTCATCGGCTGTACTATTAAAAAAATGTTCTACTGAGGTTATTCAATTCTCTCCAAACCCTTCAACAGGTACCCTAACAAATCATGCTTTTCTGATTGCTGGAACACTGCTTATGTGGTACCAGTTTACAAGAATTCTGGCAAAAGAACTGACCCATTAAATTATCGCCTCATCAGCCTTCACTTTTTTTGCCAAAATATTTGACTCTATAATTAATCAAGCTCTAGTCCACCACCTTACAGATGCTAAATTTATGTTCAACCATCAATATGGATTTAGGCAAGCCTGTTCTATTGCAGATATTCTAACTGTAATCTCTGAACATATATACCATGCACTGGATAAGGAAGGGTAGGGGAGGGCAGTAGCCCTAGATATATCTAAGGCTTTTGACAGTGTATGGCACGATGGTCTTCTCATGAAAATCAGATCCTATGGTATTACTGGATTAATGCTTAACATAAATCCTTCCTAAATAGCAGAAGAATCCAGGTTGTTCTCGATGGTCGTACGTCTAAACAATATGATATAAATGTTGATGTACTTCAGAGGTCAATCTTTGGACCTTTATTATTCCTGATATTCATAAATGACCTCCATGATAAAATTTTCTCTGAGATGGGTATATTTGCTGATGACACCACGCTCTTTAATGGGCATGAGGGGAAAATGAATAAACACATATCCAAGGCAATGGTGGAAACTTTAGAGGAAGACTTCCAGTCTGTAGTTGTAGGTAAAAAATGGATGGTAACGTTTAATGCTGCCAAGACTAAGCTCGTTTCCTTTGATAATTACAAGAAACCTTCTCAACCACAAATAGCTATGGCTAAAGATACATTACTTGAAAGTACTTCTTTCAAACTCCTCGACCTAATGTTCACAGGGAACATGAGTTGGAACAGATAAATCGAGGGCATTGCCACGGCTGCTACGAAAAATGTGAGCTCTCTCTATGCACTAGAAAGTTAATTACACCTGAAAGCATCCTGCACCTCTATAAGACCACTATTCGCCCATGTATGGAGTATTGTTGTCATATCTGAGCTAGTACATCTGCTATTAGTCTCTTTCCTGGACAGGGTTCAAAAGAGAGTTGCCAACCTGATAGGTCCTGAACTGTGATCTAAGCTTCAATCTCTGTCCCATCGACGAAATGTTGTCTCCCTCTGCCTGTTTTGCAAATATTTTAGTGGTGAATGCTCCGACGAACTACAAGCCCTTGCACCCCCTAGACGTAAATACCCCCGACAAGCAGCAAAGTCTCATCCCTACAGTAGAAATGCTTCTACTTTAATAGTTTCTTCCCCAGAACCGCTAGAATTTAGAATTTCTCTCTGGGTTTCTGCTTCCCCCAACTGTACTGACATGCAGAAGTTCAAGTGTAAGTGAACAGACATCTTGCTGCTCAACTCCATTCATAGTATCCTTGCAGCTTTTGCCCTTGATAGTAGCATCCTACATCAAAGTGGCACTATGTCTTGTTTGGAGTGAAAATGTAATAATAAAGTAAAAAAGATATATAAAGTAAAGGTATTATAACAAAAACTTACTTACAAATACATAATTTGAAATCAAAATTAAAAATTCTGCAAGAACTTTCTTCTCAACCTAATATATTGTTTGAAGTAGCTGAGTGGTCTTGCTTCAGTTCGAGTAATAAATCTGGTATGTTACAATATGGAATGAGTGTTGTAGTCGAAGTGAAAGTTCCTCACGTGAGGGTGATGTACCTTTCGAAGTCTCTTCAAATGTTTTTACCAGTTTTTATTCATGGCTTAACCAGCCAATCACAATAATGCAGAAGGAAAGATCCGGATGGACTTATATTCATTACATCACCTCCCTTGAACTAATTTTTTCCGTCAAATTTAGCTTTAATATTTTCATAATCTATTTTTTCTGGGTCTTTTATTATTCAAACATTGCCGTGATGACCTTTGACCCACTAGTTCTCTGACCTTGAGTTCTGGGACACATCCCTAGGAGAATTCTGATTTATCGGGACAAGAATTTCAAACGAATCATGTAGTATTTTCATTGGTATTTGTAATATGTCTGAATCTCAACTGAGTCTAATGTTTTCTGCATGAAAATTTCTTTTCCCTTTTTTATGTCATATATCTTACCTTTCTACTTCTTTTGATTACTTTTCCCTCTTCCCAAAATATTCCTCCAGCTCTAAAGTTTATGAAGAAAACTTTGTCCCCCGGCCTATAGATTTTAGTCACCTATTTTTCTTTTATTGAGGGTGTCTTCGCCAGAAAATGCAACAGCTTATTAAATGCAAGATTTATGTTTCTCGCGAACATTAACTGTGTGGCGATAATCGTGACGTCGTATTCGGGTTTAGCATGATTCTGTAAACTGCCCAAAATTACTTCTTTTATTTGCGTTCATACCTTTATTCTGCTTCAGAGCTCGTTTGAATGGGTCCATAAATTGTTTTGCCGTTTCATTAGATCTTGCATGCTCAACTGGCGTTGTCACATGCTTAATTAGCAATGATTTGTAGCATTCTTTAAATTCCCCTGAACTGGATTCCATTGTTATTGAATAGAATTTTAAGTTCAAAACGACTAAAAAATTTCGTTAAGTACGTTTATCGCATTTATTGTCGTCGGATGTCTACACTTAACAATTTCTAGACAGAGTGTCAAACTATTCATTGTAACCAAGTAATATGATCAAGTTATGGGCTCTGCATAATCGATATAGTCCATGTAACTGCCATCTTTGGTTATGGCTGAATCTTACCGGCGTATCCCTTGCTGTCAGGTGACATCCTTTACATTGTTTCACAACCATTTTTATGTTCTGGTTTATCCTAAACCAATGCGTGTAACCTCTCATTAACGATTTCATTCGTGAAATGCCTGGATGGCCCGTATAGAATTCTTTGAATACATCTTCTGCAAAGAATCCAGCATTACTACTCTATCTGCGTATAGCAATACCCGATCACTCATAGAAAAAAGGTGACACACTATTTCTCTTTTTATTTTTCTCCTTTAACCAGAATTGCTTTTTCATTTTACTAATGAAATCATCATTCTCCGCTGCTTTTTTCACATCTACTAGCATGACCGGAAGTTAGTTAATCGGATTACATAACAGACTCGACAATACACCTTCCTCTCTTATCGCCGCTATAACCGTTTCTTGGAATGATTTCAAATATTTAGGTATCAATCTTGATAACCCATCGGTGTGACCTATCTGTTTTGTCAATACATATTCTATTTTTAAATTATAATTCAGTAGAATTACGCCCCATTTGCCGTGTGTGTTGGTATCCCTATTTTTACGAGGGGTGTGCAATAAGTAATGCCCCTGACCCACTTTCTGTTGTCTGATCTAGCTGAAATTTTGCATGTGCAATGATTTATATCTCTACGGGTGATGTGGCAAATTACAGCTCTGGACTAATTGTGGTTTCTGTTTTACAGGCGTTTGAACTGAGTCAGGTGTGAAATGGAGCCTGTTGAATGTCGAGCAGTGATCCGACTTTTGTATTTGAAAGGACGCACACCACAGGAAACTTTTGATGAAATGAAAGAAACTTATGGTGTTAATGTCCCATCATATGACCTTGTAAAACGCTGGCATCGTGAATTAAAACATGGCCGGAAGTCTGTGGAAACATCTCCCAGATCTAGTCGCCCCCCTTCTGCCATTGATTAGGCATCTGTCTGTCAAGTTAAGGCTGCCATTTTGAAGATCGGCGCATTACTATTCGCCAAATAGCCCAAAATGTCAGGATTAGTACAGGGTCTGTGGAAACTATCATTCATGACCATTTAGCATATGCATAAGATGTCTGCCAGATGGATTCCCAGGTTGCTCACACCATTCCAGAAGCGAGAACGCGTCGAGTGCTCGAGGATGAATTTGGAGATGTTCCAAGAAGATGAGTCAAAGTTTTTCAAAAGACTAATTACACAGGATGAAACCTGGGTCCATCACTATGATCCAGAGACCAAAGCCAAGCACTTGGACTCGCCACCTCCAAAGAAGGCAAGGGTGCAGCCCTCCGCGGGCAAGGTCATGGTCACAGTCTTGTGGGACCAGGATGGAGTAGTGATGACAAATTTCCTGGCAAAGGGTACCACAATTACAGGAGCCTATTATGTTTCACTTTTGAGGAAATTAAGGGAAGCTATCAAAATCAGGAGGTAGGGCAAGATCAGCAAAGGTACCCTCCTCCTGCAGGACAACGCTCCGGTCCACAACTCGCATGTCGCCAAATCAGAAGCACGGGCGTGTGGTTATGAAATCCTTTCCCATCCTCCCTACTCTCCTGATCTTGCACCCTCTGACTTTCACCTCTTCCCAGCCATGAAGTTGGTTTTGAAAGGAAAGCGTTTCCCAGATGATGCAGCCTTGATTTCTGAAGTCACGTCGTGGTTGGAGAACCAACCTGGGGTGTTCTAAAAAAACAGTCTCCAGAGCTGCATCAAACGATGGGAGAAATGCATAACTCTGGGTGGTTCCTATGTAGAGAAAGACTAATAACTATGCCAAGTTTCGTTGCTCTACTGCTATGGGAAGTGGGTCAGGGGCATTACTTATTGCACGCCCCTCATAACCAAAAATTGTTATCAGTAGTTTGTTGTCTGTATGAAGTTTAACTTATTTTTCGTATAAAAATATCTGAAACATTTTTCCAGCATAAATTATTGCCAATATTTCTTTTTCCATTTGACTATAATTTCGTTCCACGGGCAACGATGTTTTCGAGGCATGTTTTATTGGTTTTGTAAATCCACCCTCAAATTTGTGAAATAGTACGGCACATAGTCCCTCAATGCTAGCATTAGCTGCTACAATAATTTTCTTCTTCGGGTCGAAATGTGCTAATGATAGGTCTGGTATGAAACAGTCTCTTAATTTTTTAAACGCCTGTTCTAGTCTTCTGATTATATCCACTTTGCGCCTTTTTTACCAAATTATTTAACGGCGTTCTTATTTTATATACTTTTGGGATATTGTGCTATACTAACATACTAATCCTAAGAAAGCCCGGAGTTTAGCAACATTATCAGGTGCCGCCATATTGTTAATAATTTCAGCTATTTCTGGGCCTGGTTTTTTTCTTTTACTCTATATTTTATCTTCAAGAAGAACTCGCATTTTTCAAATATCAGTTTGAATTCATATTCTTCAAATCTTTGAAATGTTGCTCTAATATGGGCTTTGTGTTGCGTCTCATTTTCGTTTTTAATCAAAATACCATCCAAATATGGGATTACGTATTCCAAACTCGCCAACATTGTCTCCGTTATTAGAATAGGTTTGGAGATGCTTTCAATCAAAAGGAAGACGATTAATTAAAATTCATTTATTTGTGTTTATTGTCAGGTACTTCGAACATTATTCACTGACTTTAACCCGAATGTAAGCTTTAGACAAATCTAACTTAAAAAAAAAACTCTACCACCGTTTCATTTAGTAAATATATCTTCTGAATATGGTAAGGGATATGCATAGTCTTTCAAACAATCATTCAACCCAGTTGAAAAATCAGTACGTACTTTTCGATTTTTACTTTATATATATTGTTGGCGAAACCCAATCTAAGTAATTGACTTTGAAATTACGCCAATTTTTTCAACCTTTCTAATTCCTCATTTATTGCATCTAATGTCGAAAATTGTACTTTTCTTTAGTGTTTAATATTTTCTTTGAATTCAATGTGAACTTCTGTTTCTGTGCACAAACGGAGTCTTTCTAAAAAAAGAGAAAATAATAATAATAAAAACAATTTTCAAATCCGTAATAAATTTTCTGCTTGTTTCGTTTTATTTTATCAACACTAACTTTGTTACAGAAAAAATTAATCGGTAATCCCCATAAGTTGAACAATGCAACCTGAAAAGGTTTTGTGAATGGGGAAGAACACATACTTTCGATTTATGAGTTTTTTTGCTATGAACCAATTGTTACAATTTAGTTCTCTTTTGAACTTTAATGTTGCACCTGATACTTCTCCGGCAATCTACTCTATGTTTGCCTACCATAGTAACCTACTTTTCTCTAGTTTTTTCGTTTATTACCGATATATCACACTCGGAATCAAGTAATGATCTGATAATTTAATTTTATATTTACGTACTTCTTTTATCCTCCTTCATTTCGTTTTAGACAAAACTATGTTCACCTTTGATTTTGTCTTTGTTTTTACTCCTCTTTTTTTTGTCAGACAACGCGAACTTTTATGGCCTACACGCCCACAATTAAAGCATATTTTACCACCACATGCATTGCATCATTTCTTTCTTTACTTGGTTTCGACTTTTGTCTTACAGTATGTATCAGTCATATCTTTTTTTCATCATTCTGCTTATCATCGTTTTAATATGTATTGGACGCTGGTGTTACCCCGTTACTTTTGTAGCGCAACGTTTGAGTCCTGTTTCATACTACTAAAAATTCTTGTTCTAATTTATTTATCCTTCGGTGTCGTTAAACCGTGGACAAAAATTAAACATTTAAATATATCGCTCGATAATTCCGTTACATTAAATGCCTCAAATTGTGCGTTTACTATACCAGCATACGTAACAAAGTCATCGTCCTCATTTTTTACGATATGTAAACATTTCGCGTATAGAACAAACTGTCTCTTTCATAGAAAATTTTCACCAGCGTTTCAATTGTTTCACTAAATGACATATCCTCCGGTTCTTTTCAGAAAGATTAAATTCGCGTATTTAGCATTTTTCTCTGTTCCTAACTTTTATAACAATAGCGTGATTTTTTTTCGCTCGACTATTGATCACATCTTTTTATTAATATGGTTCCAAACCTGCGAAAATACTTTGAATACGTTGAACCAATATCAGGGTCGTATTTAAATTCGGATAGTGAATTTGAAACTTCTTTGGCTGAAAAAAAAACGAACCTGGTGATTTTGTGGTTTTAGATAAAACGTTTTCCAAAAAGTAATTTTCAAATCTTTGTGTTAGGATTGCTATTGTTGCTGTTGTTGCTATTGTTGCTATTGTTGCTGTTGTTGCTATTGTTGCTATTGTTGCTGTTGTTGCAAAGTATCTTGACACACTTTAACCTATTCGAAATCTATTCCATTTTTTTTCTGCGTATCCACGAGAAAAATATTAATCCAATTTGTGTAGACAATATAACACGAGAAAGGATCAAGTTCTTACTTTCTTGCAGCTTTTTTTAGCACTATGATGACGTTGCTTTGCTGGAATCAAGGTCCTTGATAAATTTGACAACATTATGGACGGATATTTTTTTTTTTTACATAAGTATCATCACTTATCAAGGCCTTGAGGTCATTCGAGGATAAGGGTTAAAGAGTGTACAGTAGAAATTGGACAATAAAGTAATCGTTAGTAATGGAAATTTGGTAAATTTGTTAACTTATATGGAACGGCTCATCAAAAAATTGTTTACGTTAGACTTGAAGACAACCATATTGTAATTAGCTGGAAAGCAGGAAAACGGAAGACAATTCCATAGGCGTGCAGTTCTAATAAAGAAGCTTTGCTCATGGAATTTACTTTTAAGCAATAACCTTACCCCACTTGAAAGACGAGACTTGGGAAAGTAGACCTCATAGGATTACCCAGAACTATACCTCAATCCAACAGATGCAAGGTTATTCCCAACTAAAAAATAGCCCCGATTCTATAATTGATTGTTGATGATGCATTTGTGATTAAATTATTTGG
This sequence comes from Euprymna scolopes, assembly GCF_053919585.1. Lineage (NCBI taxonomy): Eukaryota > Metazoa > Mollusca > Cephalopoda > Sepiida > Sepiolidae > Euprymna > Euprymna scolopes. The sequence continues at coordinate 135,548,472 of NC_136486.1, read as the reverse complement.
AATAGGTGCACCATTCATCGTATAAGCCAGTGCGTTGATCATGCTGAGAGGATCTTATTTGGTCTTGGAATATGTGGTCTGACATGTTATCAAGGACAAGAAGTTAAAAATTAGTACAAACCTGTCCAGGGGCAGCCGGAAAGAATGAAGAAGAAGGAGAAATAAGTTCTGTTTATATAGTTACGAGTTTGTCAAGTTTGTTGCGTGACATGCAAATGAGAGGCTCCGGTTAGGAATAAAAACGCCTGAGTTTTGAGAGACTGGGCATTTTAAATTTGACGTTGAAGAAGCAAGTCTTGTGGGCAGTGAGTCGCATTTTGAAGTGGAGAGTTTAGACAGCAGAGTTTCGGATGTTGAATTTTTGGCAGCAGAGTAACGAATGGTGGAATTGAATTTATTGACGTCAGAACCAAGAGTAGGACAAGCAACACTTGAGTGTTTTAAATTGCAGCATTCTCGACTGGAATGTCAAAGTATTTGCCATTCATTCTCTCCTGCTCTTTCAGCGAGCATGTGAACGTGTGTGTGTGTGTGTGTGTGTGCGTGTGCGTGTGTGTGAACATGAAGTAAAAGATTAATGGGAGTGTCATTTGCATGATGAATAACACTATGAGAGGATTGGAAACGATTTGTGGAATGGCAGAATTTTCTTCTTTAAGAAGGCGGCTCCGCAAGTATTTGTTGGCATCAGAATTGAAGACGGCAATGTTGTAGTAAGCAAGGAAGCATATCAATTCTATTATGTTCCACGCATTGGAAGTTTTTGGAAAGATTTATTTTAGGTACACAACGATTTATTTTAGATACATAAAGGAAGAAATGAAAGTTCTTTGCAGTGATGTTAGCTAGATAAGTTAATGCATATCGGTGAGATCATATTCAGGGTTTCGGGATTATTAACATACTACCCACTCTCTTCCATCTACAAAGTTTGTTCCGATTTGGAATCTTCTAAAATTACTGTTAAAGTTTTCGTATATTTATAGGATTCGGTCATTACCAATACCCAATCGCATTTGAGTACTGTGAAACCGCTTCTTATTAAGTTGTTCGAAAAATAATGGCCGTTTTTTTAATTCGCTTTTTAAAAATACTAGCAGTTCAGCCCGGTTTTGCTTAAGCCCTATGTACTATTTATAACTTTATGTGCATATATATATATATATATATATATATATATATATATATATATATATATATATATATATATATTAAAAAATGTTTGACTCATGTCCAGGTAACCTACATCTAAAATTTCAAGTGTTTAGACCCAAAATTGGCGGCGGAATTTGGTAAATCTGCAAAGATCAACTCTTTCAACGTTGACCTCTTGGCAGCCAAATTTTCGCTCAAAAACTGATTAAAAAGCTTGCTGCATGTCTGAATACATTTTACATAAAATTTCAAATGTTTAGACTCAAAAGTGGCTGAATAGTTTGCTAGAGACCGCAAAGTTAAATCTTTTGCACTTTGACCCTTTAGCAACCAAGTTTCCGGTCAAAAACCGATTAAAAAGCTTGCTCTATGTCTGAATACACTTTATGTAAAATTTCAAATGTTTAGATAAAAAATTGGCTGAGTAATTTGGTAGAGACCGCACAGGTCAATTTTTTAAAACTTTGATGCAAATTTTCATCCCTTAACATTTATTGTTTTGGGCTCAAATCAAATTAAAATGTTTGATTCATGCCCAAGTCATCTACATCTAAAATTTCAAGTGTTTAGACCCAAAATTGGCGGAGGAGTTTGGTAGAGTGTTCAAGGGTCAAATCGTTGAACTTTTACCCCTTGACAGCCAAATTTCTGGTCGGAAAACGATTAAAAAGATTTTTCCAAATCTCAATACTCTTTATGTCAAATCTCGAGTCTGTAGAGCGAAAATTGACAGAGTAGTCTCGTAGAAAAATGTACACACGCAGACACACACACACACAGACAATTACACTTTTATAAATATAGAGATGATTTATGTTGCTATTTTTAACCAGTATTTCATACAAAATGTTAACTTATGTTGAACTTGTATTTGTAGCGACTACCATGCTGGTCGGATTGAACCGGTTTCCTCACGAATACGAACTGCATTTCAAACCATCGCATTCCAGTTTAGACAATCCTGAGCCAGGTTGTAGGAAATGGCAGACCATTCCCGATTCTAGCGTTGGTGACCAACTACTTGTAGTTTCCGCCAGGTTGTTGTTAATTTTTGTCGCCTAAGTCTTCAGCTGCCTACTGACACATTTATGCTATCCAGACGGAGAAGAGGAGTGGACCTTCCTCCACGAATATAACAAAATGTTATAAGCTTCATTTACGATTCGATTATCATCAGTACCCAATCGCATTTGAGTACTGGGAAACCGCTTCTTATTAAGTTGTTCGAAAAACAATGGCCAATTTTTTTACTCACTTTTAAAAATATGATTTACACTGCTACTTTTAACAAGTGTTTCATACAAAATATTATAAGATTGATCTTGATTATTTACCGCTACATTCTGAGTTTGCTAACTTACAGTTTGATTGCTATTGATATGGACATCACTAGATTGATGCACCATGGCCATGTTGTGGGTGATGAGATTTTAAAGTCATCAAATTTTGTCTTCCTATATTCACTTTTACGTTGTTAACATGCTTTCAGATAACTGATGCTTGGATCATACTCAAATCTTTTCAAAACAACGTCATAATGGAGTTTTCATCAAATATCTGTGCATGCAGTTTTATGTTGGAACTAAAATCGAACATATCTGAAGAAGGGATATTTTCCCGAAATATCATACGATACGGAACTTCTATTAAACGGTGCTGTAAATAATAACACAATGCAATGTTAAAAGTACAAAACATATACATGTTTATAGTGTATTAATAAAAGGCGAATTTGCATAGTTTATTCCACTATTATGGATCTTTATTTATTTTCAGTTTGTTTCGATCCGTTACACATCTGCATTGTACTGCCTTCAATAAATTAATTTTATTTACACAATTCAGGAAAACGACTTCCAACAGTTTCTTACAGAATACAATTGAAGTGTGATGGTCCTCCGTCCTGTAAACATAATGTTTTGTTTCCTCACAATTGTTCTGCTGCAAATTTTCGAAGCAACACTCTCCGTGTTTGTCTGATCAAAGAAAAATGAATTAGTTAATGATAAAATATGTGTGTCAACAATGCGTTAAACCCCAAATTAAAAAGTCACAGAAGCAAATCCCTTGTAAAGAATTCAACAAGAAAATTAAAATAAAAAAACAGGATTAAAAATTGCATCATACACTCAACACAGAAGAAAATGTACTTTTACTTACTCAAATTATTTATTACATTTAATATTCAAAGATAGCATGAATTTGAACAAATACGTTGAAGACATTGCCAACGCAAAGAAATGGCCTCCCTCTACCGTACTAGAAAATTATTCACACCAGAGAGTATCCTATATTTTTTATAAATCCACAATTCCGCCATGTTCTATCTATATAAAAGCCAAGTACGTCCAAGGATGGAATACTGTTGCCATATCTGGACAGGAGCTGCTAAAAACAGCCTATCCTGCCTTGACAGAGTACAAAATAGACTTCGTGGCTTAGTGGGGGATGCCCTTTTCTCTACCCTGCAACCTCTCTCTCACAGAAGAGACGTTGCGAGACTATCCTTGTTTTATCGTTATTTCCATGGCAGGTGCTCGTCTGAACTCCAATATCTGGTCCCCCCTCGCCAATCTTTCACGAAAAACACCCGTCTAGCTGAATCCACTGTGAAAACTTTCCCCCACTCTATATCTGTGCCTAAATCAAAACGCGGATTCCATGAACAAAGCTTATTTCTAAGAACTGTACGCCTGTGGAACTCTGTTCCGTCTGCCTGCTTCCTACCGGACTACAACCTGGATGTCTTCAAGTCCAATGTTAACAAATTCCTAATGAACCGCCCCCTTAAGTAAATACTTCATCAAATCTCCACACTAACGTAATGTACTTGCAATAACCCTTATCCCTGAGTGGCTTCCGGGCCTTGATAAGTGGTGATCACTGTAAAAAAAAAATGCATGTAGTATCGTTGCCAAATATGGGCTGGTGCATCTACCGTTAAATCTTTCCCACTTAGAGAGTGTCCCCCCCCCAAGATCTCCAATTTAATAGGTTCAGCACTATCGGCAAAGCTTCAAACCCTGCCCATCGCCGCAATGTTGCATTCCTATATCTGTTTTAAAAGTACTTTAATTAAATGTGTTGTGATGAACTCATAGCACTTGTGCACCTCGATGTACGAACCCGACAAGCAACAAAATTCCACCCTAATAGTTTCTTACCTCAGACTGAAAGATTTTGGAATTTCCTCTCCGTTTCCTGCTTCACTGACTGTACTACACTGCAGAAGTTTAAATGTAATGTGAACAGACATCACACTCATCTTCCCACGCAGTCTCCAGTAGAAATTGATACAAGTAGTAGCCCTTTATGTTCAAGTGGCAATATACCTTGTTTGGTGTGAACACGAGTAAAAAGAATATACAATTTATACAGTTTTGTCACAGTGTTCTTACTAGCTACCCTTTCCTCAATGGAACTGTGATTTACACTGAATTTTTCTTTTACAAATGAATAGCTTGTTCCTTCTTTGCTACATCAAAATTACTGCTTCGTTTGTCAATTTATTTATCTCTATCTCTATCTTTACTACTATATAAAAGTTACTGTGTGTGAATCCCTCCTTATAGGCTCCGAAACAGCTAAGCGTATCCTTTGCAAATTTAACACAAAGGTAATTAATATGTACAGCAGTCTTCTTAGATATGTTTTGTACAGAAATTCGTCCGATAAGTATCGAACATCGAAAAATCCGATCCTAAGAGTAAACTTTCTTTGTTATAGTTAAAAAAGAATTTTTACAGGGAAATATTTCACGTTACACCAGTAAAGGAGTTAACAACATCTCAACAACTAATTTCTTGTCTGTATTTTTGAGATGAGGTGTTTTCATTTATTGAGATTGTCGGACTGACATCCTGATCTTGGTTGTTATAGTCACAACGTTTCGGCCGTTTTGCCCTCCGGCCTTCATCAGGTGTTTTGTATTGAACTGGGTTCGAGACTCCTAACAAACGGTTCCCCAGTTCGATACAAAACACCTGATGGAGGCCGGAGGGCAAAACAGCCGAAACGTTGTGACTATAACAACCAAGATGAGGAAGTCAGTCCGACAATCTCAATAAATATTTTTTTCTTAAAATAACAGATTTGTTGGTATCTGGAAACATAGCTCAGTGGTAGAGCATTATACTATAGATCAGTTGATCCCGTGTTCAACCCCGGGTGTACTTCACCATTTTAGTTTACTTTTTTATTATTATTAATGAATTCAATTTACGATAAAAGAGGTAATATTTAACATCGGTGCAATGAAGTTCAATTGTTTGCATATTTGAAAACTAAACATTAATCAGAAGTGAGTTTCCAGGGCATTCATCATCAAGACCAAATATCAACATGTGGTTATCTATCTTGGGGATTCGATAAAATCACAGATGGAATTTAATGAACTACATTTTCTTTATTATTTATTTTCTTTATTATCTATTTTATTTTATTTTTATTTATTTATTTATTTTTGCGAATTAGTCCACTGGGAAAATTATTCCTCATAATATATAATATTCAATAGAGGATTGATTCTATAAGAATACATACGCAATCTGTATAAATTAAAATATCATGTTTAAACGTATTGTATGACCGAGCAATACCGGGCGTCCAGCTAGTTTCCAATGAAAAAGGCAAATCTCCTCTTATGTTAGTGCTGAACAGTGTTAATAATGTCAAAAGGGATGTACATGCTTGTTATTAAATGTTTTCAAATAAACAAATTAATCTTCGAAATATAGATATACTAACCCTTTTGGTTCCATGTTTCCTGATTGCTCATATCAATTATGTGCCAAATAGTTTAAAGCCATTTGTGTTGATAATAAAACTGGTTGCATCTATATTTTCTGTATACAACCAGCTTTTGAAGGTATAAACTATAACTTATGAGTATCCTCAAGAGATAAATAAAATGCACATTTAAAATAAAAGGTACTCGCTGCCTCATACATTTTCCATTAGCCGTCGCGCAGAGAATATCATGTTCATTGTGCTGCGATCTAAAACCACATTGATTCCCTGGGATGATGCAGGGAAAAATCCATTTCAGCAAAAGATTTAACAACATCTTTGCCACCTTCCCCACTGCTTCAAGCAAGTTAATGCCTCTATAATCACCACACTCAGATTTTAACCCCTTTCCATTATAAATTAGGATCACATTGCATCAATCCAATTTTGAGGGATGGCATTACTATGCCAAACAGTAAGAATTAGTGTATGGTCTGTGTTTATAACGCTATCACTTCCAAAATAGCAATAATTCTGCATTATTCAATCACCAAATCGGCTGCAGATTGAAATGTGATGAAAAAACGACACGAAAGACTGCAAAAGCACCAAAATACCGGTAGTGTTCGTGATGTCCCTAAATCTGGTCGTCCTAGAGTTATTTCTTAAAGAGAAGACAATGCTATCAAGATCCACAACCCCAGAAACAGATTTAAAACGGCTCCCCAAATCCAACAACAGTGTAATCTTGTTAAAAGTGCCCTCTTTCTACAGTTAAGAACAGATTAAAGGAATTTAATTTGCGAGGCTGTGTTGCAAGACACAAGCCAATGATTTCTGTAAAAAACATCGTCAGATACAAAGATCATGACACTTCATATTGGTCGAAAGTGATTTTTAGTGACAAAAACAATGTCAATCGGGTAGACAGTGATGGGAGGCAGAACGTCCGTCGAAGGAATGACGAAAAATGTAATCCTAGGTGCATAGTTTCAACGCTGCAAGTTGGAGGAGGTTTAGTTTTGGTGTGGGGCGTTATTAGTGCCAATGATCCAAGGCATATAGTTCGCTTGTGAAAATGTTTCTTAAAGAGCATCATATTCCATGTTTGGATTGGCCTGCACAATCTCCAGACCTTAATCTTATCGAACTCGTATGGCATTACATCAAGCAACAGCTACGCAATGATAACATTTCAAATCTGGAATAACTTTAAACAAAAATTAAAGAGAAGTGGGATGCCGTTTCACCGGAGTATTGTCGCAAAATAATTCAAGGAATGTCCCCCCCCCCCAAATTGCAGGCTGTCAAATTACAGCAGGGCTATACTACTAAATATTAGCTGGTTAATTGTGTCCTTGTTGTATTTGTGTTGCATTAAGGTTCTAAAGTTATATTTAAAATACATTTTTCCATTTTGCGGAGTTCCCTTTTGCTTCCTCGATTTGAAGTTAATTTTTTTAAAATTGACATGAACACTAGGATACTTCAATTAAGTCAAATATGAACAGATACAATTGCAGAGGAATAAAGGCGAATCAAATGGTTGTTTGAACGATTACATTCAATTTAGCTTAAATTGGCGGTTTTTGAAAGAAGTACGAGTAGGACATCCTTTTTGGCGCCACTGTATATAAATCTACTATACATATATCTATATAAAAGAAACTTCGTGTGTGTATGTGTGTTCGTTCTCTATGGACTCAAAAACAGTTTGGTCGATTTTTTCGAAATTTCACACGAAGATATTTTATGTGCCTGGTCGTGTTCTTAGATAGGTTTTCTATTAGAATGCTTTCGATAAGCATCGATAATCGATAATCGAAATAATTTCGATAAAATCAGAAACAGACGATTTTTACCAATAGTTACCACTTTACACCGCCTAACATCACAAGTGCATTTGAGAAGGTTTATTATCTAGTATATATATATATATATATATATATATATATATATATATATATATATATATATATATATCAAAGTGAAATTGTCTGTATGTGTGTATGCGTGTGTGCGTCTGTGTGTGTGCTTACCAAACTATTTTCAATTTTCAGTCTACAGACTCGAGATTTTACATAAGGGGCATTGAAATTTGTGAAAATCTCTTTAATCAGTTTTCGGTCAGAAATTTGGCTGTCAAAAGCTCAGAATTCAACAATTTGACCTTTAAAAACTCTACCAACCTCACCCGCCAATTTTGAGTATTGTCGCAAAATAATTCAAGGAATACTCCAAAAAATTGCAGATGGATCAAATATTTTAATTTGATTTGAGCTCAAAACAATAAATGTTAAGGGGTCAAAATTGATCAAAATTGGGGTCAAAGTTAAAATTTTTTTACCTCAGCCAATTTTTGCTCTAAACATTTAGAATTTTACATAAAGTGTATTCAGAAAGGGCAAGCTTTTTAATCGTTTTTTGGATGAAAATTTGGCTGCCAAGGGGTCAAAGTTCTTTGACCTTTGCGGTCTCTAGCAAACTATTCAGCCAATTTTGAGTCTAAACATTTGAAATTTTACATAAAATGTATTCAGACATGCAGCAAGCTTTTTAATCAGTTTTTAGGCGAAAATTTTGCTGACAAGAGGTCAAAGTTGAAAGAGTTAACCATTGCAGACTCCACCAAACACCTCCGCCAATTTGGGGTCTAAACACTTGAAATTTTAGATGTAGGTTACCTGGAGATGAGTCAAACTTTTTAATATGTATATACATAGGCACATAAAGTTATAAATTGTACATAGGGCCTGAGCAAAGCCGGGCTGAACTCCTAGTATATATATATATATATATATATATATATATATATATACTTGCAGGGATACCCGACATTGCGCAGTATTTAATGATGATCAACGAATGTTTCGCACTCCAATATTTTTATTGCCATCAAGATCGGTGAAATCGACCATTTTTCAATCAAAACGATTGATTGCCTGCTTTAGTTGGGGACCCATCCCGGTGCACCGGGAGGAAGCTTTAAGCTTTAAGGACTAAGTCCACAATACATTGTAATCTACATTGCACTGTAGAGAATATGCTGTTGATTTTATTAATTGGCTAAATGCAAAATCGAGTATTATGCTTCAATTGTAATCTAAACAGAAACATTCATTTCGAACGCGCCCTTGTAATATGAACCCCCCCCAACTTTTTGGTAATTTTATACGCAAGGCCTTTTATCTTGTGTTGTAACAAAACTACTTAAATGCACTTGTGATGTTAGGCTGTGTAAGATGTTAACCTTGGTCAGAATTGCCTTTTTCTTCTTTCATCAGATTATTTCGATTATTGATTATCGATACTTATCGAAGGCATTCCAACACAAAACATATCTAAGAACACTGCCAAGCACATAAAGTACCTTCGTCTGAAATTTCATAAAACTCGGTCAAGCCGTTCTCGAGTCCATAGGGAACGAATTCACGCACACTGACACACACACAGCGACAATGTTTGTTATATATATATATATATATATATATATATATATATATATATATATATATATATATATATATATTGAATAATATTTCAAATGTATTCTTTATCTTACATAGAATAAAAAAAAATCGTTTGATTTGAAATTTAAACATTTCACGTCATAATTTTTAAAATTTATTGAATGACTAAAATTATATATATATATATATATATATATATATATATATATATATATATATATAAGTGAACGTGTGTGTGTGTGTGCGTGTGTGTATACATTTCCCTACGCAATAACTCTGTCAATTTTTAGTCTACAGACTTGAAATTTGATATACAGGGTACTGAGATTTGGAAAAACGATGTGATCGGTTTTTGGCCAGAAATTTGGCTGTAAAGGGGTCAAAGTTCAACAATTTGACCTTTGAGAACTCTACCAAACTCCTCCGACAATTTAAAGTCTAAAAACTTGATATTTTAGATATAGGTTCCTTAGACATGGATCTAACTTAATAACTTGATTTGAGCCCAAAACAATAAATATTAAGGGGTCATAATAGAGGTCAAAGTTAAAAAAATACCATTTCTTTTTTTTTTTTGCGCAACATACACCTCCAAACACCCCGGCAACGCCGGGCACCCATTGCTAGTATATATATATATATATATATATATATATATATATATATATATATATATATATATATATATATATATATACTAGCAATGGGTGCCCGGCGTTGATATATATATAGTTATAGTTATAACGAAAATTGTACACATATATATTGCGTTATAATTTCTTTTATAATTCATGGTGGTATTATTAGCACAATGGCCCGGTTTAATGTAACTGTTTGAGGATAACAATTTTCGATTTTAATTTTTAATTTTTCGTTTGATTGGGTTATTTATTTTATATCTACCAACACATATAAATATGCAAATAAGTACACATTACTTTTTCAAGAGAGCATGGGAGATTGAACTAACATTCTGGCGACAGATGTTGCGACTCACCCATCAGAGTATAACGTTCGCAATCAAACAAACCCTGGGTTGAAAAATTCAGTGCGGACCATGCTTTAACGGAATAAACGCAGAAAAACTATTTAACCAACAATACTTTTCTCACGTGTTCCTGTTGTATCAAAGAACCCAACGTCGTACAGTCAAACATTTTTATTTAGTCTGTAGTTAGTGAACCTTTCTTCTTCGATCCTTGCCCTGTGGCGTCGGCCCTTTTCTTTAGTGTTCATAAATTTGCGGGGACCCCGGTGTTTAGGTGCGAGACAACCGTGGACGCGGGGAGGGACCACACGCACCTCAATTCTTTATATTTTTTATTCCCACCTCCTTTTTTTCTTCTTTTCAATAAAGTTGACCCGTTCACGTACGCATCTACATCTGCATAGTACACCCAGACAGATACAAACAAAAAGAGAGGTAGACTGATAGAGAAGAAATTACCCGTCAAAGGAAAAAAGGACGGGGGATGGTTGGATGTAAGGAGGTGCTTGTTCATTTATTTGATGATTGTCTGTGGAACACAGACGTTTTATGCACAAAAGAAAGGAAATGTTTTCAAATTTCTTTTGCAATAATACCATTGGAGGACCACCAATCCAGGCGCGCGCTCACCCGCACCCACACACATACACAAAAGAAAACTGCAGACAAAACAGTAAGAACGAATTATTTTGATAGATTAATGCGCCCACGCACAAAAAACAAAAAACAAACAAAAAAAAAAAACAGTAAGCGGAGTGGGTTGGGGTTGAGCTAGCGGAAAAATGATGAAATAATTTGAATTTTTCAATTTAAATGTATTCAACTAAAAAGTATTCAATTTAAATGTATTCAACTAAAAAGTATTTGACTAAAAAGTATTTAATTAAAATGTATTCCACTAAAAAGCATTCAATTAAAATGTATTCAACTAAAAAGCATTCAATTAAAATGTATTAAACTAAAAAGCATTCAATTAAAATGTATTAAACTAAAAAACATTCAATTAAAATGTATTCAACTAAAAATATTCAATTAAAATGTATTCAACTAAAAAGCATTCAATTAAAATGTATTCAACTAAAAATATCCAATTAAAATGTATTCAACTAAAAGTATTCAATTAAAATGTATTCAATTAAACGTATTTAATTAAAATGTATTTACTTAAAACATTCAATTAAAAAGTGTTTTTTATTTCATTTTCACCCCTAACAAGACACAGTGCACTTTGATGTAGGGGGCTACTATCAGGAACATTAGTTGCAGGGTTGCTATGTAGGGAGTTCAGCAGCAAGATGTCTGTCCACATTACACTTGAACTTCTGCATGTCAGTACAGTTGGGAAAGCAGGAACTCAGAACGGTGTTTCAAAGTATTCAATTAAAATGTATTAAACTAAAATGTATTCAATGAAAAAATATTCAACTAAAATGTATTCAATTAAAATATATTCATCTTAAAATTATTCTGTTAAAACGTATTAAAACATTTAATTAAAACACATTCTATTAAAACATTCAGTTAAATTATTTGATTAAAATGTATTCAATTAAAAAGTAGTTAATTAAAAAAAAATTCAATTTGAAAGAAATTAACTGAGAAGTTGCGATCTGATTCCACAGATACTTGTAGTTATTAAATAAAGCAGGAAAATATCGATTTTTGTTAAAAATAAATAAATATGGAAGAGTATAAGACGGATTTTGGCTCTCTCTCACTGCAAGAAATTAGACACCATGGTCGGAAAATGGGATTGGAAAGTTAACACCCCCGAGAAGGGGCACTCTGACCTGCAAAAAGTGTAAGGGCAGCCTTGTCAGCATTCTCCGGTAAGGGCGCCCCAGGCGATTAATAATAAACTAACCCCTTCTCAAAGAGAGAAATCAAAGCCTGGAAGGTTGGGTCTCCTAGTACTGTAATGGAAGAGTATAGCACTGTAATCACCATTGTCAGGAATGCTCTAATCTGTTGATTTTGGGGGATTAAGGAAGACGGCTATAGCAATGCAGGGAACTGGGTGTTGAAGAGATGAGACGCATGAACAAAAATCAGGGAAACAAACGAAAGTCTTGTAGGGTTTTATTTTCTTTTTTTATCTTCATATATCTATTTTCCCAAACATTCACAAATGCAAATAAGTAAATAAAGACTTACTGATTGACATAATCAGAATTGTAAAAGTCTTTAATATTTCGAGAATATTATCTCTTTTTCAAAATGAAAGAAACCAAAGAATGTTGCAAAAATTGAAAATATTGTAGAAACGCAGCTGGAAAATATGCTAATTAATTAATTAATTAATTAATATTGAACATTTCTACTCAATTATGATTGTTCAGAATTATAGTCTTCTGCCGTCCTAGGAAGTCTATCCCACAGACTTTGGCTCTTTTATGAGAAAATGTTAATTTATTATTAATCTCCTAAGGTAGTCATACTAGGAAATGCCGACGATGCTGTTTAAGCGTTTTTGTAAGCCGGAGTACGCTTACCCCAATGCGCTGGTTTCTCAAAGTCACACTCGATCTTTTTATTAACCACCAGGTAAGAGCAAAGAAATAATACGTGATGTCATGCATTCAATCAAATCAAAAATGCATCTTATTATTTTAGCGTGTTTTCGTTCGCAAATAATGATTTGTATTCCGGAATACAAAGAGAATTGCATTATATTATATATTTCTATTTAATATGTTGTCGAACTAAGATGACAGTGTAGTATCTGTTACGATGCTACACTTAAGGTAATTTGTCCTTAGTCAATAAATGGAAACCACTTCTATGCTAAGGGAATTTTTATTTTTGCCTATTTCCAGAGTGACCCTTTTTGGGGAGCTGATTTTCCTCACATTAAAAACGACCTTGTGTCACATTTTTCTCTCGTGGGGAAGCAAATAAATAGCAATAATAAAATAATACTGTTTCTTGTACATGCATGGAATTGTAATATATTACAAATTCCAATTTATTATCTCGAAATAAGTGATAATCAGGTAAATATGTAGGATGGGGCAAGGCTTTCCAACTTCTCATTTGATCAGTAGTGCTGCGTGATGATGAGTATTATCATGATAAAAGATGACTCTCTTACTGTTGACTAAAAACAGTGTTTTGGGTCAACTTTGGTGAGAATTTTGCAGAAAAATATGAATTTAATAATGTAAAATAAAAAAAACTTCTAATTTAAACATAGTGATATGTTTAAGAAATACTAATAATATACATAAAATAAATTACAATGATTTAAAATGACCGTTCTACAAATCAACACAACTTTTGTTATCTATACAACCTTATCAAATACAAGAATCACACTACATAGGCACCACTCAAGTGTTTGAATCTATAAACCATAAAGTAACAGAAAAAGGGAAATTCTTGTTTATAATAGACTGAAACCGTTCTGTCACAGGAAATATTACCAGAAGAGAAAAGAAGGGATATTGCTAAGATGCGTCCATTCGATCTACATATTTAACGGTAAAAATTGTATTTCAAAGTAAAGTTGGAAAAGCTTCTTATAGAGAGGTGCTTGGACACTTGTGTCAAACTTAAGTAAAACAGATTCACTTTTAGAGATAATTAGCAAGTTTCCCGGCGTTGCCCGGTCGTAAAATACGTTTGAATATGATTTTTAATTTATGCAAATTTCGTATTTTTTACTTTCGAGCAAATTATCTATTGACTATTATATTATACCCAATAAATAGTAGTGATTTCAAAAGTAAATAAAATATGACTTAAATGTCATCAGCTAGAATCGAAATCAAAACATATAGCTCGCCAGCCTTATTCGTGACCGTTTGATAAATCCATACGCATATAAAAACAAAACAAAAAAACAACAAAAAAAACAAACAAACGTATAGTCGTATATTTGCGCGTGCGTAGAAAGAACACGTTTAGTCGATTTACGTCCGCCAAATTACATTTTTTCTTTTCAATTTGAACCTTTAGCAGCTATTTTTACTGGCTAAAAAACAAATCGAATTTGTTCCACAGATCCAAACTCTCTAAATATCAAGTTTCAAGTTTGTAGACTAAACATTAACGAAGTAGTTTGGTGGAAATCGTTTCAAATACAAACCTAAAGACAGACAGACAGACAGACAGACAGAAAAAACTTTAGTGTGACAGATCAACAGACAGAACAACCGACCGACTGTCAAATTCTCTTATTGAGATGTCTGTATAGATCTACAAAAAAAACTTCTTTTAAAGAAATACGTGCAACAAATTCAAGCGTAAACCCGCCTACGCAACGATCTCACTTAACATATTTCAGTGGACGGCGTCGAGATAACACCTTTGTTTTTAATTTCCAACGTCGGGCAATAAAAACAAAACTCCAGACAGGTAGATGCAAAAAAAAAAAAAAAAAAAATTAAAAAAAAGCCAATTCACTCGTCATCAAACACGAAACTACCAAACAGAACTCAACAGGTCTCCACCTTATGCAATGTGTATGTCTCATCCAATGTGACACTACACTCCATTATATTATGAACTAACTTTTCCTATCAATGCCGGTTTTCATCAGGGTTCTATTCTAGGTTTAACACTGTTCCTTCTCCGGCGAATATTATTCATAAAATTTTTATACTGATGATAACACTCTTTATTCTGGTAGTGTTCTCGCTCATCGTTCTCGGATCAGTTGATATATACAGTTGATCTAGAAGTTGATTTGGGTTTTGTTATGAATTGGGGTAAGAAATGGTTTGTTTCGTTTAATCCTTGGAAGACTCAGCTATTGTCCTTCAATCGTAGGCATGCCCCTTTTCTTCTGTTAAATCCATTACTCTTCATGCTTCTCGTAGAATCGATATTCTCTGTCGCTCTAAATACTTTCACACTCAAGGGATATTCTCTATTTCTACAAACTACTGTCAGACCATGTATGGGGTACTGTTGTCATATTTGGGCTTGTGAATATGTATTCCATTTGAAGATTTTTGATAAATTGTAGAAAGGTAATTGTAATTTGATTGGTCCCACACATTCTTCTTCACTGTAACCTCTCTCTCACAGACGTAATGTTGCCAGTCTCATGGCATGTGTTCCTCAGAATTGTCTGATCTATTTCCTCCTTTCGTTCCAGCTCATTTTACTTGAGGGTCTAGTAGTTTCCATCAATTCGTGGTTTTAATACCTCATTGTGATACAGATTCCTATTCCAGTAGCTTTTTCCAAGGAATGCAAGGTTATGGAACTCTCTTTCTGTTCACTGTTTTCCTTCTACAGCATTGGACTTTTTAAGACTAAGGTTAATAGGTATATCCTATCTTTGCAATAACCAGTTTTCGTTCTTGTTAGCTCTTTATATTATGTGGCTTTAAGCCTTGTCTCATGCGATTAAAAAAAAACTGTATCCGTATCTTGACTTTTCCCGAGAACATTGAGTAATCCAAGGAAATCCTGCTCTTTTTATTTTTTAATTCTATATATTTTAGTATTTTTATTTGAATTTATAAATTCCTATAAGTATTAAGTATCAATTTATAAATAAACAACTCAGATGAGTACGAGCAATAAATTTAGCATTAAATTTAAATTTTAATACTTTTTCTTTCTCATGGATTATGATACGATTTTGGTGACAATCTTTAAATAGAAAATTGTTACCTAGCATGCATATTCCATAATTCATAAGAGTAAGTTTAATAGTTTAAGATTTTATCAAGCACATAAATTATTGACGTTCTCGAAAGCGCACCAGCCCTTTAAAAAATACTAACTTGCCCCCCCCCCAGCGTTGCCCGGTCGTAAATTACACTTAAATATGATATTTTAATTAATGAAGATTTCATATTCATTATTATAGAGTCAATACTCTATTGCATAATATGGTACTCAGTACATAGTAGTGATTTCAAAAGTTTAAATATGATTTGGGAGCCATCAACAAGAATCGAAACAAAAACATTTAACGCTATAGCTTTAGTCGTTACTGTTTGGGCTATCGTCAGGTGGATAAGAAATAGTTAAAACATAAGCGACTTCAATATAAACACACACACGCACATATATATAATCTTGGAAGTGTTTTAATCTTTAAAACTATATAATGTTTTTTTATATTTTTTAATCATTCGCTCGAAAACCATTTAGTATTAATGATACACACACACACACACACATACACATATATATATATACATATTTGTAGTCATCGACACACAGTCCTGTTTCGTTGTATCACAATTCATCAATGTCGCTAGTCTAGCACCTATCCCAAGCCAAGGATTAGAACCTAGAACTGTCGTGTTGACAGTCGGCAGTTCTCCCACTCGACCAGGGTAGCGATTCCCGCAAATAACCTGTCCGAATATCTATTTAAACAAACATCCGTCCACCATTTTACAGTGCTCAAACCGCCTGTTTGTAAACAAATAAACAGCGAGCTTCGCATTTTTCAGCCAATTAGGTAGCGGGTGAGATTATTTACGACAGTGCTCTACTCAAAGAGGGGGCTTAAAATATATTTGTAGTCGGGGATAAGGGTTATTGCAAGTACATTACGTTAGTGTGGAGATTTGATGAAGTGTTTACTTAAGGGGGCGGTTCATTAGGAATTTGTTAACATTGGACTTGAAGACATCCAAGTTGTAGTCCGGTGGGAAGCAGGCAGACGGAACAGAGTTCCACAGGTGTGCAGTTCTAGGAAAGAAGCTTTGTTCATGGAATCCGCGTTTTGATTTAGGCACAAATATAGAGTGGGGGAAAGTTTCCACAGTGGATTCAGCTAGACGGGTGTTTTTCGTGAAAGATTGGCGAGGGGGGACCAGAGATTGGAGTTCAGACGAGCACCTGCCATGGAAATAACGATAAAACAAGGATAGTCTCGCAACGTCTCTTCTGTGGGAGAGAGGTTGCAGGGTAGAGAAAAGGTCATCCCCCACTAAGCCACGAAGTCTATTTTGTACTCTGTCAAGGCAGGATAGGCTGTTTTTAGCAGCTCCTGTCCATAAATGGCAACAGTATTCCATCCTTGGACGTACTTGGCTTTTATACAGATAGAGAATGTCATTAGTAGTGAGATATCTTCTAGAGCGGTAGAAGGATCCCACCATCTTTCCAGCGACCTTGGCAACAGCCTTGATGTACGTGTTCCATTTCAGATCAGGAGTAAAGGTCAAACCCAGAAGCTTGTCAAAACACGGGGCCTCACCCAGACGAGAGCCATCCATTTCAATTGATGCCAGATGGGGATCAGAGCGTTGATGATGTAAGGATAGGAGTTTGGTTTTGGATGCATTAAAGGTAACCAGCCACATCTTCCTCCACTGAACCACGCACTCGAGATCAGAGGAGAGAGAATCAGAGAGAACTTTGTCATTTACAGCCTTTTATGTGTTGCTGTAGATGGTCGTGTCATCAGCATAGATGTTAACGAATGATGTAAGTATGTGTTTAGGGAGTTCATTGATGTAGATCAGGAAGAGAGTTGGGCTCAGGATTGACCCCTGAGGGACTCCAGCATTTATATTGCAGGCCTCCGATTTTTGTCCATCTACCAATACTCTTATGAGCCTATCGGAGAGAAATGATTTAATGATTGAGAAAACATTTCCAGTTATACCGTAGCTGGAAATCTTGTGAAGTAGACCCTTATGCCATACCTTGTCGAAGGCCTTTGACATGTCAAGAGCAATTGCCCTAGAAAGGAAGCCTTTCTCAAGAGATTCACTAATCCCGTGGGATATAACCGTCAGCACATCTGCGGTAGATCTTGCAGAGCGGAAACCATATTGTGTGTCACTAAGAAGGTTATTCCTGCTGAGGTGGTTGACTACTTCTCTATTTAATATGGGTTCCAGCAACTTACTCATAGCACACAGGAGACTTATTGGTCTGTACTGAGAGGGAGATGACTTATCACCTGAATTCTTAAATACAGGGCAAACTGATGAGGTCTTCCAGGGAGTCGGAAAGCACTTCTCCTGAAGGCAGCGCTTAAATAGTTTCGTAAGTATGGGAGAAATTTCTGGTTGAAGCTTTTTTAACACTATAATTGGGATGCCATCAGGGCCAGTTGCTTTACTGGAATCTAGGTTCTTGAATAGCTTGGCGACCTCCTGCACGGACATTTGTATGTTACCTAGCTTGTTCTGTGTTATAGGAGGAAATATGGGGAGTTGATGGCCTTCGTCGCATAGGGTAGAATTAGCTGCAAAGTTCTTTGCAAATAGTTTGGCCTTGTCTGACGCTGACGAGATGACCTCTGGTCCATTGATAATCGTTGGGATAGAACGCACACTTCTGTTCAGGATCCTATTTGTTATTTGCCAAAACTGGTGGGAACCAAGCCGCTGATCAGCTACCTATAGACATATAGTGTAGTTAGGATCTTCTCTAGAGATATCCCTGCCACACGGGAGCCATCCTTAATGTAGGCACATATTCCATGCCCATGGCGATCTTGGGTGTCAGATTTAGCTGTTAAATTAGAGTATCCGTTAATTATGAACTCATCTAGGGAAGTGGTCGGCCCTATTCCAGTTTCACTTAGAAATAATATGTCCGGTTTCGTCTCCTGTAATCGGGTTTCAACCTCTGGAAGGTTGGAACGTAGACCCCTGATGTTGGAGAAGGAGACATGGTAGTAGGGGTCTACGCTGGAAGATGGGGTTCTAGGTTTAATCGAGTTTTTATTCTGGAGATATTTCATGTTGAGGTTTTGGGATTTGTGGAATAGGTCAGCATACTTGGTTAGAGCAGTACAGAGAGGTAAAGTAAGAGAGAAAAAGACAGGATTTTTTTTTTGTAGCACACGAAAAGGTAAAGCCGTAACAATTACCCACTAGTATGGCATCGAGAGGCCCCACCAGAGACTACTGCATGGTCCAGATCCACTCACCAAATGGCAATACAGCAGTCCCAGTACTTTGCGCCTGTTGATAGGACAGCCTCCTTAGTGGTTATTCCAAGGTTCGGGTCCCTGACTATCAGGCGGATAACGTCAGCCCAGACAAAACGTTTACCTCCAGCACCCTTACTAGTGACATGGCCGCAAGGACAGACAGTGACAGAAAAATTTCCGACATCTCAGTCATTGGTCATGTTATCTAATTTTTCTTTTACTAGGTGGGGATTATTTTCTATCCAAAGTAGATTTATATTATTATAGAATGTTCTTTTCTGGTGGAAATTGTTTATTTGGTTTAAAATTAACTAGCATGGGTGCGCGGCATTGCCCGGGTATTTGGAGGTGTGTGTTGAGCAAAAAAAAAAAAAAAGTGGTAGTAGGAAGGCAGGCTCATACCCGTACCGCAAAGAAGGAAAATAACGGTAAAAAAACATGACGTCTTTGCTGTTACGACCACCACCAAACTGGAAGGGACGCAGGTTTAAATTAAGGCTAGACAATCTAAGAGAGGGGATGACTTTCGTAAATATCGGTGAAAAAAGCGACCCCTCCCAGTAGAAAAGTACCTAGTTGAGGGTGAAGATGTTAATATTTTTAGCCAATTTTTCGGTATTTGTCGTCTGAAGGGTCGAGCTTCAGAACGATACTGATCTTGTGAAAATCCGTCGCCTCTGTCGAAGGTTTTAGGCAGACATGCAAACATACATACATACATTTATATATTAGTAGCTCAAATTTTCGACCTAAGCCAATTAAAAAGCTTGCCCTATCTATGAATACCCTTTACGTAAAATTTCAAGTGTTTAGACCAGAAATTGTCTGAGTAATTTGGTAGAGACCGCAGAGGCCATGTTTTAAAAACTTTTACCCCTATTATAACCCCTTACTATTTATTGTTTTGGACTCAAATCAAGTTATTAAGTTAGATCCATGTCCAAGGAACCTATATCTAAAATTTCAATTGTTTATACTCAAAATTGTCGGAGGAGTTTGGTAGAGTTCTCAAAGGTCAAATTGTTTAACTTTGACCCTTTAACAGCAAAATTCCTGGCCGAAAGTCGATTACAAAGATTTTCCGAAATCTCAATACCCTATATATCAAATTTCGAGCCTGTAGACTGAAAATTGACAGAGTTATTGTGTAGGGAAATGTACACAGACACACAGATACACTGACAGACAGACACTTTCACTGTTATAAATATACTAACCTGAGTGCCCGATGTTGACCGGGTGTTCGGATGTGTGTGTTGAGCAAAAAAAAAAAAAGTGGTTGTAGGCAGGTAGGCTCGAGCCCGTACCGCGAAGGAGGAAAAGAACATGAAAAAAACGTGACGTCTTTGCTGTTTTGCCCGTCGCCAAACCGTAATTGATGTAGGTTTAAATTAAGGCAAGCCAATCAAAAACAGAGGGTGTTTTTTCGAAAACATCGACGAAAAGGCGCTCAGTTGAGGGTGAAGTGATTAATGTTTTTAGCCAATTTTTCCGTATTTGTCGTCCGAAAGGTCGGCTTCACAACGATACCGATCTCCTGAAAATCCGTCGCCTGTCGAAAGTTTTAGGCAGAGAAACATACACACATATATCCATACATTTAAACAAATAGGAGAGATTTATATTATAGATTATATTGGACGCAATTTATAGTAATGATTTAAAAAGTAAAAAAAAAAAAAATAATAATAAAGACTCGTGCGTCACCACCGAGAATCGAAACCAAAACCTTCAGCTTACGACTTATTTTTGCCTCTGCCGCAAATGACTGGGCCGTGAAGACATATTCACTGCAAGTCTAAAAATTAAAACAGGAACCAATAGCTACTACATTATATGTTTTTAACAGCGGCGTTCGACCTTCACGTGACAAATTTCATTTTTTTTTTTAATTTTCACACTTTTTCACCGATTTTTCTGGGCTAAAACCCAAATATAAAGTTTCGCATGGATTCAAATACGTTATATATGAAGTTTCATGTCTATAGACCAAAAACTGTAGGAGGAGTTTGGTAGGCAAAATTTTTTAAACAAAAATATCTACGTATACATAAATATATATGGAAACAATTTTGTGTTTACTGTAAACTTTTTACGCAAATATTATACAAGTATAAATTGTGTAGAACATCTGCGTGAATATAATTACACGTAATAGTTAACTAGAGATGATCATCCCATAAGAAAACCGAAGAAACTAATAAGGAGTTAATTAAAATGAATGTTTAATAGAATATGCAAATTAGCAAGATCTTTTGCTAGTGAATGCAATTCCACGCCCCATACGTAACAAAATTGTATTTTCTTTTTAAATAAATAAAGGGATTTTAATATGAATATCAATACACCCACTTGAAAAACGAATTCATAGGAGTATAGATGCAGATAGATATAGACTGCTGTCTGTATTATTATTACTTAATTTATAAGTATCTGAAGCTTTACCTATAATATATATATATATATATATATATATATGTATTCATCCACATACAGTACTGTTTCACAGCTCATCAGTGCGGCTAGACAAGCAACTACCCCAAGCGAGGTTCGAAACCCGATCGCCCAAACGAGTCGGAGCTGCTAACCATTGGGCTATACGGCTGCTGTTATGCGGACAATGAATTACCAATGTTTTTACATTGTCCAAATACCTAAACTCAATTTGTTTACACAAAGAGCATCGCTTCATACGCTAATGGTAATTTGTATATCACTTCCCAATATGCTCAACCTAAGATAGGTTGGTTGTTTTTGTTTTACGGCATATCAACCCTTTTCAGGTTATTTAATGCCGAATCCAAATTTTTTTAATAGAATATATTTGTTGTTTTCAAGCCGGGTTCTATTTAACCCATAGTGGGACCGTGACAGGTACTACAACCCCGCGTCAGAGTGGACCTGGCAGCAATGGCAATTAAAGTGTGGCTCCACACTCCCCAAAACCCGCAAGCTGAGGCCTCACCACTGAATATAGTTTAAAGTCATATCCAGAACCCCTAAGATTGGGAGCATTATATATATATATATATATATATATATATATATATATATATATATATATATATATATATATATATATGGCCCATCTTTCCCTTACGTTTTTTTAATATATATCAATATTTATGGCCCACCATTCTCTTACATATTTTTGATGTCCACAACATCAGTGGCGAAGCAAAGAGGTGAGGTGGGAGGAGCCAAGAGGCAACATTTGGAGGGGGTAAAAATAGAAAATAGAAATAAATTAAAACCATGAAAAGCTAACAAAAAAAATCTAAAATTGAATACCAAAATGAGATTTTAAGTGTTTTATGTGTGTAATTCTGTTTTTAAACAGATTTTTTTAACAGCAGCATTAGTTTTATGTCCAATTAAACTAAATATTTCATGTCGACTACTTCCGTTTTATATAAAAGAATAATTTCTTGGAATATTTTGTGGAATAATATATAATTGTTCTATACCAAGCCCAGCTACTAGCGTTGCCAGCTCATAAAGAACTACAACCGATTAGCAAACGGATTCTTAACGGCCAGCGGTGGGAGTGGGGTGGGGGAAGGAATCTTACGACCGTGCCAGGTGGCAAAAACAGTTGCTATACCACTGCACAATGTCATTCACATTACTGACCTCTTTACATTGAAGATGCGGGTAGGAACACATACGCGTCACATGTAAGCATTTCTTTATTTCATTAACTATACTTTTTTTTATCTACTACCACAATCCAACGCCCATGGTATGCACATACCACTTAATACACCGAGGATACGACTGAAAAAAAAAACAAACTGTCCCTTAAAACATATTTTTAAAGCATGTCATATTCCTATACGTCAACAAGTAAAAAATACATGTTTAAAATATATTTTCTTATACATACACATATATACGTAATGGTTGGTTGGTTGTTTTTGATTTACGGTATATCAACCCTTTTCAGGTTATTTAATGTCGAATCTAGTGCTTTTGAAGAAAATTTTTTTTAATAGAATATATTTTTTTTCAAGTAATTTTCTATTTAACCTATAGTTGGGACCCTAACAGATACTACCACTCCGGATCAGAGTGGACCTGGGAGCAATGGCAATTAAATGTTGGCTCCACACTCCCCAAAATCCGCAAGCTAGGGCCTCACCATCGGATATAGTTTAAGGTCATATCCAGGACCTATACGTAATGTACATATCGAGATACACTAGCGCCTTAAAACCATACACTTCAGGCAGGTATTGCTCTTCAACTTTAGATGGTAGCTCATCTAAAAAAATATAATGCTGATTCAAAACCTCCGCTACCTTACGGTATAACCCTACCAGGGGAAAGACTAAGGAAGTAAACCCTGAAAGAAAATTCGGAATCCCTAAGGCAGCCTTACTTTATATTGTCATCACCGGCAATTCTTGCAGCGCAGTTAGATCAAGCTGTATTGACTGTTTTTTCGTTAGAGTTTTATATATTTTTTTATTTTCCATTAAATGTTATACAACAAAACAATAAAAAAAAAAACAAATAATAAGACACAAGGCCGCTCAAAACTTGGGGAGGGAGTGTCCATAGCCATCGTCGCTGATCCTAGCTAAAGTTCCCATTAACCACAAAACCTCATGCACACCGGGGGTCTTCCTACTTCAGATTTCAAAATTAAATCGGTTTTATATATGTATTAAAAATAAATAAATTGGTAAATACATAATTATATAAAATGTCGTTTGTTTTATTTTATTTAATTGACTTTGGGGTGGGGGAAAGTTAATAAAAATAAAATCAAAATGTTAGTAAGACCCTCCCAACCCTCTCTGTTTTCCGGCTTGGTGTGGACCGAAACCAGCAGGTCGCTCTCTACATGGGTCTAAATTCAAAGCAGGATCAAAGAAAATGGGTTTCGGGTGGTATGTGAAGTTGCTCTAAGATCAATTATTGAGGTGACCGGGGACGAAAATGAAAAAAATCGGGATGTGAGCATCTTGGAGGTTTCCTATCGAGTTGGAGGGGGCTATTCACTCGACTAGCTAAGAACCTAGCTAAGTACTTTTTAGGGTTCTGGAGTCCGGCAGGATCTGGATCCATGCGCGCCATGCTTAGGCAGGGAACACGAACTCTAACTTGGCACCTCTAGAACTCGCTATCTTTATCCATCTTCAGACACAGGCCTTGGAGTGTAGTCTTTTCCTAGCACATCTGATCTTTACGCTCAGCTGGTGCTTGAAGAAGGGAACCAGATTCTGATCGACAAAAGATTCAACCCCGCGCTTTTCTTGCACTCTCGAACTCCATATCACCATTTCGGCCACAGCCAGGATCGCAAGAGACACCATTTGTCTCTTCCTGTTCCACGGCGGCTCCGCATTGTTGATGACATAGGACACATCCAGCAAGTGAGGCTGCTCAGGGCCGATGCGAGTTCTTTCCTTAAAGTGGTTAAAACTTATTTCAAACTAATTCTCACGGTGAATATCACTCAAATTCTTTGCACAAGCTATACTTATATTGCATAAATCTTTTTTTTTTCAGTTTTCTGTTTTTACCTTATACGTTATATATGCTTTTATTTATTTGTTTCCGTCACCTATGTTTGAAACATGTGTTTATTCTTAAGCATTAGTATCTCTGAAAATGATATATGCATGCAAAGAAAGATAAATTGACGGTGCCCCCAAAATGAAAAGAAACATTTCACTAAATGACCCTACCCCTAAATCATTCCCCCCCTCCCTCCTGAATAGATTAGCATTTCGGTATCAGAAACGCCATTCGACGGGGTCAGGGGAATCGACCAGCATGCTTTGGTCTCGAGTGCCAAAGCCATAAAAAGCTAAGTAAAAGTTGTGAAAGGTCACTGGACATTGTGAGGTTCCTTACGCGGCCCTACACTCTCTCAAGAACTGCGTGTTACTCCACCGCTTTCGACGCGCCTCGACCTTATGGTCGAGGATAAGGTCGGGAAAAGCGGCTTCGACCGTGGGGTTTCACGCAGACTTTTCTGTTAAGGTTCGGCTCAGGAAGGCCAGCCTCTCGACATCTCAATGACACCTTCAGTTGGTCATTCCTAAATCTTCTTCACACGTACGTTGAACACAGACCTGTCTGCGAACCAAATGTTTCCTTGTCACAAAGAAGCGAGGACAATTTACTCTGCAGGGATTTTACATAGTTCTCAGGCAGGGAAAGTACAGCCAGTTGGTAAAGGATGAGCAGAAAGACGTAGGTGGCGCACGCCTCCACCCTGCCCCTCAAGGATAGTTTCCTTCGAACCCACGAGTCGATCGCGGCTTCGACCTTTGGCTTTACCTCCGACCATTCTTTTCCAGCTGGAGACCTGGTTCAAACCACACACCGAGGATTCAAACCGAGTCGTCTGTTCAGCTGAAGGGAGTGGGAAGGGAGTCGGCGCTCCATCCATGCTCCCAACTGCACACCAGTCGACTTGTTGCGGTTGATTTTGGCCCCTACGGTCTTTTCGTGATCTCTTGGAATCCAGCGGCCTTGAGAACAGATACCAGGAAGCAATAGTCGACTTATCGAAAGCTTTGGACTGATCCAGATTGATCAACGCGGCTTTCGTGTCGTCCTGTATCCCTTCCTTTAAGATTGTTCGGATCAGGTGCAAGTTGTTTTGAATCGATCTCCCCTTCACGACATAGTTCTGCTCTGGTTCGCTTAATCCGCCAATAACGACCTGCAGCCGATTCAATAGGACCTTGCCCCAAATCTTTAACTCTGTTTAGCAGAGTTAAAGATTTGTAATTGTCTTATTCTTTCCTTCCATGCCTATCCGTTTTATTCGGCAATGTGATCACTCCCTTAGTAACTTAACCCGGGATAGAAACCTCGTCAAACCAGAATCAGTATCAAGATGGGCGACAGCCTCAAATACAATTCGTAAGGCAGATCATCGAGTCCCGGCGATCTGTTGCAGCCGACCTGCTTCAGAGCAGTCAGGACCTCCCACTCAGTTACTTTGCTCTCGCACTTAGCTGCTCTAGCCGGCTCGGGGAGAGTCGGCCAAATAGTCGCCAAATTCGTGGACAGGGAGATCGGGCCGTTGCATAAAACACTCTTCGAAATGCCCTCGAAATCCCTGGCAGATCTCCCGAGTCGACCTCAAGGTACGTCCGTCCAGTTGCTTGACGCTAGCTATATAATTGTCTACGTACGTCTGCATCTGAGTGCACACCTTCGTTGGTTACTTCGTAAGTCTAGCCCTAACTACTTGGCCCCTGTAACACTCGCTAACCTCGCGTCAAAGTTTCTGCCTAGCTAGTTCTTGACTTACAGTATCCTTTAAACCCGTCTCACTAGATAATTTTTCCTCTAGTTGCTTCTTCTTCCTGGCCTTATCTGCTGCGAGGCGTTGGGAGTATATGACGAAGAAGTTCCTAATCTTAGTTTTATTTTTAGGCTAACACACCATCTACTCCCTTTAACCGCCCCCATTAAAGTCTCTTGAATGAGCCTAGCTAGTTTATTCGGAAGTCTTGTATCTCTAGTGGGGAGGTATTCAACTTTCAGTACCCTCCTAGTTCAGACGTATTCCCCAGATTCAGACAGGCCATAACTAGTTTATGGTCCGGCTGTCCTAGCCTGTGGAATGTAGGATAATCTAGGAGCTCTATGTTGCCTCTTTTCATTAACATCCTATCCAGATGATGATGATGATGATGATGATCTCACCAGAAGAATAAAAGGACTCAAGAGATGACGACTTGGAAAGCTATTTTGACTATTGTTAGTTCAGTTCTCGTGAGTTAGCCAAAGACATTTGTAATGAAAATACATGTTGTTTATTTACTTCAGGTACAATATTCTGGAAAATGTTTAAGACCTGCATACACATATCTCGATTCCAGCATGGTAATTGATATTTCTGTTTTGTTTCTTCCGATTTTATATCTGAAAATAATTTCTAATACTTGACCCCTTTGACAAGTTTTACGCCTGAAAAAAATTCTTTATATTCATTCGCTTTAACATTTTCATTGTTTTAATCGTTAAAATATGTTTTTCACTGGCTTTGAAACATTTTATATCTGTATCATACCTTTTAAAACATCATATCAAATATTAAAATATAAGAATAATAAAGATCCCTGAGACACCCCCTCATTAATTTTATGCTGTTTGGATGTACGTCGATCAATGACAATATGGATGATTCTCTTGTCTAAGTAGGATCTAATTATATTTAGCATTCGTTTAGTAATGCTGTATGATTCAATTTTCATTGGGAGCCCTTCATGCCAGATTTTGTCAAAAGCTTTCGATAAATTAAGAGCTGTCTCCCCTAGCTTCCTCCATCTTATTGCATGCGTGATATATACAGTCAGAAATGACCGTTAAAATACCTGCAGTAGAATCATATTGCCTAAATCCATATTATCTATCAGTCACATGAGAGGAGTGATTTTCAGATCATCAAGTGTGGCTTAAATTCGCATAGGGAAATTTGGGAGGGAATTATTTGTTGGATTTAAGGTAGAGCTGGAGGTGAATCTCCGGGCAAACAGTTCAGCTTTCCCGGTTGTCGCGCAAGCGACCTTCTGGTTGTTGGATAGTGAGATTAGATTATTTACTCTTTCATCATTATATCGTTAATATGACCAAAATCGTTATCCAAGATTCAGGATAGGAAGTGTTGCCTGATCATCCATTGTCATCAGATTTGACACTGACAGATTTTTTATTTTTTCGATCTTTCTCGATCTTTCTCGATCGCTTCCAAATGTGTAACGTCAATACTGATGCTGAAGATATGCTTAAGCGAAGTCTTCAGCTCAGAACAAGAATATTTTTATTGTCAACGAAAACAAAACTTTTTGCACATTGGCAAATAAAAAAAATGATAATCTACAAGTAAGATTGTTGCGTGATTTCATGTAATTTAACCTTCCAATAATACTTGCAAATGAAACATTTTGCTAAACACTCACGACGATTTAACGGTACTATTTATTCATATATATTTATTCATTAGTATTTATATTGGCCAGCGATAAATATTATTATCCATCCATCCATAGCCTTGACCATAGGCCATCCACAACTTTGTAGATGCTTTTTACTGTGGAGTTCTTTTTGCGGGGTGATAGTGCTAGCCCCACACCCAACCTTCCCAGAAGGTACATACAGCGTCTCGCCTTCCCAAATAGTCACACATCTGGTACTGGCCAGGCTCAACGTTGCTTAACTTCGGTGATCTGGCGAGAACTGGTATGTCAATGTGATTGTGCCGTATAAATTTCATTATGGATAGATTATAATCCAGAAAACAGAAATTCTTCTTCCTTTATCGGATACATTGCTCATGGAATATGAGGGGCAAAGGACAAAATAAGAGAAACCAGAGTTATTAGATTGTCGAAAATAAAGGCGATTCATTATTTATTCTTCATAAAAAATAAAAATTAAATAAAACATTGGGAACGCTGGTCAAAAGTTATCAACAGGAAGTGAAGTTATAGTTCTCATTACTGTTGTTCATCATATCCATAATGTCATTCATTCGTAGATAGCTAAGAACACATAAAAAAAAACTTAACTCCGCAGTCAAAGTCGCCGTTAAAATGAACAATCCAGGAAATGATGAAACCAGAAAAAAAATGGAAGGAGAAACAGCTACATGGACGATTTATAAAAAAAGACAAGAGAATAGACTCACGAAAACGCCTGAACATGGATACAAAAAAAAAGACATGGATACAAATAATAGAAAATACTCAAGCAGAGAAACAGAATCGCTACTGGTATTTTCACAGAGCCAGACGATTAGAACTAATTACATTACAGCTAAAATTGATTAAACTAAGGAAAGCAGTAAATACAGACTTCGCATACCAAAAAAGACAAATTGGTAAATCACATAAGTGAATGCATTAAAGATTCAAGAATGGCTACGTGAGGAAAGAAGTACGCTGTGAACCCTGTAAAGGACTGTATTTAAACATAGATACAGATGGTACAGTCACAAAACGGAAACAGTACTAAGCAAACAATGCTCTCAAACATGGAGATACAAAAAAAAACTCAACCAAGCAATATAAAAGTTAACAAGAAGGAAAGAACCTACTAAATTGAAGATTGTATCATTTCACTTAACCACAGGATAAAGATTACAAATAAAATACGTAAAAATGAAGCAAATACACGGAACTTGTTAGAGAATTGAAAGGAATATGGAACATGAAGAAAGCCAGTATAATATCATAAATTGTAGAAACACTAGGAATAGTTGCATAAAAAAAACGGAAAAAATAAAGAGAAACTAGAATCAAAAGGCAGACTGAAATTATACAACAATGATGAAAACAGCTACAATCTTAAAGAAAAATCCTCGAACGCGAAAACTAATCCACTAAAACTATTGTTATAATAATATATGACATAATTCTATGATTTTAAGAAATTAAATATTGAAATAGTGAAATAACTGTTAACAATTTCGTTTCGAGTTTGAGCTTTCTAGCATATTGTTCTATAACTAATGTTAACTATATTTTAATAACGATCAACAATCCTATTAGTGGGTGGTCAGGTACTAAATTCAACTAAATATGCGTCATTGTGACGGAACTTCTCCTTTGGGAAATTTAGTCATAAAATATTTATGATAATAAAGGCTATTATTGTGCACCCAAGCGTAAACAAAAGATATCACACCAAATGATACTAATCATACGCATGGGTTGATTTTAGTGTTGTATTCTTAATATATATATATATATATATATATATATATATATATATATATATATATATATATATATATATACTAGCAAAAGTACCTGTCGTTGACTGGGTTCAAAAACAGCCCAAATAAAATGGATTCTGATTTATTATGATAGGAAAATATGATGAAAGTAAAAATAAAATAGATAAACTTCATAATTTATTATACCATAACTGTTCACACTGAAACACTTATCACAATATTCTGTATATCTATATTAAAAAAACCTTGTTAAACTTTATGACATATTTCCATTCTATGGAGGTCAGACGCGAACGAACACCCCATAATTTTATTATACCATATTTCTTCCAACTGAAACATAATTATCAAAGTATACTTACGCAAATAGATATGAAAAGTCTTTATTAAAGTTTCCACTATTTCCACTCTATGGAGGCAAGGCGCGAACGTAGACCCCACAATTTTATTATACCATCCCTATTTAAGTTAAAACATACTTATCAAAGTATTAATATGTACATCTATATCAAAAACACTTGTAAACGTTTTTTTTAATTTTTTAATTTTTTATTTCCATACTGTATGGACCAGGAGCGTACGCAGACCCCACAATTTTAATGAATCATTATTATGCCAGATGAAACATACCCATTCCTGTGTCTCAATACATCTTCTATCATTGTATGTGATCAGTTTTCCATCTTGGAGATCCGGTGGTAAGTGTTTCAGTGTGAACAGGTATGATATAATAAATTATGGGGTTTATCTATTTTATTTTTACTTTCATCATATTTTGCTTTGGTTTTGATACCCCCTAAATTCCAAGCTATTTTTTTACAACCCTTCCTTTTCATTTTCATAACCTATCATACTTTCATAAATCAGACTCCATTTTCTGTAGGCTGTTTTTGAACCCAGTCAACGACGGGTACTTTTGCTAATATATATATATATATATATATATATATATATATATATATATATATATATATATATAGAGAGAGAGAGAGAGAGAGAGAGAGAGATAGACAGAGACAGAGAGAGAGACAGAGACAGAGAGACAGAGAGACAGGGAGAGACCGAGGGTACTACATTATACATATATAATTACCCTATGTACTATTCCGGATTAAATTATTTCTGTTTGTTCAAACTAAACAACTCAGTTTCAGATGAAGTCTTGATGAAATAGAAATTAATGCACTTTTAAATGCTAATAAATAATCGCCATCCCAAAATGGCCTAAATTCACAGCAAATAAAGAAATTTCTAAAGTAAAAAGAGAAAAAGAACAATAACTATATGAGAAGGGGCTTGGCTGTCGGATTTTATACCGCGGCATTTCAAGAGACAGGTGTTTTGGTCGGATCCACCCTCAAGTTAGAATATTCTATTGTTCAAACCACAGAATTTTAGGGCACGTTATTAACCGGAAGACACCAGTTACCGTTTTATTGCATTTGTTTCTGCAGGCGCAACTCAGCATCGAAATAAGATGATTAGTCGGTCTGTCGCATTTCAGTTGAAGGTGGCACTTAGATAGCGACGATGTTTACTCTTTTTTTCACAGAATAGATCTTACTAGTCTACATCTACTCTATCGTTATTTTATGGTATGTGATCGCTTCCCTGCTGACTGCAACATGTTTGTTTTTAAGTCGACAAATACTTAATCTCCTCTCTTTTTTCTAATCCATCCTTATTTTCATGTTTGGTACTCGACTGAACTCCGATCTTTGGTTCTCCCTGTAAATTATTTACAGCAAAAACACATCTACCAACACTGTAAAGAACTTTCCATTTTTTATTGAAATTGTTTTAGATAAATCCAAGGAGATAAAAAAATACTGCTTCAAGTAAAAAAATCAATCTATCCAACGATAAGTGTTAGCTGAAAAAGATTTTGACTCAGAAAATGACAATTCCTTCCCCTTTGTCATAAGCATCGCTCATGAAATGTGAGAACTAAACACAATTTGAATTTTTTAGATGAGGGCTGATTATATTACTTGTTAAGTATATGGAAAAAAGTACAGTAGAAAGTGAAACGTGTTTATTTTCTCATCTTAGGTGTTTTGGTCGGTGTAACCTTCGACCGTCGTCAGGCATGTTGGTCGTTGTCTTGGAAAAGAAATATATTCGCATTCTTGGAGTTCTCTTTTGTTTATGGTCGTGGTTTCGTATGTGTGAAAAAATTGGTTGAAAAAGAGTGGCAACTCTAATAATGATCGACGGAGGATTATCTAAAGGTAAGGCTAGAATAACACCGTAAACACAAGGGAAGGTGGAAAAGTTGGGACTAACTCATCACATATGGAAAGAAAAAAGGACACACTTTCTTTTGTGGAACGAGGTCAAAATAATTGACAAAAATGCAAGATGGAGAATCATACGACTCAAAAAAGCAGCATATATGCTAAAAAAAGAAGAAAAATTATTAAGCAGATCCAGCCTAGAAATTAATAGCATTTGGGAACCTCTAATTGTAGGTAAAACAAAAATTGTACACCCTTAAAATTTCGGCGATGGAAAGGAGATACTCCCATGTCGATCTTTATTAGAATTGCCTCCCTTTTGTTAACCGATTTTTACGCACATACAAAACTGCGACTAAAAACAGAGAACAACTCCAAGAATACGAAAATATACATGGAGCCAGTAACTTTCGGTTCTTTTATAAAACAACAACCAACACGCCTGACGACGGTCGAAGGTTACACCGACCAAAACACCTAAGATGAGAAAATAAACACGTTTCGCTTTCTACTATACTTTTTTCCGTATATTTAAAACCAAACGTTACTTCTATGAAGAGAGTTTTTTTTTACATGGAGGTCACAACTTATCAAGGCCAGAAAGCCACTCAGGGATAAGAGTTATTGCGTGTACCGTAATCAATGAGATAATATTGTAGTAATCATTAGTATTAGATATTTGATAGAGTGTCTTACTTAAGAGGGCTGTCTGTCAGGAATTTGTTTATGTTGGGCTTGAAGACAACCAAGTTGTAGTCAGGTGGGAAACAGGCAAACGGAAGAGAGTTCAACAGTCGTGCACTTCTGAGAAAGAAGCTCTGCTCATGGAATCTACGTTTGGATTTAGGCACAGATAAAGAGTGGGGAAAATTATTGACAGTAGTTTCAGCCAGACGGGTGTTTCTCATGAAAGATTGGCGAGGGGGGGACGAGAGATTGGAGCTCAGACGAGCACTTGCCATGGAAATAACGATAAAACAAAGACAGTCTCACAACGCCTCTTCTGTGGGAAAGAGGCTGTAGGGATGAGAAAAGTCTATTTTGTACTTTGTCAAGGCAGGATAGGCTGTTTTTAGCAGCTCCTACCCAGATATGGCAGCAGCACTCCATCATTGGCCGTACTTGATTTTATTATAGGTAGAGAATTGCATCAGGAGTGAGATACCTTCCCATTTTCCCAACGTCCCTCGCAACAGACCTGATGTACGTGTTCCATTTCAGATCAGGAGTAAGGACGAGAGCCATCCATTTCAATTGATGCCAGATGAGGATCAGAGCGTTTATGATGTAAAGATAGAAGCTTGGTTTTAGATGCATTAAAAGTGACCAGCCACCTCTCCCCCACTGCACCACGCGCTCAAGATCAGTTTAGAGAGAATTAGAGAGAACTTTGTCATTTACGGCCTTTGATATGTTACCATAGATGGCCGTGTCATCAGCATAGATGCCAACAAATGATTTAAGTATGTGTTTTGGGAGATCATTGATGTAGATCAGGAAGAGAGTTGGACCCAGTATGGACCCCTGAGGGACTCCAGCATTAATACTGTCGGCGTCTGATTTCTGCCCATCAACCACTACTCTTATGAACCTATCTAAGAGAAATGAGTTAATGATTGAGAAAACATTACCGTAGCTGGAAATCTTGTGAAGTAGGCCCTTATGCCATACCTTATTGAAAGCCTTAGATATGTCAAGAGCAATTGCCTTGGAAAGGAAGCCTTTGTCAAGAGATTCACTAATCCTATGAGATATAACCGTTAGTATATCTGCTGTAGATCTTACAGAGCGGAAACCATATTGCATGTCACTAAGAAGGTTGTTTCTGCTGAGGTGGTTGACTACTTCTTTATTTAATATGGATTCCAACAACTTACTCATGACACACAGGAGACTTATTGGTCTGTACTGAGAGGGAGATGGCTTTTCACCTGAATTCTTAAATACAGGGCATACTGATGAGGTTTACCAGGGTGTTGAAAGCACTTCTCCTTAAGGGAATGCTTAAATAGTTTTGTAAGTATGGGGGCAAGTTCTGGTTGGAGCCTTTTCAGCAGTATAACTGGAATGCCGTCAGGACCAGTTGCTTTACTGGAATCAAGGTTGTTGATTAGCTTGGCGATCTCACGCACAGATATTTGTATGTTGCATAGCGTGTTGTCTGTTATAGGAGGAAATACGGGGAGTTTATGACCTTTGTTTGCATAGGGTAGAATTAGCTGCAAAGTTCTTGGCAAATAGTCTGACCTTGTCTGATGCTGGCGAGATGACCTCAGGTCCATTGATGATGGTTGGGATAGAACGCACGCTTTTGTTCAGGGTCCTGTTTGCTATTTGCCAAAACTGGTGGGACCCAAGCCGCTGCTCAGCTACTTTGGATTTAACGGACTGAGCATATAGCTCTCTTGCATTTTTATTACTCTTTTACAGTGGTTGCTGGCAGTCCTGAAAGCAGCTTTAGTCTCAGTACATCTATTACGTTGGTAGCTATGGAAAAGTGATTTCTCTGGTCGATGGCAGCAGCACATTCTGGGGAGAACCATGGCTGGCTGTTAGGTTTTTGTTGGAATTTTTTTAGATGGTATGAATCGGTCTATACCTACAAGTAACCATTCGGTTAGGTCTGATACTATAGAGGACACATCCTTTTTAAATATGGAATACAGAGGTAGATCAGATATGAATGTACGGAAGCTATCCCAGTCAGTCATAGAGTATACAGTACGGTGGAGAGGTACGTCTGAAGACTTATTACATTTCATTCTTATCTTAACTGCTACAACAGAGTGGTCGGAGGATCCCAGAGGAGATAGAACGGAACATGAACATAGCTCTGGGGAAGTTGTGAGGAAAAGATCTATAAGG
The DNA here is from genome assembly GCF_053919585.1 of Euprymna scolopes. Lineage (NCBI taxonomy): Eukaryota > Metazoa > Mollusca > Cephalopoda > Sepiida > Sepiolidae > Euprymna > Euprymna scolopes. Next base: position 135,513,455 of record NC_136486.1, on the reverse strand, counting down.
CTTACATACTGACCAGTAGTATCGGGCACACGAGTGGGTTCATGAACAATCTGAGTCAGGTCATAGGCAATGGCAAAATCATGACAGAACCTCTCCTCGTCATCGGTCTTATTTGAGTGGGTCAGCCATTCCACATTATGGACATTGAAGTCACTGCTAATGTGAATGTTAGCCGAAGGATGAGAATACACGATGTGATCAATTTTCTCAAATATGCTCTTAAAGATAGTTACCCCACTGTTGTGGGGGTCGATAGAGGGCAAATATAAATGCAGTGGTGTAAGCTAGTGCAACTCGGAAGCACATATAAGGTAAATTAGGGTCTTCTCTGGAGATATCCCTACCACATGGAAAGCCATCTTTGATGTAGGCACATATTCCATGCCTATGTCGATCTTGGGGCTCAGATTAAGATGTTAAGTTAGAGTATTCTTTAATTATGAATTCGTCTAGGGAAGCGGTTGGCCCTATGCCAGTTTCACTTAGAAAGAATATGTCCGGTTTCGTCTCCTGTAATTGTGTTTCAACCTCTGGAAGGTTGGAAAGTAGACCCCTGATGTTGGAGAAGCAGACCTTGTAGTAGGGGTCTACGTTGAAGAATGGGGTTCTAGCTTTATTCGTGTTTTTTTTTTTTTTGAGATTTGTCATGTTGAGGTTTTGGGATTTGTGAAGCAGGATGATAAACTTGGTCGGAGCAAGACAGAGAGGGAAAGTAAGAGAGAAAAAGATAAGATTTTTTTTTTGTAGCACATGATAAGGTAAAGCCGTAACAATTACCCACTACCAGAGAGGCCCTACCAGAAACTACTGTATGGTCTTTTTAATAACACCCCGACCGTGAAATACAATTCCACGGGTAGGTTTCCATGCTGACTACAACATGGTCGTCTTCAAGTCAACAAATACTTCTCTTAAGTAATCAAAAATTGCCATCTCTACCCATCGTTTCCAATTCTATCATGGTATTGCTCATCTTAACTAACAATCTCATTAACACTTTATTTTTAATGTTGCACGGTTGGTATCCTCGCTGCTTCAGTTGCTTGGAGACCGGGATAGAAAGTAACAGTTAAGAATCCGTTCTAAAAATTCTGCCCGACAGGTCAGGATCCAGGAACTTGCACAGTACTTTTCGGACTGATGTTCACCCTCCCAGGCTATCTGGCTATTGGACAAGTTTCTTATTTGTTACCTGGTGCGCCTCTGCCGAGCAGTGCCGATGGGGATACCCAGGCAAAGTTTCCCTCCATTAAGGGCGTTGGTTTGATGTCCCCACTTTCCGAATTTGTGTCACATATTGCTTAGGAGGGCAGCAAGTCAACATCTCATTAACACTTATCCTCGAGTTATTTTTGGAAATTGGAAGTTGTGACTCTGTCGTAGAAAAACGCATTTTCAACATTAAACGCGAATTATTTACTTTAGATGCGTCGAAGCGTCCATATAAGAGGCTTTGTCTATCGATCAGTTTGTATTTTCAGATCTGTCGACCTATTTCTATAATAGGGGTTCCCCGTGCGTTGATTGATCAACCAGTGTATTTTTTTTAGATGACATGTTTGATTATCTGCACCTTTATTTATTTATTTTTTTTACTATTCGAGTCATCACTTATCAAGGTCAACTGCCATTAATGTTAAGACGGAAATGATTGTCAGATAAGGAACATCATAAGAGTACTAACATTAACAAATGGTATAAACTACGTTTTATTAATTTTTGTATGGTTTATTAAAAGAATATGTTGACATTGGTTTTGAAGACGAAGTTATAATCAGCACGTAACAGAGCGCGCGTGGGCGCGAATAAGAAATCAGTAGCAGCCGAAAGATAGCTTGCTCGTGAAAATATTATTAGCATCAGCCGTTTAAGCACGTATGCAACTTAACAAGTGTGCGCGAGATTACGTCACAAGAAAAAGCGACAAAGATACTCCACGTGGTCGAAGATAGAAGAAAGTTGCGTTTTAGGGAAGATGGACGTGTAAGCAAGAGGGCGAGAAATCTTTGGCTAGAGCCAGCGTGTGGTGGTGGGCACAGAGACTTTCAAAAAGCACTTGTGTGTGCAAAAATACTTTGGAAATATAATTAAATGTTTTTTTTTGGGAAGAGCCACTAATAAAGGAATTTCATTTGGACTTCTAAAAAATTGCGGAGTTGAATTTTTATTTTTTTTTCTTGTTATACAGGGTGTTCATAACTTTTTTACTTTTTTATTTATTTATTTATTTTTGCAGATCATCTAAAGTAACCCTTCCAAGATCATCATGAGTTGTTACACTACCGAGGAGCGGATATCGTATTTTCGGTTGAATGAGTCAATATCAGAAACTCAAAGAGAATTTCGACAAACTTCAACGCAAGAAATTTCCCTACTCCCAATACAATAAAAGCTAAAGTGTCTCGATTTCATGAGCAAGGTATGTGACCTCCCTAAATCTGGTAGACCCCGTACGGCAAGAAGTGATGAGAATCGTCAGAGATTAGCAAAGAGTGTGACCGAGGATCCATCCACATCAGTAAGAAGGAGATCAAGTCAAATTGGGGTCTCTCGATTAATGTGGTTCAAGCAGGACGGTGCAACGGCGCATACGGCACGAGAAACATTAAATCTGCTACAGGACATATTCGGCAACCGAATAATTTCTCGTGGCTGTGAGATAAATTGGCCACCCCGCTCGCCAGATCTCACATGTGCAGATTTCTTCCCTTGGGGTTACCTCAAAGAGCGGGTATACGCAAACAAACCAGCCACAATAAATGCCCTTAAAACAATATAGAGGAGGAAATTAGGGTAATAAGACCTGAAACATTAAGTGACATGCTGGGCAATGGCCTGCAGAGAGCACAAGAATGTGAAAATGAAAATGGTGGACATTTGAGTAACATTTTTCATAACAAAAATTAGACCTTGTGAATAACATACCCTAGATTAAGTTGTTTAAATAAAATTAGAATAAGTAGATTATGATATCTTTCTATATTTCAAAAAATCACAGAGATGATCATCTACCTAGATATACAAATTGGTAAGCATAGCTTAAATATTAAGAAAGTTAATCAAATTTAAAATCCGTCAGCTTTTTATGGGACATTTATTTGTTTGTTCCTTTGCGACGGTACCATACAACGTGTGGGTCCGAGTGATTTGAACTATAACGACATAGTTAAAATTTAACAGTCGAGCACGTTTCAAATAATCATTCCGATCGTTAAACGAACAGATTGGATAGACGGTTCTCTCAAATGAGATGCGTCCAGGCATTCTTATATAAGATGATGTCGATCGACCTGTTACACATGTAATACTATTTTTCACGCATCATTTTTATTCTTAAAAAAACAACTTTTGTTCATCTCAAACAAGGAAAATTACCACTGATACGCAAGGGGCTACTGCGAATGAAGCGACATTTTAAGTGTGTGGAATTATTGTTATGTATTCGCTACGGCCGGTCGTTTAAATGTGCTTTTCAGTCTATATAATTGCTGAGTTACACATATTCTTGTCACTGGTCTACAATATATACTCACAGACAGCGAGTAAAACACAACACAGCTGATCTATAAAGTTATATTTTATTTTTATTTAACACCGACAAACAGTTTTTGGGTTTAAAGTTAAAACTGGTGTTTTGACACCTCTGATGGTGTGTGGGGTTAGTGTGAATGTTGGTAATGAAGAAAATGTGTCAGCTTGTTCTCTGTGACCGGCTGCCCTGCCTTCTGTTTGTAACGATTTATATAAATATTCTTTACCCTGGAATGTTTTATATTTCTCATTGTCTATTGTCTCGAATCTATTTGACTGATATCCTCTCGCATATTTCTGGTCAAGTTATGCATTCAAACAGACAATGGTGGAAAGTTCTACATTCCGTGCAACCCATTGAATGCCTCTATTCTCGGGGTCACATACTAATCCAACATTGTGTAGTAAGATGTTTATTCATAATTACATTGAAATTTTTTAATGTTAGTACAAATGTAGAAACAAGGAACAGCGAAGGAATTTGAGCAAGCCAAGGAAAAAGGCCCTTAAGAGTAGGAAAAAAAATCCGACTTCTGGAGATTTTTACTACTAAGGTGTGGAATGTTTGTACTAGCTGATTTGATCAGGAGTATTTATGTTGAGAGGGTACAAGTCCAAAAGGTCGATCAGAGTACATTCTGTAGAAATACTAGTAAAACAAGTACTGAAATCTTATATCACGGTGATGT
>NC_136486.1:135421735-135504235 GCF_053919585.1 Euprymna scolopes | reverse complement strand
CGAACACGTGCTGATCTGTTTTTGTCCGGCCATGTTTAGGACACATCTTTCCCAGTCGGTCGCTGGCCACGTGTGTAACACGTCTATTTCCGCTCTATCGTGTCTCAAACACGTCTCAAATTCTGTACGTCTTGAACACGTCTCGAATACCTTCTTCTCTGAACACGCGTGTCATTTTTATCTCTCTGTCACATCGCACAGCCGGCTTGGTCATTTGCACGTGGCTGCTTCTGCCATACGCGCGATCACGTTCTGTTATAATAATGACCGAAAGTCAGAACTTAGTGATTGAGAAGCCAGCGCCCATGGGAAGAGCATTATGATCTGCATAAAATGCTCTAGTATACTCCGGTAGGGACGCCTCCGGCGATTAGAAATAAACCCATAGGGAGAAATGTAAAGCCTAAGAGAGTGGACCTCCGAGAACTGCGCATAACTATGTGTGAACATCTTTCCTTTTCCTTCGTCCATCAGATTATTTTTAACCAAAATACGAAGGTAATAACTGAAACAACAGATTGTTTTTCTTTCATAGTAATTTAATGTTTTGGGCCGTCCAATATGCACTTATATTTTTCCTTTGTAAAGCGGATCCTCTTTCTACAAATTGTGTATTTATCGTTTATACCATGGATTTCCTAATTCACTGCCCTAATCTCTATCAAAAGCCGTTTTCATTGACTGTTTGTTGAAATTACATTTATTCCAAGCGAATATAGACAGTCCGTCGATCCCAGCACCCACTCGTAAATACTAATGGTATCTAAGTCATTTATTTTGCGCGCCTAACTGATAAAATGCATTAAACTAATTTTTTGTAATGTGAAGTTATCTCATAGAAACAATTATTTTTTCACAAGTAAATGACCTTGATGCTCATTTTAATCCTTGTTTGCGTCATTTATTTTTTTCTCATGCAGCATTAAAAAAAAAACATTGTTTTCATTTTGACTATACAATAAAAATAATCTTATTAGAACTAAACAATTAAACATTGTATTTATTGCTTTTAAAACCATTAATATTGTCTAGTTAATGCCAAACCGTTGCAAATGATGCCACGTAAAATAAACTGTATACGTGTTCAAGTAACTTAGTTTTACAATTAATTTCTTATCTTGAACATTATGACAAAATTATGCTTGCCAACTGTTACGTCATACATTTGGACTGGTGTCAGAGTAAAGTGTTCGGCCGATTCGAGTTTAACGGATTGCTTTAATTTGAATTTTTCTTATACTTTTTTTTTTTTTAATTTTCACCCCAAACAAGGCACATTGCAACTTTGGTGTAGGGGGCTACTATCAGGAGCAGCAACCACTGAGGCACTATGTTGGGATTTGGCCAGCAAAATGTCGGTTAACGTTACACTTGAACTTCTGCATGTCAGTACAGTTGGGGAAGCAGGGACCTGGAATGGAATTCTAGAGTCTAGCGGTTCTGGGGAAGAAACTACTGGAGTAGAAAGATCTTTTACATCTAGGGATCTCTACTGCGTGGGAGTGGGATTTAGCTGCCTGTCGGGTTTGTCCAGGGTATCTACGTCGTGGGGGCACAAGTGTCTGCAGTTCGTCAGAGCATTAACCATTAAAATACTTATAGAACAGGCAGAGGGATGCAAGGAGAGAGAGAGACTAGCAGCAGATCTACCAGCCCAAATGTGACAGCAATACTCCATACATGGGCGAATGGTGGACTTATAGATGTACAGGATACTTTCAGGTGTCAGTAGTTTTCTAGCACGGTAGAGAGATCCTACCTTTTTCGCAGCGGCCCTGGCAATGTTTTCAATGTAATTGTTCCAACTCATGTTTCCTCTGAACGTTAGACCAAGCAGTTTGAAAGATGTACTCTCAGATAGGGAGTCACTGGCCATTGCTATTGGCGGCAGAGAAGGTTTCTTGTAATTATTGAAGGAAACCAGTTTAGTCTTGGCAGCATTGAATGTGACCATCCATTTTTGTCCCCATTCCACTACAGATTGGAGGTCGTTCTCTAGTGTTTTTGCCATTTCTTTAGATATGTGTTCATTTGCTTTCCAGTCATATTTATTATAGAGTGTGGTGTCATCAGCATATATACCAATCTCAGAGGCAGTTTTGTTGGGGAGGTCATTAATAAATATTAGGAACAATAGAGGTCCAAGGATAGACCACTGAGACACTCCCGCATTTATATCATATTGTTTAGATGTACGACCGTCGAGGACAACCTGGATTTTTCTCTTATCTAAGAAGGATTTAATTATGTTAAGTATTCTACCAGTGATACCGTATGATCTAATTTTCCTGAGGAGACCCTCATGCCATACCCTGTCAAAAGCCTTAGATATATCTAGAGCTACCGCTCTGCCCTCTCCCACTTATCCAGTGAATGGTATATACGTTCAGAGATTACAGTGAGGATGTCTGCTGTGGAACGGGCTTGTCTAAATCCATATTTTTGGTCAGTAAGAAGTTTAGCATCTGTAAGATGACGGACTAGAGCTTGGTTAATTAAGGTCTCAAATATTTTGGCAAAAAGTGGGAGGAGGCTAATGGGGCGATAATTTAATGGGTAAGTTCTTTCGCCAGAATTCTTGAATACTGGTACCACAGAAGCAGTTTTCCAACATCCCGGAAAGCAAAATTCATTAAGGCATTTATTGTAGAGTTTGGAGAGAACTGGAGCTACTTCGACTGAGCACTTTTTTAATAGCACAGCTGGGATGAGATCAGGTCCACATGCTTTTTAAGTGTCAAGGTTTTTTATGATAGCATGCACTTGAGCAGGGGTGATTTTTAGATCGTCTAGAGTGGCGTCTGTCCGCAAAGGAAATTCAGGCAGGGGATGGGTTGAAGGGTCCAATGTGGAGTTTGAGGCAAACCGGCTGGCAAGCATATTAGCCTTATCGGTTGCTGAGCAAACAACCTTGTGATTGTTGGTATGTGGGGGATTTGTTTATTGCCCATTATTTACTACACTGTTGTAGATTTTCCAGAAGTCACGAGTTCCTAGTTTTTGTGCTTCAATGCGTTTTTTAGTGGTTTCAGTAAATTCTCTCTTAGCTGTCGTTATTTCTTTGTTAACGTTACTTCTAGCTTCTATATACTTCTGTCTGTTTGAACTGGACTTATGTCGGTTAAATCTGCGGTATGCATGCTGCCTTTGAGCAATGGCAGTTGCCCAAGTAGAAGTAAACCATTGGGGAGAGTGGGGCTTGCTATAAAATTTCCGCATGGGAACATGTGCTTCAAATGCTGTTTTGAACCATTCAGTGGTCTCATTTGCGCACTGTTCAGCAGGAAGAGAAAAAAATATTTCCCCATGGAGCATCTCTGATAACATCTCTGATGGCTTCCCAGTCAGCCTTTTTATAATATCTCGTTGTTTTGAGCATTGGCTTTTTCCCACGTGTTAATTAAACATGTAGAAGATGTCGTGTTAACTTTGTTTTCTAAAATTTTCTTCGTGGTTATTTCGCTTCTACGATTAAGTATTTTCTTTTTTTTTTTACATCTTTAAATTTTCAGATCTTTAGTTTATCACTCAAACGTAATCTATAAGGATCGTTTAAACATCAGCATGTTCTGGCCCGTTTTAATTTATTAGACATATTTGTATGCGCTTCTAATTTATTCTATTAGTCATTAAATTTGTGTCCGTGGTGTAAATTGTTTGTGTAATTTTCATAATCTTCATGCACCACTTACCGTAAGCCTTACTGTGAAAGTTTTTGCTATAATAGCAATCGCTCACACTATGGTATTAACCTTCTTTTCCTGTCGAGTTAAATACAAACATCTATTAGATAGTAGAAGAGAATTAAACAACTTACCGGAATCACAAGCATTTCTTATCCGCAACAGTGCACATTCTTATATGGAACAATGCATGCAATCTTCATGTGCAACAATGCATATTAACACATGCACATTTTACTCACAATAGTGCATAATCTAACACTTCAAATTCATTGACTCACTATTCATTGTCGCAGAGACGTAATCTGACAAACTCACATTTGAAGCTATCAATACTCTGGTACATCTTCGAAAGTATCGTGTCGAAATATGGAACCTACTTGAATGTATTTTATCGTTCGTATTATTTCAATTCTTCACATTACTGTTCTCATAAGTGCTATTTTCGAAAGGTTTCTGTTTTGGAAACAAGGGGCTACTATTTCTAACCATATCTACAAATGACTACGTAGGGAGTTGAGTAGCGAGATGTCTGTTTAAATTACATTTAAACTTTTGCGTGTTAATATAGTCAGGAAAGCAGGAAATAAGGAGGGAATTTCATAGTATAGCAAGGACCTTTTTCCTGCCTTGACAGGTTCCAAACCATCTTTGAAATTTAGTAGGTGATTACCTTTTCGCTCTCCTACTTCCTCTGTCACTGTTCTACCGGCATGTTGTGTTCGGAGAAATTGTGATATTAGGATTATTGTTTTGATGTGGGTCTATTTGTAGAGTTAAAGTTGGTTTGCGGCTTCATTGCGTCCCTCGGGTTTGACCTTTCTTCTCAGACTTGCTTTGTTTACTGCATGTTGCTTGAACACTTTGGAGTAATTCAAATGTGTCCAGTAAAATATTTAATGGAATAATTGTGTTATTTGATTGTCTCTTTGGGACATATGAGTGACGAAATTGATTTGCGTCTCTGACCCAAATAGATGATTGTACATCCACATCATAGATTACATTATAAGAACGATGTACTGTGTGACCTTGTGTCAGTTGTTTTTTTTTACCATTGCCGATACAGGCTGTCCTTATAGGAATTTCTGTAACCTTGCTCCGTGATGGCGATTGTGTCTCTTAGGAAGATTATTTGATGATGGACGAATATCATCCATTAGTAAACGTACTTGAGCAGGAATCTTTCCATTTCGGCAATTTAGATTTTAGGTAACTTTGTGGCTACTTAAAAATATTTATATGATCTTTCAAGTAGTTTCTTCCCCTTAATCTTTAAGAACGCTCTCTTAAATGTATCGACAAAGTGTACGGCTTAGCCATTTGATTGTGGATGGAAAGGTGGAGATTTAAGACGCTGAATACTGTTTCGTTTACAGATGTCAAAAAATTCCACTGAGGTAAATGCAGTACCATTATCAGACACTAAGATTTAAGGAATACCTCTTCCTGCTGAAAATGCTTTGTAGTTTCATTACAGCTTCATTTGAGGTAGTATGCTTCATTTTGAAAGACTTCTGGCCACTTATTGTAAGCATTAAACGATATGAAGTAATGCTATCCATTAATTGGTCCTGCAAAGCCTATGTACAGTAGGGCAGGTCGATTTGCAACTTTTTTCAGAAAATCAACATGGCACTGGTGATGATAGTTGGGATTTGATATGATAAGAACATATACCAAAAATTAGATTCCTATCTTGAACAGAAAATTGAGCATTTAATTTTAAGAAATCATGTAGAAAAATGCTGAAAAATCCTTCATTTTCATAGCATTTTTCACAACACTAACTTTGAAATTTCACCATTTTTGATAAAATATTCAATTGAAATTGATATATTTATATGAAATACATTGAAAGAAAAGTATATACATGAATTATAATTTTAATTATGAATCACACCTAGCAACATATCCCAACTTTTACTGCATTGATTAAACAAAAATTGTAAAAAAGCTAATTAGCAACAAGGCTTTTAAATTTCACAATTCAAAAAGATATGTGGAGATGTATTACACAATATAACAACTTGATACAAGTTACAGAACCATGTATTTCAATTTTTTATTAAACGCAATAATATAAACTGTTATAATAGAACTAAATTGTTCTGTATACTTTCCTTTCGAGGAAAATGAAGGTCTAATTTGCCGGCCCAATGACTTTGTAATAATGTGTCTATGTCTTGCTTCCTGCCCATATACAACTTTTTGAGAAAAATCAATCAAATTTTACCAGTGTGTGGCTGCAAAATTGATAGCAGTAATCTTTTCATTTTTTTTTTTTGAGTTGTTCCCTATTTCTGGAAAAAAACAACACAAAAAAATCAAAATTATTTGAAAACACTATTTTAAAAAAAATATTTTTTGATGTAATATGAATAAAACTAACTATTGTTTGGGTAAATTAAGAAAACTAATAAAATTTAATGGATAAATATTTTGGACAAAATCGTTTGAATGCCCTCTTCTCTCACATCCAATTCATCTGAGTTTATCATCGATATTATATTTTCCGGAAGTAGTGCAAAAGCACTATATTTTGAACAGTTTAAAACAGTAATTTGGATTTCAGTTAACTGTTTTGTTCTCTGAATCATATTAAAATATACTGCTGTTGATTAAAAAAATATTGTTGGTTTTATATCTCAAACCAACTAACTGCATACACTTGGATGATAAATTTGACCAAAATGTTTAATTTATCATAGTGTTTGAGGATAGACAACTCTAGTCCATAAACACATTAATCTTGTGGCTTATGTAAGCCATCTTCCTTGATTCAAGGGCCCAATTTTCTTAGTTAACTTCTCTACAAGAAAAGCCAACACCATACTCAAAAAGTAGCCTCTGGTCTTTACACTTAATGATGATCGGGAGGGACACAAATTTTTTAGAATTCTACTTGAGGCAAATCTTGATAATTATTGATACAAAGTTTCCCAAAAGGACCAGTAAATGTTGTTAGGCTTTTTGTTGTTCCATCAATTAATTTAAAAATTGTTGTAAATGGCAGTTCTTCTAGTGGAACCTGAAAATTGGAAAATTTGCATGTTTAATAATAGAGCCAGATTACATAAATACCAATATATTATTTTATTTTCAACAAAAAAGAAAAATAATTGCAGGTGAATTAATTTGACCTTCTTGTTAGGACAAGTGCAGATTATGTGCCTTGTTTGACAATTTTCTGTCTTGCACTTTACTGCAAAGTCATCACATCTCAAGACAGAAAGTTTACAGCTACAAGAAGATATATCAAACAGTCTGTGTAACTGTTCCTTCATTCTTTTCACTTTGATTGCTGCAAGAGATTTTCTGTCAATCTGTTTGGTGCTCTTATAGCAAAATATATTGACCTTCTGTCCTATATAATGTTACCTTAACAAGGGCAATTGGAGATTGATTGATTGCCGAATACTAATTATTTCCTTGGCAATTAACTTAGAAATCTCACTATTTTTTAAGTGGGGATAACTGTTTTCGAAGAAATAACTAAACTGGCTGACTTGTGAAGTTGGGAGTGCTGTTTCATCCAAATGACAAGGTGGACCAGAAAATTAAAAACTGTTAAAACTGAACGTGGTGCTTTTACTGACATTCTAATCTGAAAAGTAAAATAAATAAATGGATTATAACTGAAGGAAACGGTATTTGGCTATCTTCCAGTTTCATACGTAAAATATAAGTGCTAGTGATAAGAAATAATGAAAAACTTTGTAGAGTTGAATTAGATGCATTGAAGAGAGATGACCAAACCAAATCAGAGGCATAGTAGTGTTTAGTTTAGACAATTTTAGCAGATTTTAGCTCCGCCTTCGATAACATGAATTTATCCATAAAGAGATTCATTCTTGCTGTAGCTGTACCATTTTAAACGAGTGTTTCGTGTTTAGAGTTTGAAAAACCAGTGGTTGTGCATCTATGTTACTTTGCTATTTTTAATAGTATTCCCAAGTTAAATTTAATTTTTATGAAATTTTTGTTTATTAAATTTTTAGGTTAAAGTACACAATAGTTACAATACAACCTCCTTCCCATATGAAGAATGAAGAATAACAGTTATTTTCGCACAATAACATAGATGCACACACAACGAAAAATATTTAAAGGAGTTTCCTTATTTACTTGTATTAATCCTTGTGAGTTATCTGATTTTAAGACTATAATTTTAGAAGAAAAACACTGCTTAAAAACAATTACTTCCTAAAAATAAAAGAAATTAAAATTTGACACTAATTTTCTGATAAGTATTTGTTATAAAGTAGAAAAACTTGAAAATTTACGTGGTTATGTTTCGTAAAGAATGTGTAGAATAAAATTTACGTGGTTATGTTTCGTAAAGAATGTGTAGAATAAATTTTACGTGGTTATGTTTCGTAAAGAATGTGTAGAATAATATTTACGTGGTTATGTTTCGTAAAGAATGTGTAGAATAAAATTGTATGGACTATATGTTTGTTGTGGCTTTAATATAAAACTGGAGTATTACCATATTTTAATAAAAAAAATTTAAATAGAATTTGATGTGAAATATTAGGTTGGTGCAAAAATAATGCTTTTGACGTTCATTTGAATGTCAAAAAATGACATTATTTTTGTGTCAACCTAATAGAAAAACAAATTAGAAAAGATAAAACAAATATGTTTAAATTCATTGCAGACACTTGAAATATAATAACATATATTTTAAACAAGTCTTTTTCGTTTTTCCTTTCGAAATAATTAAGCCTAAATCGTAATGTTTTCAAATTAAATAATAAACAAAAGGTAATTTTCAATATCAATAAAAAGCGTGTTTTGCGACGGTGAAATCTAAAATGTTTTCCCCCCCCAAATTCATGAAATGATAAAACGAACTTTGGTCGTTATTATTTAAAAAACATAATTTTGCCTTTACACTTAATATTTATTTTATTAATTCATTACCATCACTCATTTTATTTAAAAATGTTGTTTAAAAATTATTTTAAATAATGATTCTATTTTCTTAACAGTACGGATTGATGACGGGACGTTCTTGACAATTCACCGAAAAACTTTTAATAACTTCAATTTTCCAACTTTTAAAGTAATTTTCTCAAGCAAAGATAACGATTTTGAGAAAAATATTTCGTGTAGGTCTTTTCTATGTCAAACCCCAACTATCATCACCATTGCCTCACCTGGGTTCCAAAATCTACCTTCCCTTATGTATAGTCGTGCAAGACATTTCAAATGTGCTCTCTTAAATGTGTCGACAAAACATATGGTTTGGTCAGTTGATTGTGGATGGGAAGGTGGAGATCTGAGATGCTGAATACTGTTTTGTTTACAGATGTCAGAAAATTCTGCTGTGGTAAATGCAGTACCATTATCAGAAACTAAGATTTTAGGAACGCCCAATCTGCTGAAAATTTCTCGTAGTTTCATTACAGTTTCATTGTAGGTAGTATGCTTCATCTAGAAGACTTCTGGCCTCTTACTGTATGCATTAACCAATATAAAGTAACGTTGTCCATTAATTCGTCTTACAAAATCCATGTGCGGTCGTGACCAAGGCATTTCTGAGATAGGCCATGCATGAAATGTTGTTTAACGAGGAGACTTCGCAATCAGTTGACATTTGACACAACTTTTTACTAGTTCCTCTTACTGCTTGTCCATGTTTGGTCAATACATATAGTCACGTGCCAATGCGTTCATCCGATTAATTTCCCTGATGTCTACACTGGAATTAATGGAACACTCTGTTCTGGAGGTTTAATGGAACAACAACACGTTCTCCAAAGTGTTCCATTGATCTCGGATAAAGAAGATCTTCTCTGAAAAAAGGGTTGAAGTTGCTGATCAGTGCATGATTTTTGGTCAGTTTGTGAGATGAAAATGTCGAACATTCTGTAATAATGGATCTGCGGCTGTAACTTTCTGGATCATCTCTGAAGTGACAGGTAGCGATTTCATTATGGAAACAAGATAACTTCAGGTTCCACAGATATAGCAGCGATGACTGTGTATTCCACTAGATTTGGATGACAAGATATGAGTCTTGATAACACATATGCTTGGCCGATTTTTCCACCTGGAATGTATTTTATAGAAAAGTCGTAATCTAAAAGCGCAGTTTCTCATCTTTGTAAGCAGTTTGTTATATAAACTGGAATTCCTTTCCTGGAACCAAAAATACTTAAGGGCGTGTGATCTGTGATCAGAGTAAAATAATGGCCATATAGCATTTTGTGAAAAATTTTTAACGCGTAGATAATTGCTAAGGCTTCTTTCTAAATTTGATTATACTTTTATTCAGTAGGCATCAACGACTCTGATGCGTGTGCAATGGTTTTTTCGTTTCCATCAGGAAAAATGTGTGATATTACTGCTCCGACTCCATAATCTGAAGCATCCATCACAACAATAATATCTCCTGATGGATTGTGATGTGTTAGCAATAGATCAGAACTAAGAAGTTTTTCGTTTTTCTTAAATGATTCTTTGCATGTGCTTAACTAGTTCCATTTGGTATCTTTTTGTAAAAGATTATTCGGAGATCCCTGTAACTTGTGCAGTTCGAGTGAGAAAGAACCATAATGATTTACAAAGCCCAGAAAGGATCGACATCTTTCGGAGCTGTCATGTGCTTTATTGCCTAAATATTGTCCGGGCGAATTTTTGGCCATTTTTGTCAAATATGCATCCAAGGTATTTCACAGAAGTTTGGAAAAATTTGCACTTTTCTGGTTTTATGTGACATCCGTATTGTTGAATTCGAGCCAGCACGGAAGTAAGACGATGCAGAAGTTCCTCTTAGGATGTGCCTGTAACGATAATAGTATCAATGTAAGTGTAACCTCTTGTTTCATTTATTACATTTTCACTCCAAACAAGGCATATTGGCACTTTGATGTAGGGGGCTACAATCAGGGACATGAGTTGCAGGGATTCTATGTAGGGAGTTGAGCAGCCAGATGTCTGTCCGCATTACATTTGAACTTAGGAACCAGGAGGGGAATTCCAAGTTTAGCAGTTCCGGGGAAGAAACTATTAGAGTAGGTCTCTTACATCTAGGGATATCTACTGAGTTGGAGTAGGACTTGGCTGCTTGTACGTCGGGGGGGGTACAAGGTATTGTAGTTCGTCGGAGCATCCACCATTAAAATACTTGTATCCATAGTTTGCATAGTTTGTTGGAATATCGCTGGAACTGACTTGTCCTAAAATGGAAGGCGTTTAAATTGAAAAAAAATCCCTTGTGCATATTAATAGTGAGATGTTTGGAATTTGCATCGATTTCCCTTTGTAGATATGCATCTGCGAGGTCCAGTTTAGCAAAACAAGTTCCACCGTTGAGTTTTGAGAACAGAACTTCCAGTACGGGTAGTGAATACTGATGTGTCTCCAGTCTGTCATTTAGTCCTGTGCTGAAGTCTGCACATAGGCATACTTTGTCATTAACCTTCTTCACAATGACGATAGATGCTGCTCAGGATGAGCAATTTATAGGTTGGATTACTCCTTGTTGTAGACGATCCAATTTTTTTTTTTACTATAGCTAAAGATGCATACGTTACCGGAGGCTTTGGCCTGAAGACTGGATATTCACCTGCCTTTAGTTTTAAAGTCGCTTTATCTTTAGAACAACATCCAAGATCTTCTGGAAAAAGATTGCTGAACTTTGCTTTAAGTATGCTCTTAAAATGAATTTCAGTCTCTGCTGCAACATTAATCTTAAACGAATTAAAAATTGAGTTTAGGGGAACATTGGAAAGATCAAGTTCTTCAATAAAATCTAAACCAAAAAGATTCAGAGTTGATGCATCAGAAACACAGCACACACTTTAAACGTTTTCCTTTAAAAGAGACATTGCATTTTAACTTACCAATCAGTTGTATCTTGTTTCCCGATGCACCACAAGCAACATGAGCTGTCTTCTAAAAAGTTAGTTTTTCCAATAACTCCCATGTTGGACGTGAAATTAAAGTGATATACGAACCGGTATAGAACTGGCTTGTTGTTTATCCGAGCTTCAAAATCTACGTTGAAAGTGGCAAAAATTGAATTCGGCTTTGTAGCTTTCTGGAAACGTCCTGGCGTTTTTTCTGTGTGTGTTTGTGTGTGTGTGTGTGTGTGTGTATGTGTGTGTATGTATGTGTGTGTATGTGTGTGTGTGTGTGTGTGTGTTTTATCTCTTGGCTGTGCATTATTCATCTTGGAAATGTTTCGGTTATCAATATTGGCACATGTGTCTTTTAAATGAGCAAAAAAGCATAGCGTATCTCCCCACCTAACCAACACGGTGTTGGACGCTTCTTTCTATTTCCAGTCGGGTATTTCTCTACCGATTTGAAACTGATGGGGCGTTGTTGTTGAACCATTGTTGTGTCTCGTTATAGATTTATTAGTCGTTGATATTCTGTGTTCAGAATTTATACCGTCATTTCTTTGTCTTTATCAAGCGTAGATGTGTACGTATGTTCGCATATTTCTGGAGATTGGAACCCTGCAATGAAAATGAGGCATTTGAATTGATTCTCTGTCACCAATTTCACCCAAAAATGTTCTCATTGTAGATTAACAATTCCAACATATTTGATGAAATCGTTTGTAGCAATTTTCTTAAATTTCGAATATTGAATAAAGATGCTGACTCACCAGAAATGTTTGATAACTGTGCTTTCGTTTAATCAAATGAAAAAAAATATCCTGTTTTTTTTTCAGGAAGATGAAATTTGGATATCTTTCATGTTGTGAAGTATTAAACGTAATTTCCATGCGTCTTCTATGGATGCGAACTCATGTTGAAACGTATCCTTCCACCGTCCATACCAATCAGTAAATTTTAAATTCGGATCGAACGAAAAATCCGTGCTTATACTTGCTACGTTGTCTAGAGAAAATGATTTTGGTGTTTCCATTAATTGTTTGTGACATTGTGCCGTTAAAGTTTCTAATTTTTTTAAGCCTTCAAAAAGCTGGTTTCGCAATATTTCACCCAATACAGTTTGACCCATAAAATAATTCCGCTTTTTTCTTTTCGTTTGTGCTCAATTTTTTTTCGGTTTGTTTGCAAAAAACAAACAAAAAATTTTTTTTTTTCGTGTGTTCAAAAAACAAAATTTATTGTGGAAAAAGTTCTTTCCATGTGTTCACAAAAATATTGTTGTGGAAAAAGTATCTTTTTTCTCGTGTGTTCCAAAAAAATATTGTGCAAAGATTTTTTTCTGTTTGTACAGAAAAGATTTCTCTGGAGTTTTTTTTTTTTTTAGACCATGTGCGTTTTTGTTTTTCAGATCTGGTATTTAATCTTATCTTATTTCCTCGCCAAATCTTGTGTTCAGAGAAATTGTGATGTCAGGATTATTAGATAACATGGAACAAGTAGACAAGCTCACTGTATTTTAAATACAATTTATTACAGACGATATTGAATACCCGGCAATGTCTGCCATGTTGCTTTTTTTCTCTCTCTAGCTCTCTAGTTTTTTCAAGTATCTATAAAGAGTGATAACTCTTAATTTCTTTATTTAGAGTTATTCCCACTTTTATTGATATAACTTTCAAGGTAAGTTTATGGTTCGACTGAACCCAAATCTATGGCCTTTTCTCGTAAAACATTCACAACAAATACTGAAACAATCAGTAACAACTTTCGTCATTACCTATCGATGCCCAAAACTAAACGAAGAATCCACGATGAATGCTCTGACGAACTACAAGCACTTGTACTCCCTCGACGTAAATAACCCGACAAACCCGACAAGCAGCTAAATCCTGCCCCTACACAGTAGAGATCCCTAGGTGTAAGAAAGCCTTCTACTCTAATAGTTTCTTCCCCAAACTGCTTTCTCAAATGTACTGACATGCAGAAGTTCTAGTGTAATGTTAACAGACACCTTGCTACTCATCTCCCTTCATAATACCCCTGCAACTTATGTCCCCGATAGTAGCTCCCTATTGTAAAGTGGCGCTGTGCCTTGTTTGGGGTGAAAATTTATTTAAAAAAATCTAGCTCTACGCCACTTCCACAGTAGCTGATCTTATCGCACCATTTATCTAATACTTAATCCTTACCTTTTAGTGGCCTCTAGGTCTTCAGAAGTAGTTGCTCTCCAAGTGAAAATAAATCCGAAGGAAGAAACCATTAAAGTAGAAGAGTTTTCCAGATCTATAAACTTGAAAAAGATTTGATTTTGCTGCTTGTTCGACTAGTCTTTGTTAGGGTTGTATCGGGGGGTTAGGGTTAGGGTTGTGTCGAGGGATAACATTGATATGAGTTCAACAGAGCACATTCTATTAAAGTACTTGTAAAATAGGCACAGGGTACAACATTGTGGCGATGAGGCAGTGTAAAGCTTTCTTGATAGTGTGGGGCTATTAGATTGGAGACTGTTTTTAGATCCTGTCTAAGCGGCTAGATGTAAATGCATCAACCGAGCGTGACAACAATACTCCAGGCATAGACGAATGGTTACTTTGCAGACATATAAGATATTCTCATGTTTCTTGTAATTATTAGAGCAGAGGTCTTAGTAGTATTAAATGTTACCATCCATTTATGTTCCCTTTCAACTACAAACTGAAGATTGTTTTGTAAAGGTTTCGTCTTTACCTTGAATATGTAGACATGCGTTTTCCATCATATCTATTACAGAGCTATTACTTATTAAAACATATTTATACAAAATTATACAATTATTATTATTATTATTATTATTATTATTATTATTATTATTATTATTATTATTATTATTTTATCAAGTTACGATTACGAACCGCGTTCCAAAAGTAATGCATCCTATTTTTCATGCCATCCGAATAAATCAGAGGGGATTACAAATATGTGTGCGTGTATATATTGTTATGATGATCGAACTCATGTATTCATGATCTGAAAGTTAAATCTCCCTGTTGCAGATATTGACTGTGTGGAACTCTAAGAAAATAACTTTGCTATGAACGTGCATTAGAAGCAAAGCCGAGTCATTGAGTTTCTGGCAAAAGTGCATTGAGAATGGTGATGACTATGTAGAAAAACAGAAAAAAAGCCACTTGCTTTAATTGTACCACTTCCGTCTTCATAGCTCTACAACTTTTTGAGTTTAGACAAGGAGGCTTTACTTTTGGAACAAACCGTGTAGTTTAAATTTTCTTAAAAGTATCGTAATTTGTCATATTGCATTTTTCTATGCAAACAAGACCACATAATTTCCGATTTCGCCTGTGGATTATTGCACACACACACACACACACACACACACACACACACACACACACACACATATATATATATATATATATATATATATATATATATATATATATATATAGGACAGAAAGGAGGGTTCCTTTTAACCCAAGACGTCTTTTTCCATTTTCATCAGGGGCGCACGATGGCATTTTGATTATAAAAAAAGGAGAAAAAGTTAATATATATACTTATTTATTTATGTATTTGTTTTCACAGCCAGACAACCTCACAGCTCACAACAGCCAACAAACCAGAAGTCCAAAATTCGAGTTTCGCCCTCATTTTGGGCTCATTAGTGAGACGATCCTAACTTGGGAGTATTAAACCCAAGCCTCTGACATGTGAGACGAGAACTCTACCAATTGAGCAAACACGTTACACACACAAGAAAACTTATTAATTAACAAAACTCGGCGAAATCCGGCAGTGGATTGAACCTGCCTCGTACCGAACAAGAGACGTGGTCATCAAAATCGACGTTTCACAAGTAGAAATTTTATACTCGTAAGAACGATGCCATCACGACACGCTAACCTAGTAAGCAAAAGCAATAGAATCTTTAGAATGTGAGAGAATATATAATTCTTTCCATATCCAGACAACGTGGCAGCTCACAAGAGTCAAAACAGCCAACAAACCGGAAGTCCAAGGCTCGAGTTTCGCCCTCATTTTGGGTTCATCAGTTAAACACATCCAAAATCGGGATCGTGTATCTGAGACGAGCACTCTACCAATAATGATATATTCTCTCACATTCTGAAGATTCTATTGCTAAATTGCTCGCTAGATTAGCGTGTCGTGATGGCATCGTCCTTACGAATATAAAATTCCTACTTGTGAGACGTCGGTTTGGGTTATGGCTGATTGTGATGACCACGTCCCATCTTCGGTACAAGGTAGGTTCAATCCACTGTCGGATTTTTCCGAGGTTTGCTTGATCTGTGTCAGTTAATAGGCTTCCTTGAGTGTGCGTGGCGTGGCGTATATATATATATATATATATATATATATATATATATATATATATATATATATATATATATATATATATATATGTTATGCTTTAAGGTCTTTGTATCTTCAAATATTCTTTAAATATATATACGCCATAAAACAAAATAACCAGTCGAAACACCATAAATAAATATTTTACACTATAAAAACAAATGAAGGATAGAACCTTTTTTTTTCTAATATTACTAGATTTGACACTATATAACTCGAAAAAGGTTGATATGCCAAAAAAAAAAAAAAAAACGGAGCAATATACAACTAAATCTCAGAACTTCTCATCTTTGAAATGCAAAATCATGCAGCTACTTCCCAACTTACTCTAACATGATCGTCCTCAATTCAAATGTCGACAAATGTCTGTCGATCCGTCTTTATAATTAATCAGATTCTAGTCATCCAACTAATTCTGAATCTTCTCAAAGTATTTCTCTTTATACAATCTACAATCTCATTAACTTGCATCCTCGAATGTCATTTGGCCTTGGTAATTGGTGACTCATTTACATAGAAGATTATTTTAAAGTCCAGATTGCTATTTGGGCAACATCTATCATTAAAAGAGACCACGTATGGTACATTAAGTCCAGATTGCTATTTGGGCAACATCTATCATTAAAAAAGCCCACTTGTGGAACATTAAGAAATCAAATATTAGCCCCAGACAGAGACATCTTGATCTTTAATACACTGCTAGTTACGATTACGACGTTCTTATAAACTTTGAATATTTTTAATGAAGACTCCCAAAAATCACTCGAGGATAATGTTATACTGAGTTTCAGGTGGACAGTAACACTGTGATGGCTGGTAATGATGGTTGTGATTGGGTTGCATTTCATTATTTAACAGAGCGGTTCAACAATAATTTGCTTACATTGGACTTTTAAACGACTATGTTGTCAGCCGGGATGTATCCTCGTGACATCGTATTCCAAAGACTGGCATATAAAGAGAATGAATGAATGAATTATATATCTAAATTACAACGAGCATTTCCTGTATTTTAATTAAACTAGTAATTTCACTATTACATTAAAATACACTTAGCTCTTTAGACTATTATTCTAATCTCCTTTAAATTATATATATATATATATATATATATATATATATATATATATATATATATATATAAGAGCAAAAAGTTGATAAAATATGTTGAAAAAAACTTTGAAAAAGAGTTAAAAACATATTTAATCTGAAAAGGAAACACTTGATAAGTGGATAGTCCTTAATCCGCAGAGTTTCGAATAAATACTTTCCTTCTCATCAGAGGGTAGGAATTAGCAAAATGCGGGATCGGATTTTGCGTACAAAAGTATTTGATGAAACAACAAGCAAGTCAAAGATCTTACTTGATAACAAAAGGTGAAACAGAGGGAATATGGTGACGAAAAAGGTGATTACACGTGAATGGATAGTCTGGTGAAAGGTAAATAATCCAATGATGCTAAAATCCAAAAATATAACTCCAAGAAAGTTAATTGAGTTTCCATTTGCACAAGTAAAATCCAAGAAAATCCCGTAATTGAAAGATGGTCCAAAATAATCCAAAAGGCCAAAATCCATGGAATAATTCACAAATATGCACAAAGAAAAGAAAAGGGGAAATTCCAATAATATTAATAATAAAAAAAAAGATATGCTTTTCACACGACTGCTGAGACATAATAAGAAAGATTCGGGGAGAAGAAGAGGAAAAAAATTAAATGGTGATAGAATAAAATATAAGATAGAAAAACAATTTTATTTCATTTTATTTCACACACACACACACACACACACACACACACACACACACACACACATATATATATAATTCACTCTCTTATACATATATGTATATAATACTTTTTATTTGTTTTACATAAGCATTAATATGTCGCTACACATTAATGATTACGTTTTTTGGTCGGCCAGTTACAAGTAACTAGAGACATTTGTAGGTGATATTGCTTATACAGAAGTTTAGTATAAGCAATGTCGTCTGAAGAGGCATCCAGCCACTTGTAACTGGCTGACCAAAACATGCCCATGAATGTGTAGCAACATATCAATGCTTATGTAAAACAAATAAAAAGCACATCTTGCCCTACTTCGGTATTGAGCGTTCTTGTTAAAACTTTATATGTTTTTATATATTTCATATAGTTTTTATGTATTTATATAAATTAGTTTTCATCCCCCTACTATATATTAGGTTTAATATAATAATCAATAGAGAATTGTCTCAATAATAATAAATACGTAATCTGTATGAATTAAAATATCATATTTAAGCGTATTTTACGATAGGACAACGCCAGGCGGCTTGCTAGTTCTTAGATAAAATCGACATCAGATCAAAATCGGTTGCTATTTTATTTTGATTTAACATAACGTTTATACATCTTTAAGCGCACTATTCTCCATTTTGCATGCCCAATTCTTAATTGATTTTAAGTAGAAATAATTCTTTATTAAGTAATATTCAACAACAAAAAAAAAAGAAGCTAAAATCATTTTTATAGAGATTTTTTCCAACCGCGATCGTTAAACATTACCGAAACATTATTTATCTGCAAATATTTTTTCTTCCATTTTGCCGGACCTACGTGCGTGCTTAATGCGACGACTGAACGGCTTTCGGTGAACGTTTCACCGGAAACTGTTTGTCTCTAAGTACATGAAAAGTCGTTTGTTATCAGTAAATTTACTTAGGCTAATAGATGCCGATTTCGCGACGCAAAAATCACACGTGGACGCGTATTTGCAAAAATGATCCAAAACGTTTAGGCATGTTTCTTTCCTATATAATGCAAATTTTTCACTGAGAATTCTTGAATACAGGAATAATTACAAGATTGTAGGCGGTCTTATCGAAATGCCCTCTTCAAAGGTAATGTGCTCGACCGATGGTCGCGCGGCTTTCTTTAGTAAAGAAGACGCCGTTATCATCCAATTACGTGTGTGGCGTTTTTGATATTTATTTATTTATTTATTGGTGACAAACGTATATACAAACAACACAAACATATGCACAAGTCTACTCAAGTACACAAGCATGCATACGCACGTATTATCACACCTTCGACGTACATATCTCCGACAAACCCGCGTAGCAACAGTCTCACCCCTTCACTGTTGAGGCTCCTAATATTCCAGAGAGCTTTCTATTATATTAATTTATTCCCTCGAACAGCTAGACTGTGGAATTCCCTTCCCGCTACCCGCTTCCCTGACGTGACGGACGAACAGACATTTTATTTGAAATTCAAACATGAGAAACGGGCGGATAATCCCACGACGGACAGCGACTTTGGAAATTTCTGGATCCATTGGGAAAAATTATTAGACATTTAAATATGACAGACAGATTGGCAATCTAATAGAAGACAGTGTTTGCTATACAGTCACCTGGTTGCATCTGATAATTTAATTTAAAATTTAACCATGGCGGAAAGACGAACAGATCCACGAAACATCTTGTCCCTAATAAAGATTCATGGGTGTATCTGATAATCTAGTATATAAGTATCAGTCGTCTGTGCGTTTCTGTGTTTGTATGTCCGCTGAAAACTTTTGTCATCCGCATCGAACCCGCTAGAACTTGGCACCGTGAGCAAGAGCGATCTTTCAGACACATAATATCGATTAATTGTTTGAATGGGGGGGGAGGGGTCAAGTAAAAATCTTGGTTTCAACGCTGCTTGTTAATCGCGCATGCGCGGACGGTCTATTTGTTGTTTTTATTTTAAAAAGCTACGTAATAACATCGATGATATATTGGTCCAACCGACATAGTGTTCGCTTACGAACTTATGTTTTGCATGTTTTTTTCCTTTTAATAATGTTTTCTTCTCTTATTATTTAAAATTCTCAGCTTTCTTACACATGTCCACTACGCTGCCTTTTTTTTTCGTTTTAATAATACGATAAGATGGCACTCAAACCCCGTTTTTTTTTAATTTAAAAATTGACTCTATTATAATATATATCATATTTACCCGTATTTTATTAGCGGGCAGCGCCTGTCGCCGCCGCTAATCTGTTATATAAAGATCAGTTTATGTGTGTATTACCAGTTTAAAATAAATACTACACAATAAACACCCCAAAATGTGCACATTATTGATTAGCATTGCCCCATAGGTATAATTAAAAAAAAATTCATATTTATACTTGAAATTGGCGAAGATTTTGTCAGGGGGTCTGTTGTTCATGTTTTGATGTAGTAACTAATGGTAAATAACTATAATTTTTCTCAAGGAGTTATTTCCCTTATGCCAACTAATTCTTCAAAAAATCTATAAAAACAATGTGTGTATGTCCAGAAAGAAAACAAAAACAAAAAAAAAAACTGAAGAATAGGGAAGCGATAGAAGCTTTAATAGAAATGTGTTACAATTTAGATCCGGTAACCGCCGGATATCCCTGCTAGTTTTATTATGAAGTTACTCGTGACAAACTGACAAAGTACAGTCCTTTACACATATTTTTATATGCATTTAAGAACTAAACATTAACTTAAGAATTATAGGCCATCAATTATGCTATTACAAAATTAAGCGTAGCGAATAGAAAGTTGGGCGTAACTAAAAACAATTTTGCGCCGAGCAGTAACCATATGGAACACAACGTGAGCAGTTTTACAAAATAATGAATGAAATATTTGATTCATTGGAAAATGAATGCATGAATGAGGACACAGCGTATGCACTCATCGGCCATTCAACTTTGGCAAAACAATATATTGTCGTCCAGTCAATCGTACGTATTTGAATATATATATATATATATATATATATATATATATATATATATATATAGAGAGAGAGAGAGAGAGAGAGAGAGATACAAACATATATACATATATATACATATACATACATATACATATTTATATATATGCATACATATATACACACACATATATTATATACACACATATATACATATACATATATATATGAACATACATATACATATACATATATACATATATACATATATATATATGTATGCATATATATATATGCGGTATGGATATAAGGGTATATGTAATACCCCAGGGAGATGTACGCCTCTGCCTTGCATAGTTCCAGGTCACCCTTGGGCAAGGTGTAGTACCTGTAAGCCTCCTTTTCAAGTTCTGGAAGGTTACTATACTCTGAAAACTACACACACACACACACACACACACACACACACACACACATACATATATATATATGCGCATGTTTGCTTGCTTATGTGTATATGTTTATATATATGTACATCTGCTGGAGAGGTTAAACTTCGTGATAATAAAATATGCACACCCTGCCGCTGTTCAGTCATCTCACTATTTCAGTTTGTCACTGAGTAATCATTGGTAGGGTTCGAGAGGGTACAATATGTGTAGCACAAGCATGTTATGTCGCGATCATAATGTTATATTATGGTGTATCAAAAGAGTATGTTTCATAATTGATCCCATAAAGAGGTTTGTTATGTGTGAGGTACTAAAACGGGGTCCGTTGTGTAATGTGTACCATAGCACCATATGTCGATATGTGTACTTGGAACGAAGGGTTCATCTTTATGTGTATACGTGTCACTAAATGTCTATAATTGATTCTTCACTTCACCCGAAGTTATGTTGTTACTGTCTATTTATGATATATTCATATCTAATTGTTCATATGCGTGCGCGCGCGTGTGTGTGTGTGTGATACATGTATTTTGGACATACCTTCATGCGTCTTTGATCTTGTCCACCTGGAATTCATCTTGTTCTTGGAGGGGAGACTGGAAACCTGTTTGGACGAATATATGCTCTAAGAACGCTCGTTGGTTTTATATAGTTTATTTACTTTCCAGGTTTCGATCACAGAAGAATGGGAAGTGAATATTTTTGCTTGAGTGGTTAATTCTAGGTCTCCATTCTACGACACGTCAGCCCCCTGCCTGGTGAAAGGAGGACAACCTGTTAAACCGTCCGCCATGCTCAACGTCCAAATTCCAACTCCAATGATTTCCAGCTAACCTGATCCACGTCTCACACGTAGATCCGACCAGCCGATGAGCTACTTCCAGTAAGTTTGTCTATGATATAATTTTACCATATTTTCACAGATTTTATCAATATTCTACACATTCATCTCCCGTCCATCTCTCCAGTTAGATAGATAGATAGATAGATAGATAGATAGATCGAGACGGATAGATAGAGAAACAGATAGATAACCAGATCGAGAGATACATCGATAATACATATATAGATAAATAGATAGATCGACAGAGAGATCAACAACTAACAAATACTCTTTTGTGTTCGACCTATAATGTGCAGATATCTTTCTAAATATAATGAAACTATAAAGGAAAAAAAGTCCTATGGCGATAGGTGAGTGGTCACGTGCACAGGCTCGGCGGACTGGAAGTGCCTAGCTGCAAATCTGCACATAGGCGGCCAGTTATTTATCTAACAACGTCGACTAAATCGCTTACAGGGTGGAAGCAACTTTGATGGATGATCTGGTGTCTGAACAGCCTTTTCTAGGGATCCATTTCTCACCAATGAACTTGGAAAGGGTTTCCAAAAGGTCACCTTAAAATTGTTTACCATTTTATTAGTTCGTCGACTTCCTGCAGTCATTGGCTGCTCTATATTTGCAGGAGAAACAAAAAAAATTGAAAAATATTAAACAAAGAAATTCAACATTTCATCAGAAGAGGAAAAAGCTAACTGTTGCTACGTGAAATGTGAGAACTTTGCTGGATGTCCTAGATAGTGAAAGACCTGAGTGTAGAACAGCTGTTGTTGCGAGAGGTACAGCATAGAGATTGCAACATTGTCTGAAACACGCTTGAGTTATGAAGATCAATTGGTGGAAGTGGGTTTGGGATACGCCTTTTTACTGGAAAGAAAAGCCATCGGGGCTAAGGAGAGAAGGTTGGATTAGCTTTGCAGTACGGTCTGATTTGGTGAAGAGGATTGGACAGCCAATCTGTTTAAGTGACAGAATTATGATAATGCGGCTCCCTCTTGCATACAGTAGATACATGACGATTTTATCTGTGTATAGCCCTACCATGGGTCATGATCAAGACACCATCACAGCGTTTTACCAAGATCTCAGCCGTACGATTTCTTTATTCCTTTATCTGAAAAGATCTTACTCTTTTGCAAGGGTGGGCAAGGATCATCACACCTGGGACTCTCTCGGCCAGTTTGGTGTGGGTAAGGTCAACAGTAATGGTCTGAATCTTCTCCATCTATGCACTCAGTTTGACCTTGCTATCTGTAACACTTTCTTCAGCCACAAGGAAGTCCATAAGTTTACTTGGACCCATCCTCGTTCAAAACAAGGTCACTTGAATGTATTACATTATTTCTATGAGGGCAGATTTGCAAGATGTTTGTAGCGCGCGTGTCATGCGTGGGGCTGAAAATCTGTATAAAGAGGAAGTGTAGGTTACGTGGTGTTAAAATTCCCAGGCGGGTTGATGTATCCAAGCTGGATGATCCAAGTGTACGTGAAAAATTTCGATCCATAGTTAATTCTACTGTTTTCAATGGATCGTGGTCGCATTTTAAAAATACACTCTATGATATAAGAGTGGATGTTCTTGGCCTCTAAAGTCTAAATATCAGGACTGATTTGATGGCAATGATTCTGAAATAACTCAACTTTTGAATGCTGAAAGTGAGTTGCATCATAAAATGTTATCTGGCTTTCATGAAAATCGGGAATCTCTCTAACAGTCACTTAAAGCAAAGGTCCTCTCCAAAGGCAACTCCGCCAAATTAAAAATCAGTGGTGAGCTAAACTCGCCAACGAAATCCAGATAGCCTTCGATCGTAAAGACTCCAAATGCGTTATTCTTATCTCATTGACAATCCCTCGGATGTTGCTGAAGACGTCATCAATGGATTTTTGCCACAACAGAAGCTTATCAATGAAATGTCTGAGTTCTCATCTAAGAATGAAATTAGAGATGCAATCAAGGAAATAAATATTGGGAAGATCCAGGATTTGATGGTATTCCTGTGAAAGTCCTCTTACATGGGGGTGATAAGCTTGTTTGTGAAATTCTTCATCTTATTACTGATGGAACACGCACATCAAGTCTGTTGCCAAGGTCGCTTGAAAGATGGTGGGATCCTTCTACCGCTCCAGAAGATATCTCACTAAAAGCCAAGTACGTCCAAGGATGGAATACTGTTGCCATATCTGGGCAGGAGCTGCTAAAAACAGCCTGTCCTGCCTTTACAGAGTACAAAATAGACTTCGTGGCTTAGTGGGGGATGCCCTTTTCTCTACCCTGTAACCTCTCTTTCACAGAAGAGACGTTGTGAGCCTATCCTTGTTTTACCGTTATTTCCATGGCAGGTGCTCGTCTTAACTCCAATCTCTGGTCCCCCCTCGCCAATCTTTCACGAAAAACACCCGTCTAGCTGAATCCACTGTGAAAAATTCCCCCCACTCTATATCTGTGCCTAAATCAAAACGCGGATTCCATGAACAAAGCTTCTTTCTTAGAACTGCACACCTGTGGAACTCTGTTCCGTCTGCCTGCTTCCCACCGGACTACAACTTGGATGTCTTCAAGCCCAACATTAAAAAATTCCTAATGAACCGCCCCCTTAAGTAAACACTTCATCAAATCTCCACACTAACGTAATGTACTTGCAATAACCCTTATCCCCGAGTGGCTTCCGGGCCTTGATAAGTGGTGATCACTGTGTAAAACAAAAAAATGTCTGGAAGGGTGTTCTCGTCCATCAGAACTGTGTTGATTCAATTCTTATATAATTGTACAAGGGAAAAAGTGGTCTAAGACCGACTGTGGGAGTAATCGTGGGATAAGTTTGTTGGAAGCAGTTGGCGAAGTATTTTCCAAAGTTCTACTCAATAGATATATTTGTCCATCATTCCAGACAGTCAAAGTGGCTTTCGCCCGGACAGAGGAACCGTGAACATGATCCTCTCTGCCTGGCAGTTGCAGGAGAAATATACTGAACAGCGTGTTCCACTTTATCAGGTTTTTGTTGATTTGACCAACGCATTTGATACGGTGAACCCAAATGCCCTATGGACAATTCTGGAAAAGTTGGGATGCCCTCCTCAATTTCTTCGGTTACTCAGGGAGCTCCGCGCCAATATGAAGGTTCGCCTAAACTTTAATGGATGTCTATCAGAACTCATCTCAGTTGACAATGGCGTGAAGCAGGGTGATATATGAGCACCTACACTTTTTTCTATTTATTTTGCAACTATGCTTTCCTATGCCTTTAAGAATAGTTTTCTGAGTGTTTATTTGCATTTTAGAGCCGCAGGAAAAGTCTTTGATCTTCGTAGTTTTCATGCTTCTACAAGGTTCTTTCAGCACCTGGTTCGTGAATTGCTCTATGCAGATGACGCTGATCATAGTTATTGAGATATGCACGGTATCATGGATGTTTTCAGGGGTCTGTACGTCTTTTGGGCTTACTATTAGCCTTAAGAAGACTAAGGTCATGTTCACACCTCCACTCGGTAGTTTGTATGTAGAACCAAATATTTTTGTCAACAACCAGAGGCTTGCCGTGATTGACATATTCGTGTATTTGGGTAGCACTCTTACCAGAGACGGATGCTGAGGTCAACTAAAGGATACGGCGTTCCACTAAGGCTTTTGGTAGCTTAGAGAAGCGAGTATGGTCTGACAGACGTATAACCCTTCGTACAAAGATCAGTGTTTATCAATCTTGCATTTTGTCATCTCTGCATTACGCTTCTAACGCCTGGACAACTTATGGTAGACAAAAAAGTCATGGAGAGAGTGCACCAGAAATTTCTGAGGCACATTCTAGGCATCAGAGGGAACTCTTTTACACCTGATACGGATCTCCTCATGCGAGCTGACGTACCATGTATCGAAGGGTTGATTTTATGCAACTAGATGAGATGGGCTGGACATCTGACAAAGATGGATGACGATAGATTGCCGATGCGTCTGTTTTATGGTGAAATTGTAGAAAGTAAGCGTCCACAACATAAACCAATAAAACGCTTTAAGGACAACATCAAGGATAATCTGAATGCTCTTAGTATAGACGTTTCCTGCTGGGAGAGTGCTTTCAATGGTCGTAAAATTGGTGTTCCATAGTTTACCATGGCTGTGATAATTTTTAGAAGAAAAAATATGAGCATGCAAAAATGAAGCGTGATATTCGGAAGAAAAAGCTGTCAAATATGCCAGAGGCTTTTTTTTTTTTCACTGAACCACGTCTGTGATTTATGAGGTAAAATGACTTGATCCGGAGCCGATCTAGCTAGCTACAAGTGATCACATGGAAATCAGTCTTTCTTTGACGGGGAAACCACTGCGGATCACAGGTCTCTATTTGCTCTATGGTTTTCAAATCGAGTGGTGGTCTGAAGCATCATGTGAATACCCACATTAGAGCAGTACAGGTTGGCGCACCTCAATCTCAGCTAAAGTATGACTTCTGCAAGAGACTGCGTAAGAGCAGGACCGGTTTGAAGAGTCACCTTCGTTTCCACAAAAGATAGAAAATGCATCTTGATCATATCTCCACATGTATATATGTATGTGTGTATAAATGTATATATTAAAACAAAAGTGTAAAACGTATTAAATGAAATAATAAAGACAAAAGAATATTTTTAAAAAGTACATGGAAATTGATTATCAACGATAAAGCAAAGAAACGATGGTCTTCTGTTAAGAAGTGACGATCATTATTATCATTATACATACATATATATATACATATATAGACACACACACACATATATATATATGTATACATATATATATACACACACACACACACACACACAAAGTTGCTCAAATCGTAAACACTTATTGAACTGTAACCGATTAAAAATCACCCAGCACCCGTCAATAAGAATAGTCCACAATGTCGCTTACAAAAGTAAGTGTCACTAGGGTCACCATTGTTTTTATTTTTTGTTTTTTTTAATGAAGAAATTCTATGGGAAAATAAAAAAAATAAAAAAGATATTTTTTCGTCTGGTACACATTCTTTTATATCTGCGTTTCTATTCAGTAACATTCTTTTGCATTTTTTTTTATTTCTATTTTCCTCCTGTTTTTCTATGTCGTTCTTTGACTTTGTCGACCCGTTGTACGCACTAGTTAAGTTTACCATGGCTGTAATGAAACTCCGTCAAGGTTTCCTGTCACGCAAGCGCACTCGTACTAGTGTCGGTGTGCAGAATTTATGTTAATTTTAATTTGCCCGCCAGTCCAACTCTCTAAAATATAAATCGGAGTCATATTTCTGTTGTGAACTGTCTGCACACACACACACACACACACACACACACACACACACACACACACACACACACACACACACACACACACAAATTCCCATTTCATTAAAAACGACGGAATATTTCTGTTTCGTTATTTTTTAACCGTTGTCTCGACTCACCGAGCAGGTTTCCGGATCTCTGGTTTTAATTCATCGAGAGCTATTTCTTGGCCATCCAAAGCGATGCCAATTTTGGCGATTGTCTTCAAAGGTTTCTTTTTCGATTTATTATTGTTGCTGTTTAAACTCAACTTTTAAACTATAGAAAGCGCTTGAGATAGCCGAGAAAAAGAACCGTCGGATATATACTCCATGAATTGCCACCGGAGGTCCTAAAATTTCTCGCCGAGTCGAGACAACGACAAAACATAACGAAAAGTAAAATTTATTAATCTTTAATTAATCAGACATGTATCAATGGAAATTGACAGCCTCAATAAATTGAAACTGGAAGTTGAAATTTACAATCAAATTTATTGTTCGACTGAATACTCCAAAAAACAATTTACAAAGTCCTTATTCCGCGGAGTTTCAAAGAATGCTATTCTTGTTATTCTTCTCATTAGAGGACAGAAAGAAATCAGCAAATTATTCTTTCTGTCCCCTGTCAGTTTTAATTTCTTTTCTCTTATAATAAACTCTATTCTCTATTATTTGTGGACTAAGCTTGCCTTATTTGGGTGGGATTAAAAAAAAAAAAAATATATATATATATATATATATATATATATATAAATACTTTGTATTTATATTAGATCGAAGTTTTCCATTGCTTATATCAGGTAAAAATTGCATTTTAAAATTATAACTATCCACTGATGCGTATTTCGGCGTCTACGGCTCATCAGAATGGCTGAATTTAGCGAGATTCGAAATCGAGACCCCATGGTAAAAAGCCTAAACCCTTACCCCTCGTCCACCTTGCTGACTGTTCGGATAAATCGCGATTTACGTATATGTTATTTGTTTTTATTGATACGCCTTGAATAAATTCAATTATTTACGAAAGTGCATTTTTACCTAAATGCGAGTTGGGAATATATATATATATATATATATATATATATATATATATATATATATATATATATATGTTTATATATATTATATTTTTAAAATTATATATATGCCGCTCCCCATGTGGGGGTACCAAATTAGTTAAAGGGAAAATTATTCCCAACTCGCATTTAGGTAAAAATCCACTTTCGTAAATAACTGAATATATATATATATATATATATATATATATATATATATATATATATATATATATATATATATGTGTGTGTGTGTGTGTGTGTGTGTGTGTGTGCTATTTGTTTTTGTTTTTGCGATACGTCTTGAATGAATTCAGTTATTTACGAAAGTGGATTTTTACCTAAATGCTAGTTGGGAATAATTTTCCGTTTAACCAATTTGGTACCCCCACATGGGGAGCGGCATATATATAATTTTAAAAATATAATATATATAAATATAATATATTCCCAACTATATAATATATATAATATAATATATTCCCAACTCGCATTTAGGTAAAAATGCACTTTCGTAAATAATTGAATTCATTCAAGGCGTATCGCAAAAGAAAAAACAACAAAAAACAAAAAACATATACGTAAATCGAAATATATCCGAACAGTCAGCAAGGGGGACAAGGGGTAAGGATTTAGCCTTCTTACCATGGACTCCCGATTTCGAATTTCGCTAGATTCAGCCACTTTGATGAGTCGTAGACGACGAAATACGCGTCAATGGATAATTATATCTTAAAAATAATATATATATATATATATATATATATATATATATATATATATATATATATATATATATATAATCGCATGGCATTAAAGACGAAAACGTTATATATAACGTTTTCGTCTTATTATGCACAAAGTAGAAAATATACATAATAGCAACTAGAACCCAATAATCCAATAAGAATCCATAAAAATATGAATAATTAATTAATGAACTTCGTTTTTCCAAGGAATATGCAAATGAGTTAACCTTCATGTACTCGCTTGCATATCCACGATCGAGTATATTAAGAAGTTCCTTTCAGTAATCTTTAAATAGAAAAAAATAAACTTTTAATATCAATGTCACTGCGACAACGTGTAAACTTTATAGGTATATAGATAAATATCGATTCATATATATATATATATATATATGTATGTATATATATATATATATATATATATATATATATATATATATATATATATATATACTAGCAAAAGTACCCGTCATTGACTGGGTTCAAAAACAGCCTACAGAAAATGGACTCTGATTTATGAAAGTATGATAGGTTATGAAAAGGAAAGGTTGATAATTTGGGTTGAATTTGGGGGTATCAAAACCAAAGCAAAATATGATAAAAGTAAAAATAAAATAGATAAACCCCATAATTTATTATACCATACCCGTTCACACTTAAACACTTATCACAATATTCTGTGGATTTATATTAAAATACCTTATTAAACTTTTTTACATATTTCCATTCTATGGAGGTCAGGTGCGAACGAACACACAATAATTTTATTATACCATATTTCTTCAAACAGAAACATATTTATCAACGTATACTTACACATGTAGATTTGAAAAGTCTTTATTAAAGTTTGTGCCTATTTCCATTCTATGAAGGCCAGGCGCGAACCCAGACCCCACAATTTTATTATACCATCCCTATTTAAGTTAAAACATACTTATCAAAGTATTCTTATGTACATCTATATCAAAAACACTTGTAAACGTTTTTTTTTTAATTTTTAAATTTTTTATTTCCATACTTTGTGGACCAGGCGCGAACGCAGACCTCACAATTGTAATGAACCACTGCTCTGCCAGATCAAACATACCCATTCCTGTGTCTCGATACATCTTCTATCATTATATGTAATCAGTTTTTTAAAACAGTCAACCATATAGGGAGCCTATTCGTAATCAGACACACAGACACACACACATACACACAAAGACATTCAGCTTTATATATATAAAAACTCAAAGCAAAATTGATCCCAAAGCAGCAAAAACCTGTCAAGGCAATATATATGCAAATGCAGGAAAATTTGGATATATTTTATTGGTTTGAAAATATAGGCGTCTTTTTACCAATTGTCATAAAATTTTAACCATAGAATAGTATTATAATTATCAAAAAACTTGCTTGTTTTTATGTAGTTTCATCCCATAGAACCAAAGATATGAGCATTTAGCAAGGAGGCCCGACGTTGCCCGGGATTGAATGATGCTCAACGAATATTGCACACTCCTATATTTTTATTGTCAGCGAAATCCGTGAAATCGCCAGGGAGGAAAATTTAAATGCTTCCATGCAGTAACTTAGTAACTTATAAAGTATATGTTATTCTACGTTGAACTCTAAAAAACCTTCTGTTTCTTTTATAGAAATTATTTTATATAAACTTCTTTACAGTTAAGGAAACAAAAAAATACATTAAGAAATGTACGTGCATGTTCTGAACCTGCAGACCACGTCATGCAAAAAGAAAAGTAAAAAAAGAAAAAAGAAAAGAAAGAAAAAACACTATAAAAACACTGGCTATAAATTGTATATTCATTTTATGTTTAATTAATATAGAAAAGTAATCCCCCACTTTTAAAAACTATAATTCTTTCATATTTTAGAAACTACTCGTTTCCTGGATGTTATTTTCGTTTTCACCACTCTCGAAAACCTACAATTATGGTAATTTTAAAGGAATTTTTGTGGGTGGAAAGATACTGCACCTTTACCAATATTTTTATCATAGTTTTCCTAGTTTTGCATATGAATTACAAAATATCTGATATTTTCCCCAAATCTGTAAAATTTGCTGCTATGGTTTCAAATGATCTGAAATAACAGCAAGAGGAGACTTGATTCCAAATATTTCTCATGTTATATCTCAATATTAAATAAGCCTTATACAATGTGAAATTTACTTTATGTATGAAAATCAAAAAGGGGAGACATAACATATAAAAAATATTTAGAAATCAAGTCCGCCCATGCTATTATTTCAGATCATTTGAAACCATAGCAGCAAGTTTTAGTCTCTCCTTTATAAAGGCCAGATGTTTTGGGGAAATCTCTCTCTCTCTCTCTCTCTCTCTCTCTCTCTCTCTCTATATATATATATATATATATATATATATATATATATATATATATATATAAAGAACTTTGTGTGTGAGTTCCCCGGGCTTATTTATTTGAAATTTAACAATAATGTACTTTATCTATCTGGCAATGTTTTTAGATAGGTTTTGTATCGTAATGTCTTTGATAAGTATCGATAATCGATAATCGGTAAAATTCGATGAAACAAGAAACCGAAGATTTTGATCAAAGTTAACACCTTATATACCCTAACATCACAAGTGCTTTTGAAAAATTTTATTACCACACAAGCAGAGAGCAACGGCAATATAAAATCAAAAGTAGTTTCTTTGACAAGACAGGCGTGCGTTCAAAATGAATGTTTCTGTTTAGAGCACAATTGAACCATGATACTTGACTTTTGCATTTTAAATTTTAATACATGTCATTATACACAAATAATCTTATAAAATCTATAGTGGGTTCTCTACAGTGCAATGTAAACTACAATGCATTGTGGACTAAGTCACTGTAGGGAGGTATATGAAGCTCCCTTCAGGTGCACCATGAGTGGTCCCTTAATTATATAGAGCCGGCAACTAATCAATTTGATTGAAAAATGGGCGATTTCACCGATTTCGGTGACAATAAAATATTTAAGGGTGAAACGTTCGTTCTTATTCAATTGCTTATATATATATATATATATATATATATATATATATATATATATATATATATATATATGTGTGTGTGTGTGTGTGTGTGTGTGTGTGTGTGTGTTTAATTTTCTTATAAGTTTGTTCAAGTTGAGTATGGGGCATCCTACCATAAGCCAAACATTCACCCACTGTCTCATATATTCCAGTCGAAAGATCTTTTTAAGGTTCTGGCAGTTCTTTTTAATTGTTGTAATCTCTCTTGCACTTGGTTCACCGTATATATTTGGCAGGTAGATTTTGAAATTCATTTCCAAGGGTCCAGTTGCTCCTATAATTACTGGAATAATAGAGTTATTCCAGTTTCGTTGAATGGCTCTCGTCTTGGGGAGGTCTCATGTTTTGACAAACTTCTGGGCTTGACCTTTACTCCTGATCTGAAATGGAACGCGTACATTAAATCTGTTGCCTAGGCCGCTGGAAAAATGGTGGGATCCTTCTAGTGATCCAGTAGATATCTAACTGCTGATGCAATTCTCTATCTATATAGAGCCACGTACGTCCAAGGATGGAGTACTGTTGCCACATTTTCGCAGGAGCTGCTAGAAAGGACTTGTCCTGCCTTGATAGAGTTCAAAATAGACTTCGTAGCATCGTAGGAGTTGTCCTTTTCTCTTCTCTGCAATCTCTATCTCACAGAAAATATGTTGCGAGTTTGTCTCTGTTTTATCGTTATTTCATGGCAAGTGCTCGGCTGAGCTCCAATCTATGCCCCCCTCGTCAAACTTTCACAAGAATCACTCGTCTAGCTGAAAACACTATCAATAATTCCCCCCACTCTTTATCTGTGCCTAAACCTAAATATAGATTCCATGAACAAAGCTTCTTTCTTAGAATTGCACGCCTGTGGAACTGTATTCGGTTTTCCTACTTTCTAGCTGGCTACAATCTGATTGTCTTCAAGTCCAATGTAAACAATTTCTTGATGAGCCGCTCCACTTTAATTAACAAATTTACCGAATTTCCATTACTAATAATGACTATATTGTTCAATTGACTACTGTACACTCTTAACCCTTATCCTTGAGTGGTCTTTGGGCCTTGATAAGTGTTGATGACTATGTAAAAAAAATGTCCTACATAAGACCTTGGTAGTTCATTATCTTTTCCCTCTCAGCTCTATTTAACCTAGCATCATTAGGAGCACTAACTTCTACTATGGTTGCTTCTTTCTCTTTCTTGTCCCACATCATTATCTCAGGTTTTATAGCTCCGTCTTTTAGATACATAGCTGTAGGGATTTGGATGGTCATAGTGGATGGGGTATGACTTCTGACTAATCATATTGCTGTATGTCTCCAAGACTTAACTAGATCTTAAACTTTTTACAGATGCCCCTGTGAAGATATTGGCACTCTATTGTGTCACATCGTATAGACCCCCCCACACACACACAAGTAGAACCTTACAGTTGGATGTGGGGTGGCTCTATACTCTCTACGTCATCATGCACTTGTCATTGTGCGGACCACTCATTTTCTTAACAGCATTGGTCATCAAGCCTGGATCTTGGGCAGCCATTATAATCCTCTCCTGATCAGAGTAGAGCGACCCTCCTTTTAACCAGTTTATAGACGCTTCCTTATCTATATAGTTGTGGATGAATTACTCCAGAAAATACTTGGCACGCTGTTGGTTGGCTTATTCTTCCAGCTTTTTGCAATGAAAGTTCTTGGTGTATTTTTGGCGGCTTTTTTTTTTTAAAGCTATTTTTAAGTTTTTTTTTTTTTTAGCTATTTTTGTAGCAGACTTGTTTTCTGAATCTCTCATTTGAAACACGTTCTTGTTTGAAATGTTTGGCCAGTTTCGTGATGGAGGTTGTTCTGCTATCTCTTGTTTCGTTATGTAGATCCACTAATTTGAGGTTTTGGTTTTGGGAGCTCATCAGATATTGCCCGGTAAACACAGGAGAGAATGTGCGTGCGTGCACGTGTGTGTATGTGTTAGATGCTAGAATAGAAAACGTGCCTATAGTCACATATCGTGTATTTTTCCATTAAGCCAGAAACATACACCCACATCGGTAACCTCACGGTGAAAGGTCAAGAACAGTAACAAGATTAGACAGGATTATTTTATTTTCGCCCACGCACTGTCTGGGTCACAAGGTTAGCATTCTATAAAGGAAAATAATTATTGTCTTTCTCTCACATACCCTCTCAACCCTTTCTAATTTTTATATGTAAGTAGTGGGTATGAACACACGAAACCACAAACACAAACGCACACATACTTGCACAATCGCCCACACATGCACGTGCGACAATACACGTGTATCTCAGCGCTCTTTTTTTTCATTTGCGGATTCATAACGTTTATTAATTCACCTTTCCCACTATACTAGCAATTAACGAAGTTTAATTGATATATGAACACACACACTCACACATATGTATATGTGTATATATATACTAGTAAGGACGCCCGGTGTAGCCCGGTTGTAAAATACGCTTAAATATGATATTTTAATTTATGCAGAGTTCATATATATTATTATAGAGTATTTCTATCGATTCTTATATATTTTAAAGTTGTGATTTTAAAAATAAAAAAAAGCATATCCTTATGACTTGGGTGCAATCGAAACCGAAACCAAAACCTATGAAGTATATATATGTATATATATATATATATATATATATATATATATATATATATATATATACTAGACTACCCGTTACCCCTTGGGTCAGTATGTTAGATTAACTATGGAATTAATGTATGAGTGTGACCCTTCTGACGTAAAGAAAATATCTGTCTATCTATCATATAAAAGGAACTTTGTCTGTGTGTATAAGTTCGTTCCCCATGGACTCGGAAATGGCTGGGCCGATTTAAAAAAAATCGCACAAACGTACTTGATGTGTTTGGGAGTGTTCATACGGAGGTTTTGTATCGGAATGAATCTGATAAGGCTCAAAAATCGATAATCGAAAAAATTCGATTAAAGAAAGAAGTTCGATTGTGACCAAAGTTAATACATTTATACAACCTAACTTCACAAGCGCATTTGCGAAGTTTTATCACCGTACTTGTAGAAAGGTCAAGCCTATAAAATACACTGTAGAAGCCTATAAAATATACTGTAGAATCTTTTGTAATAAAGGGACGCATTAATATAGCACAAATTGAACCATGATACTTGACGTTTGTACGTTTAACTTTAATTCAAATGATTATGTAAGAATGATTTCATAAAATAAACAGTTGGATTTTTGATAAGACAGAGGCGCGTTCGAAATGCATCACAAGTGAACCATGATACTTGACTTTTACATTTTAAACTTTAAGTGAAGTTATTATTTACAGATGATTTTATAAAATCAACAGTAGATTCGTTACTGAGCAATGTTGACTACAATAGATTGTGGAGTAAGCCACGCAGAGGCACGTGAATCATCCCGGTATATTATGAGGGGGTGGTTCCTAACTAGAGAAGGAAATCAATCGATTTGATTAAAAAAATCGTATATTTCACCGATTTCAATGAAAATAAATGTGTTGGAGAGTGGAACATTTGCTGATTCTCATTCAGTTCCGGACAACGTCGGGTCTCCTTGTTAGTATATATATATATATATATATATATATATATATATATATATATATATATATATATATATATATATATATCAAACAACGTCGTAGCTCACACAAATCATGAAAGCCAACAAAAAGGAAGTTCAAGATTTGAGATTCACTCTCATTTGGGCTCATCACATTTGAACACATCCAGATTCGAAATCCAAACCTCTTGCTTGCGAGGCAAGCTCACTAACACTTAAGCAACCCCGCCACACACAGCAGTGTCTATTAGCTAACACAGATCAAGCAAAGCTATGGCGAAATCCGACAAGGGATGTAACCGTACTACCAGCGAGAACCCAAGCCGATATCACAAAGTAGGATTTTTTTCATTCGCACTAGCGAGCAAATTGATATAAGAATTTTCAAAATGCGAGACAACATAAATATTTCTACAGTCAAACAACGTGGCGCCTATGAGCTGCGACGTTGTTTGACTGTAAAAATGATTATATAAGTGAAAATGTCTGTGTGAGTGTGCGTGTGTGTATGTGTATGCGTGTGTGTGTCTGTGTAAATTTCCCTACCAAATAACTCTGTACATTTTCGATCTAGAGACTCGAGATTTGACATAAAGAGTATTGAGAGATTTGGGAAAATCTTTTTAATCCGTTTTCGGCCAGAAATTAGGTTGTCAATGTGTCAAAATTCAACGATTTGACCATTAAAAACTCTGCCAAACTCCTGCGCCAATTTTGGGGTTAAACACTTAAAATTTTAAATGTAGGTTACTTGGACATGGGTCAAACTTTTTAAATTGATTTGAGCCCCAGAAATAAATGGTACGAGGTCAAAATTGGAGTCAAAGTTGAAAAAGTTTGACCTCTGCGGTCTCTACCAATGACTCAGACAGTTTTTTCTAAACATTTGAAATTTTACATGAAGGGTATTCTGACATATAGCAAGCTTTTTCATCGGTTTGGGTAAAAAATTGAGCTGCCAAGGGGTAAAAGATTTGACCTTTGCGGCGTCTAGCAAACTACTCAATCAATTTTGGGTCTAAATATTTTAACCTTATACTTAACGGGTATTCAGATATGCAGCAAGCGTTTTAATCAGCTTTGGCCTAAAATTTGTCTGCCAAAAGGTCAAAGTTGAAAGAGCTGACCTTTGCAGATTCTACAAAATTTCTCCGCCAATTTTGGATCTAAAGACTTGAAATTTTAGATGTACATATCTAGGACACAGGTAAAACTTTGAATTTTGATTTGAAACCAAAATAATAAGTGTTAATTGGGGTCAAAGTTAAAAAAAAGTGACCTCCGCAGTCTCTACGAAATTACCCGGATAAATTTTGGTTTAAACATTGTAAATCTTACATAAAGTGTATTCACATGTAGGTCAAGTTATGAACTATACATAGGGTCCGAGCAAAACCGGGCTGAACTGCTAGTATATATATATATATATATATATATATATATATATATATATATATATATATATATATATAGAGAGAGAGAGAGAGAGAGAGAGAGAGAGAGAGATGAAAAAAATTTGACTGCCAAGAGATCAGAGATTTGACTTTTGCGGTATCTAGCAAACTACTCAGTCAATTGTGGACTTAAATATTTGAAATTAATACAGTTCATCAGACATTCGACAAGCATTAAAATCAGTTTTTGGGCGAAAATTTGTCTACAAAAAGGTCAAAATTGAAAAAGTTTACCTTTGGAGATTCTACCCAACTCCTCCGACAATTTTGGGTCTAAACACTTAAAATTTTAGATGTGGGTTAACAAAACATGAGTCACACACACACACGCACACACACACACACACACACACACACACACACACACACACACACACACACACACACACACACACACACACACACACACACATATATATATATGCACATAAAGTTATGAACAATACATGGGGCCCCAGCTGAACCGCTAGTATATATATATATATATATAATTAAGTGGTTAAAATTCAGTTTACAAGCCAAAAGCTTCTGTAAACTTAGAGAGAATATATTAATTAATGTTTATATGATAATCTCAATCAAATAAAAAAGCTCAATACAACCAAAATAGGAAATAGAGCTTGTCATAAACGAACACAGTTAAAGACTGTAAATTATAATTTGCAAGAATTTATTGTTCGGCAGGATATTCAAAAAGAAATATTAAGGTTTCCTCAATCCGTGGAATTTCAAAAAATGCGTTCTCTTCCTCAGAGGTAAGACTTTAGCAAACGAATTTTCTAGTTCTAGTATAAATTGAAGCTACATTATATGGAAACTAGTCATATATACAAACAAGCTAAGTGTAAAGAGTTCATGAAACGGAGAAAAGAAATGTAAAATGAAACAACTAAATTAAAATTCAATAACCCTTATCCCTGAGTGGCTTCCGGGCCTTGATAAGTGGTGATCACTGTGTAAAAAAAAAAAAAATAAGATCCAAATGAAAATGTATGGTTAGGTGTTCCCAACGGAAAAATAATCGTAAGAATCAATGTTCTTATAAAAAGTAATCGTATTTGCAATGTTGACAAATAGATCCAAATTAAAAATCAAAAATGTTTGTAATCCAAATCTGTAGAAAAATCCCGTTTGCAAGCGGTTGAGGAAAAAATAAAATCTTAATATTTCTTTTGGAAATAAAGTCTTTATGTTCTTATATATGTACATGTGTTATCCTAATCCATCCTCATCCTAAAAAATGCTAACTTTCTTATTTCTTCTCTTTTCAATTTCTTATTTCATTTTGTAATTTGTAATTATGTATATTTATGTATGTATATATAATAATTATATACATACATATATATATATATATGTATGTATGTGTGTATGTGTGTGTGTGCGTGTGTGTGTATTAAATAAAATATATATTAAATGATATATATATATATATATATATATATATATATATATATATATATATATATATATATATATATATTCAAGAAAATATTATTAAATACCACGGAGACACTTTGCTTTATGATTCTTTGTTTTAATTTTTCGATTTTCCGTAATTTTTTGTAATTATGTATATTTATGTATGTATATATAATAATTATATACATACATATATATATATATATATATATGTATGTGTGTATGTGTGTGTGTGCGTGTGTGTGTATTAAATAAAATATATATTAAATGATATATATATATATATATTCAAGAAAATATTATTAAATACAACGGAGACACTTTGCTTTATGATTCTCTTTTTTAATTTTTCGATTTTCCGTATAATCTTTTTTGTATCAAAAGCAAAAATATTAATAAAAGTTCCACAGTTGTTGCTGTCACAGGCGATTTCGATGTAGAAAGTTATTTACAAATGTATCTGTAGTAGAAACAATATATATAATTATCAACAACATTTATAATAATCCATCATTCCCTCCACTTAAAATTAATAAAAGAATATTACAAAATTTTTTACTATTAATCTGTACTACAGAAGTACCGTTCTATGTCCCCAACGGTAACTTATATTCCCAAATAGACGGAGTGGAGCGACCCTAAGTGAATTGTACATGGCTGATTTAGAGAACAAAATATTTATAAATAATACAAAGCTCCCTATATATGTACGCTATGTGGAGGACATACTTATTTTAGCTGAAAATAATGAAATGATATACCAACTACAGTACCTTTTTCCAAAAACAACAATCCTTAAATTTACAGTGGAGTTGAATAATGATAATAAAATTTCATTTCGTTATGTCCTTATTAACACGTCCAATAACACTTTTAACACCTCTGTATATAAAAATAACAACGAGCATAAACTCCAGCCTCTTGAACTTTAAAAGCGAGTGACCACAAAGGTACAAAATAGCCACAATAAAAATATTCTCAAATCGCGCTAAAATGATATCACCCACAAAAAAGCATTACGTATTGAAATAAAAAAAAACATTAAACAAGTACTCATCAACAATCATTTTTCTAATTACATTGTCGATGAACAAATAAAACGAATGCTACAATCCCTTGAAAACCCTAATAATATTATTAGCCAACACCGCAATACAAACTCCATTAATATATGTTATCAGAATCAAATGACACCTAACTTCAGAATCGAAGAAAATGCAATTAAAAATATCATACGTAGCATTTAACGCCTATTGACAGTAACTCTAAAATTAAATTTATTTTTTACTACAAGAAGTTTAGAACACGAAACTCCTCCCCGGCTTTAAAAACGTTGGAACAAACCAATGAAGTGTATAAATTCAAAATGCTCTATGGGAGAATGTAACTCCGAAAATAATACATACATTGGGCATACAACGACAATGTTGCCCCGGCGAATAACCATGCATCTAAATAAGACTAGTGCTATATATAAACATTTAATAAAAGAACATAACAGTCCCTCCTCCAATCTTAGAAACATCCTCATTGACAACATAAAAAT
Source organism: Euprymna scolopes (assembly GCF_053919585.1). Lineage (NCBI taxonomy): Eukaryota > Metazoa > Mollusca > Cephalopoda > Sepiida > Sepiolidae > Euprymna > Euprymna scolopes. The sequence goes on along the minus strand of NC_136486.1, from coordinate 135,464,172 downwards.
TATACAACATGAAAATATTATTAAAAATTATTGAAGCGTCATATATTAGAACTCTTATAAATGATATTGCACTCGAGAAAAACAGCAACATTCTAAAATGTCTTGGATAGTTCGTAGTGGACGGACTTCGTTAACAGTGTCCACGAACTTGCTGATTTTAATACTCGAATTTTTAACCGACCTCTATTTTTAATCGACTTTTCACCGACTCTATATATTTTAACTCATCACCTAACGCCGTTTACTGTATATTTTAGTCTTCACTTTTAAATTTTCATTTTCGCTCCTTCGCACTTTTACTTCAACACCTGATGATGATTCGTGGACGAATCGAAAGCGCTCGTGACAGCAACAACAATGGAACTTTTATTAATATTTTTGATTTTGACACAAAAAAAGATCATACGGAAAATCGAAAAAAAAAAAAAAAAAAAGAATCATAAAGCAAAGTGTCTCTGTTGCATTTGCTTTCGGAATACAGATTGTATAATATTGTCCATATAAATGTAAGTATCAAGATTTATAAGACATTTCATTGCCTTAATAATTTTAATATATCAATTTTTTGCGAAATCACCAGAGAAGAACACAGGGTTATTTTTTCCGGGTCAAAGATAAGCCATTTGTCTATTTAATTTCTGAAATCCATTTGCTCAATTATCGCAAACAGTTCGACATAGCAATTATTTTTTTTTTATTTCAGCTTGACTTAAATTCTGAACATTTTAATTGTATTCATTTTCTAGTTTTTATATCTTTTCCTTGTTAAATGTGTTCCTATCCTGTTACTCTCTTTGTCTTGAATATCTGCAATTAAAAGAAAACCGTAACCCATGAAAACGGGAGAAGTTACAAATCGAATTTGCACCAAAAACACTGCCTTTCTTCTGCAGTATACATTATTCTTAATTGATTTAAATTGAATTACTTAACCCATTCTTTGTACTTTAATATTGCATTTATATTGCATGTTTATTTATTTTTAACCAGTCTCAAACGAGTTTTTCTAATCCAAATTAATACAAAATGGTGAGACTGCTCCAATTGATACAAAATTATATTATCGTACTTAATGCAACAAGACGTACCCTTTTTTAACGATTAGACTCGAGAACTTTATTAAGTATGATACTTAATATTCTATATCTTTCTCGATAAAAGACGATAGAACTTTATTTAAGTATGATACCTATCATCTCTCCAACCAAGTGAGTGTGCAACCCCAGCGCATGGCTACCCCTTTAGTGTGATTGATCCGTAGATCTTGCCAAGTTATCCATCTGGGGGAGTGAAGGCTCTTATGTAAACCTATTTTATTCTATGATATTGCGCCATACCACTGGGGGAACCCCGGTGAGGCAATGGTGAGGATAGTTGAGGTTTGGCATAGAAAAGACCTACACGAAATATTTTTTCTCAAAATCATTATCTTTGCTTGAGGAAATGACTTTAAAAGTTGAAAAATTGAAGCGATTAAAAGTTTTTCGGTGAATTGTTAAGAACGTCCCGTCGTCAAAACAATCCGTACTGTTAAGAAAATGGAATCATTATTTAGAATATATTTTAAACTACATTTCTAAATAAAATGAGTAAGGATAATGAATTAATAAAATAAATATTAAGTGTAAAGGCAAAATTATGTTTTATAAATAATAACAACCAAAGTTCGCTTTTTTTATTTTAGGAACTTTTTTTTGGTGGAAACATTTTAGATTTCATCGTCGTAAAACACGCTCGTTATTGATATTGAAAATTACCGTTTGTTTATTATTTAATTTGTAAACATTACGATTTAGGATTAATTATTTCGAAAGGAAAAACAAAAAAGACTTGTTTAAAATATATATTATTATATTTCAAGTGTCTGCAGTGAATTTAAACATTCGTTTTATCTTTTAAAATTTGTTTTCTATTAGGTTAGTGCAAAAATAATGGCATTTTTTGACGTTTAAATGAACGTCAAAAACATTATTTTTGCACCAACCTAATATTTTACATCAAATTCTATTTTAAATTTTTATTAAAATATGGTAATACTCCAGTTTTATATTAAAACAAACTGTTATAGGAACATAATTACGGATAGCACCGGATACGAAACGGTGTATAAAAGAGCGTCTTGAATTGTCTTGGAGTCAGTTCAGTGGTACGCACTAGCCCGACCGTCTCGCGGCTTACACTCTCCAAGTGTAGTCAGGATTAACCAAGCTCCCAGGACGAGCGTTTCGCTCACACACGTTGTTACCTTTTTTATTTACCTTCATTTACGCGTATATCAACTTCAAGGCGAGCAGCCATTTTGTATTGTGTATTATTTCAAAGTACGAATAAACCTTTTTGTTACGCATTCCACTCGGCGTATTTTGTCATGTTATTATATACCGTCAAAACGGGATATAACAGTTGGCGACAAGGATGATTCTTATCTCTTAACAGAGATAAATTACCGTACTAATAGGACTGTGTAATATTCAAATTTACAAGGATTTCGTTACTGAACACGTACGGCAAAGAACTATTCGAGATTGTCTTACATAAAGTACGGATTTCTCCGATATGAACTCACGGAAAGGTAATAAAATTGTACTTGAAAGATATTGACAAGGTAAAGTGAACTTTATTTATATTTTTTGAAGAAAAAAATATGTGAGGAACGCAGGCGGAATTCGAACCCGGCACCTTTGGATTACGTTTTTGGAAGAAAAAAAAAGAACTTTTACGATTTTTTTTTCTCTAAATTAAACAGACTATTGTTATAATTTAATTTTTTTTTCTTTCGTGCAACCGTATTTTTGTTGAAAAACAGTCTGCCTATTTTCGGGCATTATTCGTTGTGTAAATTTGAAAAGTATTATTGTGTAAAATGACGTTTAGGCAGAATTACTATTGCTAAATTGTATGAACTGTGTGGAAACATTTATTCTTGCAAGACTTGTTGCTAATTGGCGAAAAACGTATACTTACGAAATTTTGTGGAATCATTGTTGTAAATTTTAGAAAGACATTTTTTTTTAAATATGGAACAATTGGCTGAGTTGACGAAAGTGCTAACTCTTAGCGTTCAGGAACAGTAAAAAATGACACAACAATTCTTAGTGCAACAACAACAGCTGCAACAACAACAGCAAGAAATGACACAAAAAACTTTAGAGGCACAACAAGAACAAACAAAAATACTTCAACGCCAAATGTCGACTCAACAAAAGAATTTGGAAAAATTAATTCAAACCTCGACAACTGAGAAAAAAACGAATTTTTCTGCAGAAGGTATTTCAAATTCTTTGTCGGAATTTCACTACTCTCCCGATACTGGCCTTACATTTCCAGCATACTATAGAAGGTATGAAACAGTTTTTACAAAGAGGTATTCGGATTGGACCGACGAAGAAAAAGTCACGCTGTTGCTCCAAAAACTCGGTACTGACGAAAACACTAAGTACGCTAACTTAATTTTACCAAAAAAACCAGAGGAAGTAACCTTTGAAGAGACAATTAATACGTTGTCTAGAATATTTGATAAAAGAGATAGCCTTTTTCACTCTCGATATAAATGTTTGAATTTACAGAAATCGGAATCTGAAGACCATTTAGAGTATGCTTGTATTGTAAATTGCTTATGTGAATCATTTAAATTAAATGAAATTTCTGCGGATTTATTTAAATGTTTAATCTTTGTACAGGGACTCACAGAACCAAGGGACAAAGATATCAGATCCCGGATCCTGACAATTATGGAGTCGGACCCAAATATAACTTTACAAAAAGTTACCGAGGAATGTCAACGTCTCATTAATATCAAGAGAGACAACACCCGCATTGAAGAAAAAAGCGTTTACAAGGTACAACATGTAAAAAGACAAAGGACCCCTAGAACGTACAAGACCCAAGAACAAAGGACCCCTAGAATGCACAAGTACCAAAATTGTGAATGTTGCGGAAGTACGAGACACACCAAAAAGACCTGCTGGTTCAGGAATAAGATATGTTACGAATGTGGGTTCAAAGGCCACAAGGGAACGTACTGTGACCAGAAGAAAAAACGAAAGACTGACACAGTGAATGCGCTTCGTACAAGGAAAGAGAAAAGTTGCGAAAGGCGTAAGTATGTCAGTGTTCACATAAATGGACATCCTGTAACATTACTCCTGGATAGTGGTTCGGACATCAGCATCATAGATGAAGATATCTGGAGAAGGATCGGTCGACCCGAACTAATGGAAACCAACAAGATGGCGAGGAGTGTGTGCGGCAAAAAGTTGGAATTTAAAGGAGAACTGAGGTGCAACGTGACATTTGATGGTCAGACACGCACGTCCAAAGTGTACGTGGTTCCAGGAAGGAACACAAGTCTGTTTGGAGTGGATTGGTTTGTCCTGTTTAACTTATGGGAACGACTAGTTAATTCTTTTTGTAATAGGCTGAACACAGAGAAAGCAAACCAAGTGAAAGACTTTCTGGACGATGTAAAAGCAGAATTTCCTAGGGTTTTTGCTGAAGGACTTGGACATTGTGTGAAAGTAGAAGCCAAATTTGAAGTGAAGAAAGATGCCACCCCAGTGTTCAAACCTAAAAGAAATGTACCGTTTTCATCGATGGACGCAATCGAGAAGGAGTTGGAAAGACTTCAACAGTTAGAGGTTATTGAAAAAGTTGACCATACGGATTGGGCCAGCCCGACGGTATATGTGAAGAAAAAAAAAATAACAAAATCAGGGTCTGTGCGGACTTCTCAACAGGCCTTAATGACTGTTTAAAGGACCACAATTATCCCCTTCCGTCGGCAGAAGATCTATTCTCAAAACTAAACGGAGGAAAATTTTTTTCCAAGATAGACCTCTCAGACGCGTACTTGCAAATCAAGGTCAATGATGAATGTTCAAAGTACCTGTGCATTAATACGCACAAGGGCATCTTCAAGCTAAAGAGGCTTCCTTTTGGCTTAAAGGTCGCCCATGCTTTGTTTCAACAGATAATGGATACGATGCTCGCAGGGTTGGAATTTGCGATGGCATACCTTGACGATATCTTGATAAAGAGCAGTAATTTGCAAGAACATAAGAAGCACGTCAGAGAAGTACTTAAGAGAATAGAGGGGTTTGGTTTCACATTGAGTCCGGAGAAATGCGATTTCTTCATGAAAAGGATCAAATACCTGGGTCAAATAAGTGACGAAGATGGACGAAGGCCAGATCCACAACGGACCGAAGCAATTGATAAGATGCCTGCCCCAGACTCAGTATCAAAACTATAGTCATTTCTGAGATTGGTACAATATTATGCGATATACATCCCTAATGTAGATAATTTGAGAGCTCCGATTAACGAGCTACTAAAAAAAGGCAGTAGATGGAATTGGACAAAGGAATGTGAATCTGCTTTCCAGAAAATTAAGAAATGTTTACTATCAGATCTGGCATTAGCACATTTCGATCCAGAGAAAGAGATTGTACTAGCAACGGACGCCAGTGATTACGGAGTTGGTGCTGCATTACTCCACAAGTATGAGGATGGAACAACAAAAGCAATCTCTCACGCGTCAAGAACTATGATTGCAGCTGAGAAAAACTACAGCCAGATTGAAAAGGAGGCTCTCTCAATAATATTTGGAGTCAAAAAGTTTAACCGTTTTCTCCATGGACGAAATTTCATATTACAGACGGATCATAAACCACTAATCACGATATTTGGATCGAAGAAAGGCATCCCTACGCATGCTGCAAATCGACTACAGCGATGGGCTGTAATTCTCTTAAACTATCAGTTTAAGATGGAGCATGTGTCATCAAAAAAGTTAGGACACGCGGATGCACTGTCAAGGTTGATTCCAAAACAAATGAAAGTTTCGAAGAGACGGTAATTGCAGCTCTTAAAGATGAAAGCGAATGCGCAAATTCAATATGCAATATGATCCGTGAACTCCCGGTAACTCTAGAAGAGATTAAAAGAGAAGCTGCAAAAGACGTTTTTATAAAGAAAATGAAAAATCAAGTGGGACGGAAAGAAATAAGATGGCAAGAGAAATTACACCTTTTTCCATTTGCGAAGATGTGCTTATGTATGCCGATAGAATCGTAATTCCACAGGTATTACGAAAAAGAATGCTAAACGAATTTCACACAGGTCATCCTGGCATTTCAAGGATGAAATCCCTAATTAGAGGTTATGTGTATTGGCCTGGTATGGATAAAGAGGTGGAAAACTGTGTCAAAGCGTGCAAAGGATGTCAGTTAGCAGCCCGAGATCCGCCTGTAAAAACGACCCCGTGGCCGAAGACGGACTTGCCCTGGTCACGACTGCATATTGATTATGCCGGACCCCTAAAAGGTTTTTTTTACTTAATTGTAGTGGACTCTTTCTCCAAATGGCCGGAGATATTCAAGATCAGACATCCAACATCAAGGAACACTGTAAGTGCACTTGACGAAATTTTCAGCCGGTTTGGTGTACCAAAGACCATAGTGAGTGACAATGGTACAGCATTCACAGGTTACGAATTTAGAAAATTCTGCAACTCACTGGATATACAGCACATCACGACGCCTATTTACCATCCTAGGTCGAATGGGTTGGCAGAAAAATTTGTGGACACGTTTAAGCGGGGATTAAGGAAAAACATGAACATTGACACAGATGAGCGGACAATACAAACATTTCTAGCGATCTACAGAGTAACCCCAAATCCAAACAATGATGTAAATTCATCCCCTGCAGAACTTATGTTCGCCAGAAAAATTAGATCCATTTTCGATAGACTTCTACCGGATAAAAAGAAAGTTACCAGAAAAGAAAACTTTAATGTAAAGTGCTATTCCCCAGGAGATAAAGTTTATTTTAAAAATTTTCAGAATGGAAAAAATCATTGGGTGGACGGTATTGTTAAGAAAAGAATTGGGAACATGGTCTATACTATTCAAGGTCCCAATTTTGTCTGTAAAAGACATATTAATCAAATCCGTTCCAGAATTTCGGAAAATACAGAGGAAATCCCAATGGAAACGCTGTGCGACACATTTGACATTCCAAAACCGGTGGGTATACATGGACCCATGAATGTATCCCCTGAACATACCGCACGGGCTGAACAGAATTCTTTACCAAAGGAAAATCTGACCAAAAGGAAGAGCACACGTAAAAGGAAAGTCGTCAGGCGTTTAAGTCCTGATCCTAAACGGAAGCGATATTAAAGCTAAAATCGGGAAGATTTCAGCTTCAGGGGGAGGTGTTATAAGGGACATAATTACGGATAGCACCGGATACGAAACGGTGTATAAAAGAGCGTCTTGAATTGTCTTGGAGTCAGTTCAGTGGTACGCACTAGCCCGACCGTCTCGCGGCTTACACTCTCCAAGTGTAGTCAGGATTAACCAAGCTCCCAGGACGAGCGTTTCGCTCACACACGTTAAGTTACCTTTTTCCTTTACCTTCATTTACGCGTATATCAACTTCAAGGCGAGCAGCCATTTTGTATTGTGTATTATTTCAAAGTACGAATAAACCTTTTTGTTACGCATTCCACTCGGCGTATTTTGTCATGTTATTATATACCGCCAAAACGGGATATAACACAAACAAACAAAAAAATAATCCATACAATTTTATTCTACACATTCTTTACGAAACATAACCACGTAAATTTTCAAGTTATTCTGCTTAATAAAAATACTTTGCAGAAAATTAGTGTCAAATTTTAATTTCTTTTATTTTTAGGGAGTAACTGTTTTTAAGCAGTGTTTTTCTTCTAAAATTATAGTTTTAAAATCAGATAACCCACCAAGATTAATAGGAGTAAATAAGGAAACTTCTTTAAATATTTTTCGTTATTTATACATTTATGTTATTGTGCTAAAATAAATTTAGAAAGCCATTCTTCATATGGGAAGGAGGTTGTATTGTAACTATTCTGTACTTTCATCCAAAATTTAATAAACAAAAATTTCATAAAACTTTAATTTAACTTGAAAATACTTTTAAAAATAGCATAGTAACATAAATGTACAAGCACTGGTTTTTCAAACTCTAAACACTCGTTTAAAATGGTACAGCTACAGCAAGAATGAATCTCTTTATGGATAAATTCATGTTATCGAAGGAGAAGCTAAAATCTGCTAAAAATGTCTAAACTAAACACTACTATGCCTCTGATTTGGTTTGGTTCTTTCTCTTCAATACATCTAATTCAACTCTACGAAGTTTTTTTTATTACTTTTTATCATAACTAGCACTTATTTTTTACGTATGAAACTGGAAGATAGCCTAATACAGTTTCCCTAAATTATAATCTATTTATTTATTTTACTTTAGAATTACTTTAGATTAGAATGTCAGTAAAAGCACGACGTTCAATTTTAACCCATGGTTCACAAAATTTTCTGGTCCACCTTGTCATTTGGATGAAACAGCACCCAAACTTCACAAGTCAGCCAGTTTAGTTATTACCTCGAAAACAGTTATCCCCACTTAAAATAGTGAGATTTCTAAGTTAATTGCCAAGGAAATAATTAGTATTCGGCAAGCAGTCAATCCACAGTTGCCATTGTTAAGGTAACATTATATAGGAGAGAAGGTCAATATATTTTGCTATAAGAGGGCCAAACAGATTGACAGGAAATCTCTTGCAGCAATCAAAGTGAAAAGAATGAAGGAACAGTTACACAGACTGTTTGATATATCTTCTTGTAGCTGTAAACTTTCTGTTTTGAGATGTGATGACTTTGCAGTAAAGTGTAAGACAGAAAATTGTCAAACAAGGCACATAATCTGCACTTGTCCTTCTAACAAGGAGGTAAAATTAATTCTATAGATTCACCTGCAATTATGTTCCTTTTTTTGTAGAAAATAAAATAATATATTGGTATTTATTATGTAATCTGGCTCTATTATTAAACATGCAAATTTTCCAATTTTCAGGTTCCACTAGAAGAACTGCCATTTACAGCCATTTTTAAATTAATTGATGGAACAACAAAAAGCCTAACAACAGTTACTGGTCATTTGGGGAAACTTTGTATCAATTATCAAGATTTGCCTCCAGTAGAATTCTAAAAATTAGTGTCCCTCCTGATCATCATTATTTGCCAGCAGAAAAAAACAAATAATTTAACTGTGAAGACCAGAGGCCACTTTTTTAGTATGCAGTTGGCCTTTCTTGTGGAGAAGTTAACTTAGAAAATTGGGCCCGTGAATCAAGGAAGATGGTTAACATAAGCCACAAGATTAATGTGTTTATGGACTAGAGTTGTCTATCCTCAAACACTATTATAAATTAAATATTTTGGTCAAATTTATCATCCAAGTTAGTTGGTTTGAGATCAAAACCGACAATATTTTTTTAACGAATAGCAGTATATTTAAATATGATTCAGAGAACAAAACAGTTAACTGAAATCCAAATTACTGTTTTAAACTGTTCAAAATATAGTGCTTTTGCACTACTTCCGTAAAATATAATATCGATGATAAACTCAGATGAATTGGATGTGAGAGAAGAGGGCATTCAAACGATTTTGTCCATTATGTAAATAAATATTTATCAATTAAATTTTATTAGTTTTCTTAATTAACCCAAACAATAGTTAGTTTTATTCATATTACATCGCAAAAATATAAAAAATAAGTGTTTTCAAATAATGTTATTTTTTTTTGTGTTGTCTTTTCCAGAAATAGTAAACAATTAAAAAAATGAAAAATTACTGCTATCAATTTTGCAGCTACACACTGGACTAATTTGATTGATTTTTCTCAAAAAGTTGTATATGGGTAAGAAGCAAGACATAGACACATTATTACAAAATCATCATGCCAGCAAATTAGACCATTTTCCTTCAAAGGGAATTATACAGAACAATTTAGTTCTGTTATAAGTTTATATTGCCTCCAATAAAAAAAAATAAATACACGGTTCTGTAACTTATATCAAGTTGTTATATTGTGTGATACATCTCCACATATCTTTTTGAATTGTGAAATTTAAAAGAGTTAGTTGCTAATTAGCTTTTTTTTTTACAATTTTTGTTTAATCAATTCAGTAAAAGTTGAGATATTTTGCTAGTTATGATTCATAATTAAAATTATAATTCATGTATTTATTTTTTTTTCAATGTATTTCATATAAATATATCAATTTTAATTGAATATTTTATAAAAATAGTGAAATTTCAAAGTCACTGTTGTGTAAAATGCTATGAAAATGAAGGATTTTTCAGCATTTTTCTACGCGTTTTTTAAAAATTAAATGCTCAATTTTCTGTTCCCGATGGGAATCTAATTTTTGGTATATGTTCTTATCACATCAAATCCCAACTCTCATCACCAGTGCCATGTTGATTTTCTGAAAAAAGTTGCAAATCGACCTGCCCTACTGGGTCATAGTCGATAACCTTCCAAGAGCTGGGGTCCTGGATATGACCTTAAACCATATCCGATGGTGACGCCCCGACTTGCGGGCTTTGGGGAGTGTGGAGCCACCCTTTTAATTTCCATTGCTCCCAGGTCATCTCTGACCCGGACTGGTAGTACCTGGTGGGATCCCAACTATGGGTTAAATAGAAACCGACTTAAAAAACGAATATAATCTATTAAAAATTGTTCTTCAAAATCACTGGATTCGGCATTAAATAACCTGAAAAGGGTTGATATGCCGTAAAACAAAAACAACCAATCCAAGAGCTGGTGATATTAACAAATTCCCCAGTCGCAAACCTTTACCACCAAAGGAGAAGCTAAGCTCTGCCCACCTTCTATATGTATCCTTTATTAGCCAGGTATTGTTACAGTATGGGGGAATCGCTTGAGACACTACGCGTGGAGTCGATTCCTGATTAGGACAATGAACCCTGACTCCCCATTTCCTGAATATTTCGCTCACAAACAGAGCAGATGTTTTGTTAGCATGATACCTATGTTCACCTGATTAGTTTAGATCTCTATTGTAAAGTTGTTTCATAATGCACTTAAATTTAATCTCCCATCTTTGTTTCCTGCTTGGAGAAACTAAATAAAGTTAAAATATAAATTACCGAAAAACCTCAAACCCTCTGCTGAAGTATTGACCACATGTTGAAAAAAGAAATAGAAACCTTGCTGAAGCTGAACACAACGTGTAATTGAAACTTTCATGGAAAGGAAGCCTTTTACTTTTAACTACTTACTTGCATACTAAGTATTGTAAAGTTATTGCTTATTCACCTAAACTTGTTTTCCTGCTCTTGATTACTCATATTTCTTTGCTGTTTTTGAAAATAATGAGTTATGATTGCTTGACTAAGTATTGTCTAAATATAAGGCCTATACTGGCCGTACGTATATGATTTCTTATATATGAAACTAAAATAACTGGCACAAATTATTTTCCAAAACACTAATACTTTGCCTCCATTAAGATTTGTCGGGATTATTTCAACAACAAGAAGAAGGGGGGGGGCAAGAAAAGGCAGTAAGGGCTTGCAATAAAATGGTGACGTTGCTTACAAGCAGTCTTTTCTTTCCTTCTAAAGGTAGCAATTAACTGGTAACGTTTGCCGAACAACAGTAACGAGGTAATCAGTCGAAGAGACGCCAACCGACTAGCAAGCTAGGTAACGAGGTTATTAACCAATCACTAACCCGTAGTGAGACAACCCCTTTTATACATACTAATTCTCAGTGGCGAGAATTCCAACGTGATTTCCAACGAGATTAGAATGTCTATTTAACTTAGTAGGAAATAGACACCCAGATTCTCGGTAACGGCAAAACAGAAGTTCAGTGTCTTCTCTCCGATCCACCCCCGGTAAGTCAAATCAATTTCAATTATTACAGATTGCCTGTGTCTGTTTGGCATGATAAGCATTATTCCGAATCCTTCTAAACACTACCTAAATCGTTGTATATCCTAATGTATATTAATACTGTATTCTTGTAAGTTATATCATCTCTCCTGTTCCAACTGGAAAAATAACAAATTGCTCTTCTCCCCAAGCTGCTATAAAATCACAAGCTTTGCACGTACTTGGGGGGGGGAAGTGTTTAAGTTTCCGGTCCTTAACTCTAGAAGGCTTACTATTAAAAATCTATACTAAACATCTATAGTTATCTATTGAGAAGGCATGCATTATCTTATAAATTATATCTATATTCTATGGCTTAACTATAAGATGAATACTTATTAGTTATATTCTGTACTTGTACTCGAAGGGGTTTATACTCGGTAGCAACTTTATATCTCATTCACTTATTCTGTATCCTCAAGCTGTTGTGCTGTATCCTCAAGCCATACAGAGCGTCCCCAGGTTGCGGATAGGGGAAACCCCTCTATTTATAGGGGGTAGCTTTGAATATTAAATCAAAAGCCGCTGACAATGAGGAAATAAAATGAAAATGAATACCAAAAATAATACATACTGGCTGGCCGTCGCCTAGGATAAAAAGGGTCCCTTACCTCGTTCACACACCAGACGAGAAAAGGTATTTGAAGGTGTGAACCCTCTTACCTCAGATAATGGCACTACCATGACAGAGGTCCACTTGGATCAGCCAACAGATCGTGAATTAGATCCTGGCCCCAAACCATCATGTGCAACTACAAGAAAAGGAAACAGAAGAGGCCTAAAAACCCAACCCTGGACAGTTGCACAAAAGAAGGTATTATTATATTGCTACCATTATTCAAAGTTTGAAAAATGGAGCAAAACGTCGAATGAGATCCTACAAGAGAAAATCAAGAATTCTGACCTCCATGAAAGCTAACTTCTGTAGCTCATTTCAAATCGTACCCTACATATACTAGAATTTTTCCAATGTTTATTAATCAATTTATTTATTGCGGACTATAATCCTCATCTTTTCTTAGTTGTTTCACGACGTTTCAGTCAACTATACATCTGCCCTTCGTCACGTGGTAACCGTGACGGATAGGAACTCCGAATCTCCTAACTGCATTCACTGCAAGTACTGCCTTCCATAGTTTTTGTCGTCTCACCACGTTTTGTTTATTAATCCTTAAATTACATTTAATTCTCGCTGAAATCAATTTATTAACCTCAAATTTACACCCATACTCATGCATACTCCCACCCGTGTTTTTACTCAAAAGCATGTGAATAACCATGTCTTCCAATCTTAATTCTATTCTGAGTGCAACTTTAAAGCAGATACCTATTATCTCTAATAATTACTCGATTAATTCTAACTACCCATGCGAGGGCGTAGAAATACGTGGCTTTAAAACCAGGTGAAGGGAAAACGTATCGGTGCTGATGGATCCATACATCTGATCAAGTAATCTATCTAGGAGAAGGAAACTCCAAAGTTAAATATGTGCCACTAATCTCATACATCTTGACACCAACAAGGGAGGGAGGCCTCTTTAGTCCTGGTTGACAACCTTCCTAAAGATGGTGACTCGATCAAATCACTGGTTTGCAAACCTAAACTGCTTAAGGAGTAGATAGGCTCTACCTATACCCCGGCCTCCATATGCATTCTTTGCTTATTAGCTAGGAGTAGAGGTGCAATCGCAGGGACTCATTTGAGACACCCAGTGCTCAGCCTTGTTTCCTGACTAGGGCAATGAATGCCATCCTCCACATCTGCCTCATTCCCTTTTCCTGAACCTGGGCGTTTTGGTGGTGCTTGGTTGCCATGTATGTTAACATGATTGGACTGGGCCACACTTGATAGTTGTTGGCTGCTGTTTCTGACTGACAGTACAAGAGAGCTAACTCTTTGGTAGCGCTTAGAGTGGCTTCTCTATCATCAGTTGTATAATATCGGGATGTTTGTAATGCCATGTTGCACATGTGGATGAGAAGTGGGCTAGTGGTCTACTTGTGTTGCATGATAGTAGCTATGCACAACTGCTTTGTCTAACAGGTCTCGCCTTAAACTAAAACTATTGCATTTGCATTTACAAATATATGTGGACTTAGAACTAACTTAGATAATGTAGAATCATTTCTCCTAGCAAACTCCCTGGATATTTTAGCGCTAAATGAAACTAACTTGCATCCCCATCCCCTCTAACATATTTAACATGTTTGGTTATCTTCCACTTTGTCCTAAAGACTCTAACAGATACACGCAAGGACTTGGAGTCTATATTCACAACACCTTCCCCATGACTAGGGAATTTAAACTAGAATCAGATGTAGCATTCTCCCTTGATACTAGTGCCCAAATTCGTGTATTTGGTGACTTTAACGCTCGCCACAGTAATTGGTTTGGCTTCTATAACTACAAAGACGCAGCTGGAAGCATCATCCATAACTTTTCTATATCCCATTTCTTGACACAGACAGTAACATTCCCAACCACACTCTCAGAATGTCAGGACCAGCAAGCTTCACTTCTGGATCTATTTCGTAAAACAGTACTTGAGGAGTATATAACAAATTCCCATTGCCTATTCAGGAATGCTGATCATGTGGTAATAATGATAAACATCACTCTAAAGTCTCGACCCCAAGTTGAAGAGCCATTGCTCAAAACAACTAGGTACTACAATAAGGCTCACTGAGATACCATCAGAAATCACATCAGAGATGCCCTATGAGTTAATATATGTTCTTTTCCTGCAGAACAGTGCATAAATGAGAATACTGGTTCACTGAATGGTTCAAAGTAGCAATTGAAGCACATGTTCCCACGAGGAAGTTCTATAACAAACCCCACTTTCCCCAATGGTTTACTTCTACTTGTACAGCTGCCATTGCTCAGAGGCAACATGCATACTGCAGATTTATCCATCATAAGTTCAATACAAACAAACAAAACTTATAGAACGTAGAAGTAATTGTAAGAAAAAAGTAGCAACGGCTAAAACAGAATATACCAAAACCACCAGAAAACCCTTTGAAGTGCAGAAATTAGGAACTCATGATTTCTATAAAATCTACAACAGGTAGTAAATAATGGGCAATCAACAATTCCCCCACTATCTAACAATCATCAGGTTGTTTGCATGGCAACCAAGAAAGCTAATATACTTGCCATCAGTTTGACTTAAACTCCACGTTGGACTCAGCAAAACACTTACTTCCTGATTTTCCTTTGTGGACTGAAACCACATTAGATGATCTGAAAATCACCCTTCTCAAATACATGATATCATAAAAAATCTAGACACCTCAAAAGCATGTAGACCTGCTCTTATCCCGGCTGTACTATTAATAAAATGCTCCACTGTTGCTCTAGTTCTCTCCAAACTGTTCAGCAAATGCCTTAACGAATTATGCTTTCTTGACCGTTGGAAAACTGCTTTTGTGGTACCAGTTTACAAGAATTCTAGCAAAAAAAAAACTGACCCATTAAATTATCGCCCCATTAGTCTCCTCCCTCTTTTCGCCAAAATATTTGAGTTCATGATTAATCAAGCTCTAGTCCACCACCTTACAGTTGCTAAACTTCTGTCTGACTATCAATGTGGATGTAGGCAAGTTCGTTCTATTGCAGATATTCTAACTGTAATCTCTGAACGTATAAACCATGCACTGGATAAGGGGAGAGCAGTAGGCCTAGATATATCTAAAGCTTTTGACAGGGTATGGTACGATGGTCTTTTCAGGAAAATCAGATCCTATGGTATTACATGACAAATACTTAACATAATTAAATTTTTCTTGAGTAAGAGAGGAATCCAGGTTGCTCTCGATGGTCGTATGTCTAAACAATATGATATATACGAGGGTGTACCTCAGGAAGCGGTCCTTGGGCCTTTATTATTCCTGATATTTATAAATGACCTCCCTGATAAAATAGTTTGACATGGGTATATTTGCTGACGACAAAATGCTCTATAACAGGCACGAGGGGAAAACAAATGAACACATATACAAGGCAATGGCGGAAACCCTAGAGTGAGATCTCTAATCTGGAGTGGAATGGTGTCAAAAATGGATAGTAACGTTCAATGCTGCCAAGACTAAGCTCGTTTTCTTTAATAATTACAAGAAACCTTCTCAACCACCAATAGCTAGATGCTTAGAAGATTCTAGAATGTTCAGAAATATGCAATAGTGTTGTGAGACCGAATTTCGCCCCATAATGCACTCCTCCATATCCTATATAATCAGCTTCTAAGGTTGATACGATGGAGCGAGATCTCAACGGATATTCTACTTTGAGGAACGAGATCTTACTGATACATACAACTATTACTATTCTCTTTATATTTCTCTATATCCTCTCACAAATCAACCCTTCCTTTGGCCACATCAGGTCGTCCTCGAAAAATAACCAAACATGCTGAAAAGGAAGGTTATTAATTCGCCTAGAATTATTCTTGGAGAACTGCAGAAGAACTTAAAAAAAACAGTGAAATTAAAGTTAGCAAGGACACAATCAGTAGAACCTTTAGCCTTAAAGACATCTTCTCTATATCTGTAAGGAAAACTCCCATTCTTAAGCCAAAGCATGTTAGGCTTGATTTTACAAATGAGTATGCAAGCAAACCTCTAGAGTTTTGGCATAACGTGCTTTGGTCAGATGAGACCAAAACTGACTTGTTTGGCATTCCAAAACATCAAAAGTTTGGAGAAAAATAGGAACCAGTGTAAAACACCATTCCAGCAGTAAAATTTGGAGGAGGATCCATTATCATCTGGGATTGTATTAGAGCAGGAGGTGTAAGAAAAGTGGAAATAATAAAAGAAAAATGAATGGAGCATTTTATAGGAGTATCTTGGAGAAAAACCTTTAATAAATTTTGAAGTTGCTCAAATTGAAATCCGACTGGATTTTTCAACAAGATAACGATCCAATACACACTGTGAAGCTCACACGAAATTAGTTTAATTCAAATAAAGTGAATGTTTTAAAGTGGCCTAGTCAATCTCCAGATCTCAACCCTATAGGGAATTTATGGGGAGAATTGAAATTACGGGTCCAAAGAAGATAACCTTCAAATCTGCGAGAATTGGGCGAATTTGTGTGAAAGAATGGAATATAATAACACAAGACACATGTAAGAAGTTCGTAGGAGATTAATCGAAACGTCTGTATGCTGTAATCCACAATAACGATTCTGCGACAAAATGCAAGATATTATTTTGTAAATGTGTTATAAAATTTTGCGTTGCTAACTATGCAGTTTTCTTTTCGCGTTGTGTTAAATTATTATTTTTTATTTTTCCCACTGTTCCTATCTTAGTTTCAATACGTTGTCTATGTTTATAAAAAGTTTCGTTACCATTTGGAAGCTAGAAATACAAAAACTGACAGTTTCAAATGTGTATTGTAAACTTTTACGGAGCAATATACATATATATATATATGTGTGTGTGTGTGGTACTCACTAAAAATGGCACTGGAAAAATTGGTACGGTAAAAATGGCACCGGTAAAACCCAGGTCAGTTTTGCCAGTGACTTTTTACTTATATGGAGATTTTTCAATATTATATAAAGAGTTATCATCGATCGGTATGTCTGTCAAAAAAAGTTTGTAAGAGTAGTTTTGATGCGTTCATACATATGTAAAAAAACAAAAAAGCAGAATAATTCCGTCGGTCGGGCAATGCAATAGTCTGTCAGAAATGTCGTTTCTTCGGTTTATCAGTTTCCCCATTCGTTTAGAATAATATATTTTTTTTTTTACCGCTGAATGCGTACAATGAATCGACACATCGTACGAATATCTGTTCTGTTTTTGTCGATTACTTCACCTGTTTTGATGTATTTGGGCTGTTGGTTTTATTTGTATTTTATTTCATTTTTATTTCACTGTGTTTGTCTCGATATTCGTTTTTACGAATCGCTTGAAATAAGGAATTTCTCTAGTGCACGTTTCATTTCCACAAGTGACTTGTCCTCTTTCGCGTGCAATCAAAATTGTTTCATACACTTCATTGGATGGTTATTTGATTCCTGATCATCGTGAACGCACTTCTTTTTTAAATATATCAATGAAACCTAATCAACCACATACACACATACATACATGATATATATATATATATATATCATGTATGTATATATATATATATATATATATATATATATATATATATATATATATATATATATATATTCATCGACCTACAAACCGGATTAAACCATTACTTCACGACTTAATCTATTATATAAAAAATATGCATGTACATATAAAGAGAAGGGGACGATAAAATTGTCACCATAGAAAAGACGACATGATTCCATTTCCGTTTGATGAAAACCGTTTTTTTTTCTTTTTTTTTTGTTGCAGACCAGTTTTGTACAAATTCCAACAGCGATAAGCGCCTTCTATCTTGTCTGAAAGTGACACAATGTTTAGAGATGCGCTGTTGTACAACATACTTTCTGCCGTTCCAAGTTATGACAACAGGACCATTGCCAGCACTCTCAAGATGCAAATCCGGACAGTTCCACACTTGAGTGCACAGCTTAACGAGGTTTCTGGCCACGGTTATGGTCTTTGGTGTGGTTTTGAGTGAGGACCACATCATACCACCTCACACATTCGAAGTCGACTTGAAAGTCAACACCAAAGTGTACCTGGATGCGCTGAAGAGTGTAGTGATTCCTTGGTGCAATTAGGTGGCCGCTGGCAGACCCTGATGTTGCAGCAAGACTCGGCTTGGCTTAAGAACGAGTGCTACGACTTTGTACCCTTCTCTCACTGGTTCTCCTCCCCGACCTGAACCTGCTGGAATATTTCGTTTGGGCATACGTCGTGAGTATCACCAACATGACTTCCCACAAGACCAAAGCCAGCCTGATTACCCGCGCTTGTGGAAAAGGCATGCTCCCACGCCGGACTCATATCGAGTCTTGTCTTCGAAGATTCTTTTCATTTGTTACACATACGTCGTAAAATCAGTTTGTCACCATGCGTTTGCATGGTGACAAAATAATTTGAAGATTCGCTTTTGTGTTATTTTGTAACATAGTGCGGAAATCAGTGCGCGAAAAGTATCAGCAGTAGCAGAGGATACATGGTTTGCGAAAAGATAGGCAGCAGCAGAATGAGCTGAAAAAGGCGCATATGCAAATTAGGAAGTGTGCTCGAAAAGAAAATGGAAAAAGCGGAGAAAAAATGCACCACGTTATCGGAAAGAAGAAAGTACGACGTCGAAGAAAATGGCGTGTAAAGTCGAAGACGGCAATCAGCCGGCTGTAAGCGGCATACGGTCGGAGGAAAGATAAACATGAACCTGGCTAAGTGGACATGTGGCATCGAGAGACTTTTTAAGTAGTCTCGATACCGAAGAGTAATGTATAATAAAATCTTTTGTTAAAAAAGAAAGAAAATGCCGACCTGGATTTTTATATGTTTTCCTCTTGTTTGTATGTTACTATTTTATTCTCCATGGTGTTGAGTGGTAAACTGGCGTTAGCTGATTATGTTTACCTTGTTTGCTGCTCTCTAGGCTTGAGTTTCAGGCTTTTTTTGTAATACTGGTATGTTTATATTTACTTCCCTGTCCATAAGTAGCTTTCTCCTGTTATGGCATGTAGACTATTTCGGTAATACGTTAGGAATTTTGTTACATGTTTGCTCCAGTCTTTTTCTTTTGTCTCCATCGCTCGAATGTCTTTCAACATGGTTGCGAAGAACTGCTCGATCTCTCCATGCGCTTGAGGATGGTAAAAAGCTTATCTATCAGTGTTGGATGCACCATTCTTTACAGAAATACTTAAAATCTGAGGATATGAACTGCGATCCATTATCTGACACAGCAATCGCTGGAATGCTATTTATATAGAAACACCTTTGGATATTCAAAATGATCGTATCGGCGATGGTTAATTTAATAATAAATGCTTCAGGCCATCTTCATTGCGCATCGGTTATTCCAATGACACAACCCACGGTACAGAAAGTCCCATAGTTACTTTGGACTTGACAGACTGCACATACAGCTCTATCCCGTTCTTTTACAAGGTTTCTGGCAGTCTTGAAGATGGCTTTAGTCTCAGTACATCTATTATGTAGGAAGTAATGGAAATAGTGATTTCTTTGCGCATTGGCATCAGCACATTCTGGACAGAACCACGGCTGGAATTATTTGGAGAGTATGACCATTCCGTCAGATCTGATACCATAGAGGACACGTTGTTTTTAAACATTGAACGCATAGGTAGATCTGATCTATATGTACGAAAGTTATTTCAGTCAGCCATAGAGGCCTTTCATTTCGGCTATATGCACCTGGTGGCGGTTTCTCTTCGATCCTAATGTTGTGAACGTTACATACATTAGCTTATGGCAGCCGCTATGTCTTTGTCTATATTCGGCCATTATACCTTAGTTCTGTAATGTTGCCGTTACAAACAAACAAACAAAATAAATAAAAATCTGGGTCGGCATTTTTCTCTTTTAGCACGTTTTTATTACTGTTACTTTCACATCTCGATATCACTTAAAAGTTTCTCGCCATCGTCAATCTCACCCGGTATATACTTTTCTTCTTCTTCCTCCGACCGCATGCCGGCCCATTCTGGTCTTTGACTTTACGCATCCATTTTCTTTAACGTCGAACTTTGCTTCACCCTGAGCACGCTGTGTCCATTTTTTTTATCGTTTTTCTGTCGCGTTAACGTACGAACACTTCCCAATTTGCATATGCGCGTTTTTCAGCTATGCTGCTGCTCATCCCTTCGCAAGTCAGCTATCCTTCAATGATGCTGATATTTGCCCACGCGCTCGTATGCATTGTTACATGCCTTCCCGCCCCCCACAAATTCTTTACAAGAATTTAATTAAACCTGCTTGAGGTAATAAAAGAAACAAAAATAAAAGAAAACACAATAAAACATCAATATAAAATCCAAATATTTCCATTTTATATTTCTTTTTCGTCAGAATTTCCTTTCCTTATTTCTTCTTTTTTTTTCGTTTGTAAAAATAAAGGAATTCCCACGTATTCTTCCATATTACTTAAAGGCAACATTTTAATACGTTGAAAGGAAAAAAACTCAGTCAACTGTTTAAATAGCGAGAATGTATGTTTTTTTCCTTTTTTTTCCCCCAGAAATTTCACTTACGCAGTGTTTGTGTGTTTAAGCTTGGTTGCGCTAGAATACAGTTTTAAATGTGAAAAAACATTTGGCAAATTCATCGCAAGACCAAATCACCGTTTGCATAGTCATTGATATTCTTTTATCTGTAAATTCACCAAATTGAAACGGTATTTTTTATTGTAGTAATAAAATCAGTTTATTGCTTTTTGACAGTCTTCATAACACATAAGTTATAATGTTAATTGTGTTTTAAGATACATTTATGCATATATATTTTTTCGTGTGATTTTTTCCGTGCAGCTTTTTTTTATTATTTTCTTACATCAACCGTCGATTCTCTCTCATCAGTGATAACATTTATGTCTCTCTATGCTCCTTGATAGAGTTTTACGCCAACTGCCCAATTAAACCTATATCTAAAATTTCCAACTGCCAAAGAACATATATCTGAAATTTCAAGTGTTTAGACTCAAAATTTGTCGGAGGAGTTTGGTAGAGTTCTCAAAAGTCAAATCGTTGAACAGTCAGATTTCTGGCCGAAAACGTATTACAAAGATTTCCTCAAATCTCAGTACCCTGTATATCAAATTTCGATCTGTAGACTGGAAATTGACAGAGTTATTGCGTTGGAAAATGTACACACACAGACACACACACAGACACGCTCACTTTTATATATATATACTAGCATTTAAGCCTGGCGTTGCCCAGGTATTTGGCTGTGTGTGTTGAGCAAAATAAAAAGTGGTAGTAGGAAGGCAGGCTCGAACCCGTACCGCGAAGGAGGGAAAGAACGGGGAAAAAACTGACGTCTTTGCTGTTACCACCACCGCCAAACCGTAAGTGATTTAGGTTTAAATTAAGTCATTACAATCGAAAAGAGGGGATGACTTTCGACAATATTGGCGAAAAAAGCGACCCCTCCCTGTAGAAAAGTGCCCAGTTGAGAGTGAAGAAATTAATGCTTTTAGCCAAGTTTTCGATATTTGTTGTCTGAAATGTCGATCTTTTTCTTGTGAAATTCCGTCTCCTCTGTCGAAAGTTTTAGGCAGACATGCAAACATACATGCATACATTTATATATTGGTAACACAAATTTTCGACCCAAACCGATTAAAAAGCTTGCCCTATCTCTGAATACCCTTTTAGTAAAAATTTCAAGTGTTTAGATCAGAAATTGTATGAGTAATTTGGTAGGGACCGCAGCAATCAATGTTTTAAACATTGACCCCAATTTGACCCCCTAACATTTATTGTTTTGGACTCAAATCATAGTTATTAAATTGGATCTATGTCTAAGGAACCTATATCTAAAATTTCAAGTGTTTAGACCCAAAATTGTCGGAGGAGTTTGGAAGAGTTCGCAAAGGTCAAATCTTTGAAGTTTCAAATGTACACACACACACACACACACACACACACACACACACACACACACACACACACACACACACACAGACACATTCACTTTTATAGATATACTAACATTTTAACCCAGCGTTGCCCGGGTGTTTGGATGTGTATGTTGAGCAAAAAAAAAAAAAAAGTGATAGTAGGAAGGCAGGCTCGAACCCGTACCGCAAAAGAGGAAAAGAACGGGATAAAACCTACCGTTTATGTTGTTACGACCACCGCCAAACCGGAAGCGACATATTTTTTAAATTAAGGCCAGACAATCTAAAGGAGAGGATAACTTAAAAAAATATCAGCGAAAAAAGTGACCCCCCCTGTAGAAAGTACCTAGTTGTAGGGGAAGATATTAATGTTTTTAGCCAATTTTTCGATATTTGTCGTATGAAAGGTGGAACTTTAAAAGGATACTGATCTTGGTAAAATCCGTCGCCTCTATTGAAAGTTTAAGACAGACATGCAAACAGACATACATACATACATTTATATATTGGTAACTAAAAATTTTCGACCCAAACTAATGAAAAAGCTTGCCCTATCTCTGAATACCCTTTATGTAAAATTTCAAATATTTAGACCAGAAATTGTCTGAGTAATTTGGAAGAGACCGCAGAGGTCAATTTTTTTTAACTTAGACCCCTATTATATGACTCCTTAAAATTTATTGTTTTGGGCTCAAATCAAGTTATTTAGTTAGACCCATGTCCAAGGAATCTATATCTAAAATTTCAAGTGCGTAGACCCAAAATTGTCGGAGGAGTTTGGTAGAGTTCTCAAAGGTCAAATTGTTGAACTTTGAACCCTTAATCGCCAAATGTCTGGCCAAAAACTGATCACATCGATTTCCCGAAATCTCAGTACCCTGTATATCAAATTTCAAGTCTGTAAACTAAAAATTGACAGAGTTATTGCGTAGGAAAATGTACACACACACACACACACACGTTCACTTTTATAGATATATAGACTAGCATGGATGCCCGGCGTTGCCCAGGTGTTTGGAGGTGTATGCTGAGCAAAAAAAAAACAAATAACAAAAAACAAAACAAAAAAACAGTCAATTTTTTTTAACTTTGACCCCTAATATGACCCTTTTAACATTTATTGTTTTGGGCTCAAATCAAGTTATTAAGTTAAATCCATGTCCAAGGAACCTATATCTAAAATTTCAAGTGTTTAGACACAAATTTCTCGGAGAAGTTTGGTAGAGTTTTCAAAGGTCAAATCGTTGAACTTTAACCCCTTAACAGCGAACTTTTTGGCCGAAAACCGATCACATCGATTTTCTTAAATCTCAGTACCCTGTATATCAAATTTGGAGTCTATAGACTAAAAATTGACAGAGTTATTGCATATGAAAATGTACACACACTCACACACACAGACACGTTTACTTTTATACATACATATACATATATATATATATATATATATATATATATATATATATATATATATATATTTATATATATATATATATAGAGAGAGAGAGAGAGAGAGACAGGGGGATAGATAGATAGATAGATAGATAGATAGATAGATAGATCCTCGATCTGTAGAAGAGTTGGAAGGTTTCTTACTTGATAACTGAAATATCAAAACATACACTTGCGTTACAAGTGCGTTTAGTCTTCTTAAAACCGAATGCTTGACTATCTTAAAAGTAAAACCGTAAAAAGAAGTATCCAAGCGTATTAAAGATAGGAATAATAAGAAAATATTTTCTTTCAGAAAGTTCACTGAACAATATTAAATTCTGAATTGATAACAAAATCATTTTACATAATTTTCTTAGCGTAAAAAACACCTTAGTTTAAATTCAAATATAAATTTCAAAAGTACATAAAAAATGCTTAATAATTTATTCAGCTTTTCAAAAATGTATTCCATATTTGCGTGACACACGTTTATCTAACAATAGAGTGCTTTTGTTCGGATTCTAAAAACCAGATGAGAAGCAACAAACTTCCTTCGAAAAAAGTTTAACAAGTGCTTTTTACATATATTTTGTATAGATACTATGCTTTTTATATATATTTTGTACAGATACTTTTTTTTTATTACATTTTCACCCCGAACAAGGCACATTGCCACTTTGGTGTAGGGGCTACTACCAGGGGCAACAACTACTGGGGTACTATGTAGGGATTTGGGCAGCAAGATGTCGGTTCACGTTGAACTTGAACTTCTGCACGTCAGTACTGTTGGGGAAGCAGGGACCTGGAATGGAATTCCAGAGTCTAGCGGTTCTGGGGAAGAAACTATTGGAGTAAAAAGATCTTTTACATCTAGGGATCTCTACAGTGTAGGGGTGGGATTTTGCAGCCTGTATGGTTTCTCGAGGGTGCTCACGTCGTGGGGGCACAAGTGATTGCCGTTTGTCAGAGCATTCACCACTAAAATACTTGTAGAATTGTAGAAAAGGCAGAGGGATGCAACATTTCGTCGATGGGACAGAGACTGAAGCTTAGATGGCAGTTCAGGGCCTATCAGATTTGCGACTGTCTTTTGAACCTTGTCAAGGAGCAAGAGACTAGTAGCAGATGCACCAGCCCAGATGTGACAGCAATACTGCATACATGGGCGAATGGTGGCCTTATAGAGGTACAGGATACTTTCGGGTGTTAGTAGTTTTCTAGCACGGTAGAGAGAGCCCACCTTTCTTGCGGCGGCCCTGGCAATGCCTTCAATGTAATTGTTCATACTCATGTTTTCTGTGAACGTTAGGCCAAGGAGTTTGAAAGATGTACTCTCAGATAAAGAGTCGTTGGCCATTGCTATAGGTGGTAGAGAGGGTTTCTTGTAATTATTGAATGAAACTAGTTTAGTCTTGGCAGCATTGAACGCAACCAACCACTTTTGTCCCCATTCCACTACAGATTGGAGGTCTTCCTCTAATGTTTCTGTCATTTCTTTAGAAATGTGTTCATTCGTCTTCCTGTCGTGCCTGCCATAGAGTGTAGTGTCATCAGCATATATACCCATCTCAGAGGCAATTTTGTCGGGGAGGTCATTTATGAATGTCAGGAACAATAGAGGTCCAAGGATAGAATCCTTGGGCACCCCCGTATTTATATCGTATTGTTTAGATGTACGACCGTCGAGGACAACCTGGATTTTCTCTTATCTAAGAAGAATTTAATTATGTTAAGTATTCTACAAGTAATACTGTATGATCTAATTTTCCTGAGGAAACCCTCATGCCATACCCTGTCTAAAGCCTTATATATATCTAGAGCTACCGCTCAGCCCTCCCCCACTTTGTCCAGTGAATGGTATAAACGTTCAGAGATCACAGAATGTCTGCTGTGAAACGGGCTTGTTTAAATCTAAATTTACATATCTATTTTATACAGATACTATGCTTTGTATATCTATTTTGTACAGATACTATGCTTTTTATTCCTATTTTGTACAGATACTATGCTTTTTATATAAATTTTGTACAGAGACTATTCTTTTTATATCTATTTTGTACGGATACTATGCTTTTTATATAAATTTTGTACAGAGACTATTCTTTTTATATCCATTTTGTACGGATACTATGCTTTTTATATCTATTTTGTACTAATATTATGCTTTTTATATCTATTTTGTACGGATACTATGCGTTTTATATAAATTTTGTACGGATACTATGCTTAGTATATCTATTTTGTACGGATACTATGCTTTTTATATCTATTTTGTACAGAGACTATGCTTTTTATATCTATTTTGTACAGATACTACGTTTCTATATCTATTTTGTACAGATACTATGCTTTTTATATCTATTTTGTACAGATACTATGTTTTTATATCTATTTTGTACAGATAGCATGCTTTTTATATCTATTTTGTACAGATACTATGTTTTTATATCTATTTTGTACAGATACTATGTTTTTATATCTATTTTGTACAAATATTATGTTTTTATATCTATTTTGTAATGATACTATGCTTTTTATATCTATTTTGTACAAATATTATGTTTTTATATCTATTTTGTACAGATACTATGCTTTTGATATCTATTTTGTACAGATACTATGCTTTGTATATCTATTTTGTACGGATACTATGCTTTTTATATCATTTTTGTACAGATACTATGCTTTTTATATCTATTTTGTACGGACACTATGATTTTTATATCTATTTTGTACAGATACTATGCTTTTTATATCTATTTTGTACGGTAATATGCTTTTTAAATATATTTTGTACAGATACTATGCTTTGTATATCTATTTTGTACAGATACTATGTTTTTATATCTATTTTGTACAAATATTATGTTTTTATATCTATTTTGTACAGAAACTATGCTGTTTATATCTATTTTGTACAAATATTATGTTTTTATATCTATTTTGTACAGACACTATGCTTTTTATATCTATTTTGTACGTATACTATGCTTTTTATATCTATTTTGTACGTATACTATTCTTTTTATATCTTTTTTGTACAGATACTATGATTCGTTTATCTATTTTGTACGGAAACTATTCTTTTTGTATCGATTTTGTACAGATACTATGCTTTTTATATCTATTTTGTAGAGATACTACGCTTTTTATATCTTTTTTGTGCAGATAATTTGCTTTATATATATATTGTTCAAATACTATGCTTTTTATATATATATTGTACAGATACTATGTTTTTATATCTATTTTGTACAAATACTATGTTTTTATATATATTTTATACATATACTATGTTTTTATATCTATTTTGTACAGATACTATACTTTTTATATCTATTTTTTACAGATACTATACTTTTTATATCTATTTTATACAAATAATAATGTTTTTATCTATTTTGTACAGATACTATGCTTAGTATATCTATTTTGTACAGATACTATGCTTTTTATATCTATTTTGTACAAATACTATGTGTTTATATCTATTTTGTACAGATACTGTGTTTTTGTTTCTATTTTATACAGATACTATGCTTTTTATATCTATTTTGTACAGATACTATGCTTTGTATATCTGTTTTGTACGGATACTATGCTTTTTATATCATTTTTGTACAGATACTATGCTTCTTATATCTATTTTGTACGGATACTAGTATTTTTATATCTATTCTGTACAGATACTATGCTTTTTATATCTATTTTGTACAGATACTATGCTTTGTATATCTATTTTGTACGGATACTATGCTTTTTAAATATATTTTGTACAGATACTATGCTTCGTATATCTATTTTGTACAGATACTATGTTTTTATATCTATTTTGTACAAATATAAATTTTTTTATATGTATTTTTTACAGATACTATGCTTTTTATATCTATTTTGTACAAATATTATGTCTTTTTATTAATTTTGTACAGACACTATGTTTTTTTATATCTATTTTGTACAGATACTATGCTTTTTATATCTATTTTGTACAGATACTATGCTTTTTATATCTATTTTGTATTGATACTATAATTTTTGTATCTATTTTGTACAGATACCATTCTTTTTTATCTATATTGTACAGATACTATGCTTTTTATATCTATTTTGTACAGATACTCTGTTTCTATATAAATTTTGTACATATATTAAGCTTTTTGTATCCATTACTGATCTTTTTATATCTATTTTGTACAGATACTGTGCTTATTATATCTATTTTGTACAGATACTCTGCTTTTTATATCTATTTTATACAAATACTTTGTTTTTATATCTATTTTGTACAAATACTATGCTTTTATATCTATTTTGTTACAGATACTATGCTTTTTATATCTATTTTGTGCAGATACTATGCTTTCTACATATATTTTGTACAGTTACTATGCTATTTATATCAATTTTTACAGATACTATAATTTTTTATCTGTTTTGTACAGATATTCTGCATTTTATATCTATTTTGTACAGATACAATGCTTAGTATATCTATTTAGTTCAGATACTATGCATTGTATATCTATTTTGTACAGATACTATGGTTTTTATATCTATTTTTTACAGATACTATGCTTTGTATATCTATTTTTTACAGATACAATGCTTTTTACATATATTTTGTACGGATACTATGTTATTTATATCAATTTTCACAGATACTATAATTTTATATCTGTTTTGTACATATATTCTGCTTTTTATATCTATTTTGTAAAGATACAATGCTTAGTATGTCTGTTTAGTTCAGATACTATGTTTGTATATCTACTTTGTACAGATACTATGCTTTTAATATCTATTTTGTACATATACTATGCTTTTTATATCTATTTTGTACAGATACAGTGTTTTTTTATATCAATTTTTACCATATACTCTGATTTTTATATCTATTTCGTAAAAATACTATGTTTTTATCTTTATTGTATACAGATACTACGCTTTTTATATCTATTTTGTACAGATACTATGCTTTGCATATCTATTTTGTACGGATACTATGCTTTTTATATCATTTTTGTTCATATACTCTGATTTTTATTTTTTTATTTTTTATTTTTATTTGTAGATACTATGCTTTGTATATATATTTTGTACAGATACTATGCTTTTTATACATATTTTCTACAGATACTATTCTTTTTATATCTATTTTGTACAGATACTATGCTTTTTATATACTTTTGTACGGATACTTTGATTTTTATATCAATTTTGTAGGTATACTATGCTTTTTATATATATTTTGTACAGATACTATTCTCTTTATATCTATTTTGTACGGATTCTATGCTTTTAATATCAATTTTGTACAGATACTATGCTTTTTATATCTATTTTGTACGGATACTATGCTTTTAATATCTATTTTGTACCGATACTATTCTTTTTATATCTATTTTGTACGGATACTATGCTTTTTATATATATTTTGTACAGATACTATTCTTTTTATATCTATTTTGTACAGATACTATGCTTTTTGTATGTATTTTGTACAGGTTCTATGTGTTGTATATCTATTTTGTCCGGATACTATGCTTTTTATATCAATTTTGTACAGATACTATGCTGTTTATATCTATTTTGTACAGATACTATGCTTTTTTATCTATTTTGTACAGATACTATGCTTTTTATATCTGTTTTGTGCAGATACTAGATTTTTATATCTATTTTGTACAGATATTATGCTTTGTATATCTATTTTGTACAGATACTTTGATTTTTATATCTATTTTGTACAGATACTATGGTTTTTATATCTATTTTGTACAGATACTATGCTTTTTTATCAATCTTGTACATATACTATGCTATTTATACCTATTTGGTACAAATACTATGTTTTTATATCTATGTTGTAAAGATACTCTGCTTTTTATATATATATTGTACAGATACAATTCTTTTTGTATCTATGTTGTACAGATACTATGCTTTTTATATCTATTTTGTACAGATACTATGCTTTTTATACAAATTTTTACAGATACTTTTCTTTTTATATCAATTTTGTACAGACAGTAGGCTTTGTATATCTATTTTGTACAAATACTATGCTTTTTATATCAATTTTGTACAGAAACTATGCTGTTTATATCTATTTTGTACGGATACTATGCTTTTAATATCTATTTTGTACAGATACTATTCTTTTTATATCTATTTTGTACGGATACTATGCTTTTTATATATATTTTGTACAGATACTATTCTTTTTATATCTATTTTGTACAGATACTATGCTTTTTGTATCATTTGTGTACAGATACTATGCTTTGTATATCTATTGTGTACATATACTTTGATTTTTATATCTATTTTGTACAGATACTATGGTTTTTATATTTATTTTGTACAGATACTATGCTTTTTTATCAATCTTGTACAGAAACTATGATATTTATATCTATTTGGTACAAATACTATGTTTTTCTATCTATGTTGTACATATACTATGTATTTTATATATATATTGTACAGATACAATTCTTTTTGTATCTATTTTGTACAGATACTATGCTTTTTATATCAATTTTGTACAGATACGTTTCTTTTTATATCTATTTTGTACGGGTACTATGCTTTTAATATCTATTTTGTACAGATACTATTCTTTTTATATTTATTTTGTACGGATACTATGCTTTTTATATATATTTTGTACAGATACTATTCTTTTTATACCTATTTTGTACAGATACTATGCTTTTTGTATCATTTTTGTACGGATACTATGCTTTTTATATGTATTTTGTATTGATACTATTCTTTTTATATCGATTTTGTACGGATACTCTGCTTTTTTATCAATTTTGTACAGATTCTATTCTGTTAGTATCTATTTTGTACGGATACTATGCTTTTTATATATATTTTTTGGAAAGATACTATTCTTTTTATATCTATTTTGTACGGATACTATGCTTTTATATATATATTTTTTACAGATACTATTCTTTTTGTATCTATTTTTTACGGATACTATGGTTTTGGTATCAATTTTGTACAGATACTCTTCCTTTTATATCTATTTAGTACGTATACTATGTTTTTTATATCTATTTTGTACAGATACTATTCTTTTTATATATATTTTGTACAGATACTATGCTTTTTTATCAATTTTGTACAGATACTATTCTTTTTATATCATTTTTTTACAGATAGTATGCTTTGTAGTTCTGTTTTGTACGGATACTATTCTTTTTATATCCATTTTGTACAGATACTATGCTTTTTCTATCAATTTGTAATGATACTATGCTTTTTATATCAATTTTTTAAAGATAATATGCTTTTTATATGTATTTTGTACAGAAAATATGTTTTGTATATCTATTTTTTACAGATACTATGCTTTTTATATATATTTTGTACAGGTACTATGCTTTTGATATCTATTTTGTACAGATACTATGCTTTTGATATCTGTTTTGTACAGACACTATGCTTTTTATATCTGTTTTGTACAGATACTATGCTTTTTATATCAATTGCGTACAGATACTATTCTTTTTTTATGTCTGTTTTTTACAGATACTATTCTTTTTATATCTATTTTGTAAAGATACTATGCTTTTTATATATATATTTTTTTATATCTATTTTGTACGGATACTATGCTTTTGATATCCATAGTGTACAGATAATATTCTTTGTATATCTATTTAGTACAGATACTATGCTTTGTATATCTATTTTGTATAGATACTATGCTTTTTAGTTCTATTTTGTACAGATACTATGATTCGTATATCTATTTTGTTCAGATACTATGCTTTTTTATATATATTTTTACAGATACTATGCTATTTATCTATTTTCTACAGATGCTACGTTTTTTATATCTATTTTGTACAGATACTATGCTTTGTATATCTATTTTGTACAGATATTATGCTTTTTATATCTATTTGTACAGATACTATGCTTTTTATATCTATTTTGTACAGATACTATGCTTTTATATCTATTTTGTACAAATACTATGTTTTTTATATCTATTTTTTACAGATACTATTCTTTTTATATCTATTTTGTACGGATACTATGCTTTTTATATCAATTTTGTACAGATACTATTCTTTTTATATTGATTTTGTACGGATACTATCCTTTTTATGTCTATTTTGTACAGATACTATGCTTTTCATATCTATTTTGTACAGATACTATGCTTTTTATATCTATTTTGTACAGAAACTGTGCTTGTTTATATCTAGTTTGTACGGATACTATGCTTTTTATATCTATTTTGTACAGATACTGTGCTTGGTATATCTATTTTGTACGGATACTGTGCTTTTTTATCTATTTTGTACAGATACTGTGCTTGTTATATCTATTTTGTACGGATACTGTGCTTTTTATATCTATTTTGTACAGATACCGTGCTTTTTATATCTATTTTGTACGGATACTATGCTTTTTTATCTATTTTGTACAGATACTATGCTTTTTATGTCAATTTTTTATTGATCGTATGCTTTTTATATATATTTTGTACAGATACTATCCTTTGTATATCTATTTTGTACAGAAAACAAAACTCCTATCCTTACATCATCAACGCTGTGATCCCCTATTTGGTATTAATTTTGATGGATGGTTCTCGTCTTGGTGAGGCCCCGTGGTGTGACAAGCTTAGGGGTTTTACCCTTACGCCTGATCTGAAATGGAAAACGTACATAATGTCTGTTGCCAAGGTCGCTGGAATGATGGTGAGATCCTTCTACCGCTCCAGAAAATATTTAACTACTGATGCAAATGCTCTATCTCTGTAAAAGCCAAGTACGTCCAAGGATTGAATACTGTTTCCATATTTGGGCAGGAGCTGCTAAAAACAGCCTATCTTGCCTTGACAGAGTACAAAATAGACTTCGTGGCTTTGTGGGGGATGACCTTTTCTCTACCCTGCAACCTCTCTCCCATAGATGAGACGTTGCGAGCCTATCCTTGTTTTATCGTTATTTCCATGACAGGTGCTTGTCTGAACTCAAATCTCTGGTCCCTCCTCGCCAATCATTCACGAAAAACACCCGTCTAGGTGAATACACTGAAAAGTTTCCCCCACTCTATATCTGTACCTAAATCCAAACACGGATTCCATGAACAAAGCTTCTTTCTTAGAACTGCACACCTGTGGAACTCTGTTCCGTCTGCCTGCTTCCCACCGGACTACAACTTGGATGTCTTCAAGTCCAATATTAACAAATTCCTTATGAACCGCCCCCTTAAGTAAACACTTCATCAACTCTCCACACTAACGTAATGTACTTGCAAGAACCCTTATCCCCGAGTGGCTTCAGGGCCTTAATAAGTGGTGATCACTGTGTAAAAAAAAGAAGATACTATGCTTTTTATATCTATTTTGTACACATACTATGCTTTTTATTTCGACTGAGGCAAAATGACGATTTGTGCATAATTCGCGTTTTACAAATACAATCAAAATCTGTCTTTGTGACGCATTGAGATCGCATAAGAAAGCAAAACAATTCTCACGTACAGGAATGTAGAGTTCGATTATTTGCTGACATTTGTCCAACTTTGTTGGTAAAAGAGTTATTGTCAAGAATCCATGGTTAATCAACATCCATACTTTCCTACTGTTTTGTTTTAACACTCCATGGACGACTTTACTTATATCTATCGTGTATGCTTCTTAGTCTTATTGTTACGGAAACAGCGGAGCTGTAGTCTCTCCTTTCTACAAAGGTTGATCGTTTATGCCTGTTCTGAACAACGTGTAACAGAGCGCGGACGCGCGTATGCAAATGCATACAAAATACGAAATGATGTCATTCTAAGGAAACAGATTATAAAAAGGAGAAAGCGAGCATGTTAGATAAGACGATCGCGTGGGTTACGTCACAGCCATAGCAAGAAGTCACGCGTAACGGTAGAATGAGGAAATGTCGTTGTTAAAAAAAAAGAAACGAGTCGAGTTATTATTTGTTCTATGTTCCTTTACAACGTAGTCTGCATACAACGTGTTGGGGAACTTTGCAAATGGCGGAGTGCCCCTGGATGCTCATTGGCTATGTAACATCGCTTACCTTCCGCACATTGCATGGCCTTTGATTGATCATCTAAATTGAGATTTTTTTTACTAATGGGTTACTATTTATCAAGGCCCAAAAGCCACTCGAGGATAAAGGTTTATAATATTATGTACGGAAATCACGAAATTTGAATATTTAAGAACACTGTTTATTATGAGGAAGACGACCATTTTACCGTCTACAGGAAAGCAGACCCGCGACTTTTAGAAGAGTACTTGCATTTCCAACAGAAGTTCTCCGTTGATTCGTGAACACGGTTCTGGAATTGAAAGCCGTGTTTAATTTCAGAAGAGTTTCCGATGGGTAGCTATTCTGTACAAGTCCTGGAGATGAAGAATTTTCAGCAGGTAGCTGTTCAGTACAAGTACTGGACTTTTATAATTTTGCAGACAGAGCACAAAATCCTTCTCTTGTTGACACAAAAAAATTATGTGCTGGAATACTCAAATATTTAATATTTTTATGGAGCAATTCTGGTTTCTGGTTGGTTGCTAGCAGAACGTGGTTCAGTTTGATTCGTCAGTTCTCATCGACAGTATCTATAAGTAGAATCTTCCAACTTTCAGTGATTATACCCTTATTATATATAAAAAAATATTGCAGCACCGGTTATATGTCTGATGATTGAAAAAGCATTTTTGTATACCTGTCATGCTTCAATTTTGTTGTGGTGCCCAACTTACGGATAACAGTGGAATCTTTCTCTAAACGGGAAAATATCCGTATCGATGTTATGCACACGGTTATGCATTATTGGCATTAAGATTGATGTGTAACGATTCTCTTTATATCTTCTGTATTTGTCTTATATTTTGTTTCCACTAAATATCAAATTGTGCGTGTTCCGAACACTTACTGGTATCTACGAACAAGTTAGTAATAACATTTTCTTTGATCGGTTTCACTTCAGCTTGTCAGGTTATTTCATCGATAAACGTGCGGATTGAATGGACGCATGTATTTACCGTTTAAATTTTTTTGATGAGTTATAATGGTAGTGGTAGGTAATGGTAGCTTCCTTCAACTTTGGCAGATTGTGGATACCCAAAGTAAGAGTATCTGCGCGTAGAAATTTTTGGCAAGAGTTGCGCAATCTTCAACCACACCTCTCCTGAGTAGGCGTTGTTAAAAACAGTGGCAAATGGAGGTTCAGTACGACTGGAAACGATGCCAAGCTAAACAGAGAGCATATACAGCGCCTAGAATTCTCAAATGGTCACCCATCTGATACAAATCAGGCTAAACGTTGCTTAACTTCCGTAATCCGATGAGAACCGGTGTGTCAACCTGATTATGCCCTATATACGGATAATACACGAACATGAAATTGCTTTAGTAAATCTGTGGCATCGTCCTTGGCGCGTTCAAGTTATGTATACATTGTGGTCTGATAATGTTAGGAAAGGTATGAACCCACGATTCTCCCCACATCATGTATAAGTAATATAGTGGTTTGCATCGTTTGCAATTGTTTCGCCATTGTCGCAAAACAGGCAAATCAAATTAAACCTAATCGATAAGCTTTGTTTGAAGAAACGTATAAAATCGCATTCTTATCGCAACTTTCAGGAACGTTTACAATTCACAAGAGGCACACACACAGATACATATATATATGTATTAACACCACCCAATATTGTTACACACACACACACACACACACACACACACACACACACACACACACACACACACACATACATACATACATACATATATATATATATATATATAGGTTTAATAAAATATGTTGAGAAACACTTTAGTATGAGTTAAAAACATATTTATTATTCAGAAAGGAAACACAAATAGAGTGAAAGTCCTTAATCCGTGGAATTTCGAAGAAATACTTTTCTTTCTCGTCAGAAGGGAGGAGTAAGCAAAATGCATAAAAAAGTTTTCTTGTAAACACCCCCCCCACACACACACATAAATATTTATATATATATATATATATATATATATATATATATATATATATATATATATATATATATATAAAATTTATGTTTTATAATCTTCGTCTTTAATAATTAAAACAAAGAAATAAAAATTCATGATGTGAACTTTAAAGAATTTTATTGTATTTTCTCAGATGCTTAAAACGTTTCATTTTTATCATATGGAAAATACAAATGGCATTTTTGTATTTTTGATGTGTTAGTTTATTTTATTCACAGGTCACAAATCTTATTGCAACAAATGCAATTTTATAAGTAATACGAGCTTCCATATCTCAACTAATCCATGTTATCAGACAATACTATTTTGCTGAATAAACTTACAATACATGCATTGTTCTCTCACCGCAACTTCATAATCAAATGTAAGATGAGTTTAAATCAATTAAGATTCGATACGTTGGCCCACGGAAGGCTAATACATCGAGTGCAAAACCCCGCTAGGAAATACACTCGTTTACCTTTTACTAAAATCGATGAAAACTCACAGATTTGATTTGAAATATTTAAGCTTCGACATGGGCAGATAACTCGCCCAAGAGAAAGCATCTCTGGTTTCGGTGCAATGCTTCAGACGCTCAATGAGCAGACATAAGACACATTTTGCTGAAAGCCATAGCAAATCGCTGATGTAATCAGACTCAGAATCTTAAACAAGGTAAATTTACTTGTTATGTAATAAATCTTTTGGAAGAAATGAACTCAGATAGCTGTCGA
The DNA here is from genome assembly GCF_053919585.1 of Euprymna scolopes. Lineage (NCBI taxonomy): Eukaryota > Metazoa > Mollusca > Cephalopoda > Sepiida > Sepiolidae > Euprymna > Euprymna scolopes. Next base: position 135,427,658 of record NC_136486.1, on the reverse strand, counting down.
AGGTTTTACAGATTCGATTTTTTAAGCTATCTTTTCTTTTAGTCAATGCGAGCAAATATATTAGCCATTGCCCGGATATAATATAAACAAGAAACCTTTGCAAATATCAATTTTCAGATCCGAAACCACCCGGATGTCCAATATTAAAATTCTTTTGCCTGTCATTCTCGGGCAAGATAAGTTCATAGAAGGTGGTGCTTACCGCAAATATTACCAGCCAGTATCCTATCTATATATCTATAAAAGTGCGAATGTGCGTCTGTGTGTGAGGAAAATTCTCAACCTATATGCTCAACAAATTTTTCATCTGCAGACTAACGATTTGGTATATAGGGTATTCAGACATGTGGAAAACTTTTTAATCGGGTTTCATCCCGAAAAAAACAGGCTGCCAAGGAGTCAAAATTGAAAAATTGGTACGTGCAGGTCATCAGACGTTTATCTGTTTTAGAATTGTTTCACGAATGCGCATGCGCGAATCATTCACTTGAGAGATTACTTATTTTAAAAATGAATAAACTTGAAACCATTTTTTAAACATTGTATCAAGCTGGTCTAATGGTTATCGTATTTGACTCATTGTCTTTTGGTTTTGTTTTCGATTTCAGCTAGAGTATTTTTTTTTTTTTACAAGACATGAACTGTTATGAAAACATAATGCTCGCATGCAAATTTTTAAATATAATTTTTGGAATGCACCTTTTTGTTTCCATAACCTTTTAGATTGTAGTATTAGTAACCTGAAGTCGGAAGAGTTTAAAATATATCCTTAAAAATTGTTTCTTTTTAAAGATTTTTAGTGGTCTTAAATTTTTGATCAGCAATGTGTGTGTGTATATATATATATATATATATATATATATATATATATATATATATATATATATATATACACACACATATATATATATACATATATATGTATGTATATATATATATATATATACTTTTATCATAAAGAAATATATACTTTCAATGAATATTTTAATAATTTTTCCCCCCAATTTTAAACACTTTTCTTAGTATAATTCGCCTTACACGCGTTTCGTTGAATAGTGAAACTTGCCCAAATCAACTCAAAGAGACAGATTTATATTCCTCGGAGAAACACACGAAGACTTTTTCAGTTTAAAAAAATACTATTAATAAAATAAAAAGAGTGTGATTTAAATGTATGTTCGGTTTGGTAGGTTTACTCCCGATATATATATATATATATATATATATATATATATATATATATATATATATATATATATATATATATATATATATTATATATATATATATATATATATATATATATATATATCGTGTGTGTGTGTGTGCACACACGCGCACGTGTCTGTATTTACGCAGCACATTTTCATTTCGACAAACAGTTTTGAATATCACGGAATGTTTTTGCTTAATTTATCGGTTTTTAAATATATTTAGTTATTGTGAACTGTTTTTTTCATCCAGACAAAGTACAGTGAAACTAACTCAGAAGGGGATATTATTTGGGACCAGATCTGCAGCGATGCTATGTAGCGAGATTTCTATTTCCATTAGAATTGAGTTCTGTATGTCAGTACATTCAGAGAAGCAAGTGCCAGAGAGGGATTTCCAAAATTCAATGGAAGATGCTATTTTAGTAGCATTTTAGTAGCAGGCATTATAGCTTCTAGAAATCTCTACGACGTAGGGGTGGGAGTTTTCTCCTTCTCGTGGATATTTTCGTCGAGAGTGTTTTGGGTTCGTCTAAGCTCTTTCCGATAATCTATAACGCATTTTTCACATATTGTTGTTTGTAGACTCCATAGATTTTTGTTTTGTTCCATCTTTTTTTTTTAATTCAATATTTTCGCTTTGCGAGTACATCCGACAAATTCACTCAATTATTATTAGGATATTGGACTGGTATTTCATGACTGCTTGGTTAAAATGGTGCAGCTTTTATAGTTTTAAAATATATTTGCGCGATGAGATGATAGACAGAAGCTAATCGGAGACTGTCCAGGGCTTCGTCTAAAAATCGCATCTAGAAAAGTTGATATAGTCACGAAAATAAGATAGACCATCATCACACAATCACCCTCTATTTAGAAATAAGGCAGACCATCATCACACAATAAACCTCTATTTAGAAATAAGACAGACCATTATCACACAATCACCCTCTATTTAGAAATACGGCAGACCATCATCACACAATCACCCTCTATTTAGAAATAAGGCAGACCATCATCACACAATCACTCTCTATTTAGAAATAAGGCAGACTATCTTCACACAATCTCCCTCCATTTAGAAATAAGGCAATCACTCTATTTTGAAATAAGGCAGACCATCATCACACAATAACCCTCTATTTAGAAATAAGGCAGACCATCCTCACACGATAACTATCTACCTTGAAATAAGGCGCACCATCATCATACAATCAACCTCTATTTAGAAATAAGGCAGACCATCATCACACAATCACTTTCTATTTTTAAATAAGGCAGACCATCATCAAAAAATCAACCTCTATTTAGAAATAAGGCAGACCATCATCACACAATCGCCCTCTATTTAGAAATAAGGCAGACCATTATCACATAATCACCCTCTATCTAGAAATAAGGCAGACCATCTTCACACAATCTCCCTCCATTTAGAAATACGGCAGACCATCATCACACAATCACCCTCTATTTAGAAATAAGGCAGACCATCATCACACAATCACTCTCTATTTAGAAATAAGGCAGACTATCTTCACACAATCTCCCTCCATTTAGAAATAAGGCAATCACTCTATTTTGAAATAAGGCAGACCATCATCACACAATCACACTCTATTTATAAATAAGGCTGACCATCATCACACAATCACTCTCTATTTAGAAATAAGGCAGACGATCATCACACAATCACCCTCTATTTAAAAATAAGGCAGACCATCATCACACAATCACTCTCTATTTAGTGTCACTCCGTACGGAAGCAAAACTTTTTTTTCCTTTTTCACGTTTATTACAATCAAATTTTTTATCTTACGTTTTCTTTTTGATGCTTGCTGTTCAGAAACTGTTCGTTGGATTGGTATCTCAAATGTGACGATCACGACGTCCGTTAGTTCGTCTTCCGAAATATTATTCTTTGTAGCTTTTGAATATTGTTTCTTTATCTTATTCATGTCTCTTTTGTGACTGAACTTGAGTTACTTTACCATGTAAACTATGTTCCAAATCCGTATATATATATATGCATATATACTTGTTTTCCCGGTAGGAGTTATTGTTTTTGAACACCAACAAAGAAAAATTTTATACAACTTTGAATTGTCCATCTTGTTCGTCTTCCGTAAAATGACTAATAGGGTGGTCACAGAAACGCATGCATCTTTGAAATAGAGAATTTAAATCCGCCCACATTTTTTTCTATGAAATACACTGTCTGTTCGTCGTTTTGCCACCCCAATATTTGTAATTTTGTATCTTTAGATGCGTTAAAGAATCTCCATAAGAAGTATGATAAAAAAAAATAAGAGATTCTTGTAAGCATTCGAACAACATTATACATTCCGACCTGTTCAGTTCCGTTTTCAGAACTCGACCCTCTGCATTCAAGACTTCAGGGTTTTTTTTATTATATCATTTTGGGGGCGAAGCCTCATTTATATGCAAATTAATGCATATCAAAATACATCTCCCCTAATCCTTAAGATCATCCAATAACCTAGTTCCAAAAAATCGGCAATCACATACACTTCGAACACTGCTAGACTCTACTAGCCCCTCAAAACACTGCTAGATTTTACTGGCCTCTCAAAACGCTGCTAGATTTTATTAGCCTCTCAAAACGCTGCTAGACTCTACTATCCTCTCAAAACACTGCTAGATTTTACTAGCCTCTCAAAACACTGCTAGACTCTACTAGCCTCTCAAAACACTGCTAGACTCTACTAGCCTCTCAAAAAACTGCTAGATTTTACTAGCCTCTCAAAACACTGCTACATTTTACTAGGTTCTCAAAACAGTGCTAGATTTTACTAGCCTCTCTAAACGCTGCTAGATTTTACTCGCTTCTCAAAACACTGCTTGATTTTACTAGTCTCTCAAAACATTGCTAGATTTTACTAGCCTCTCAAAACACTGCTAGACTCTACTAGCCTCTCAAAACACTGCTAGACTCTACTAGCCTCTCAAAACACTGCTAGATTTTACTAGCCTCTCTAAACACTGCTAGATTTTACTAGCCTCTCAAAACGCTGCTAGATTTTACTAGCCTCTCAAAACAGTGCTAGATTTTACTAACCTCTCTAAACACTGCTAGATTTTACTAGCTTCTCAAAACACTACTAGATTTTACTAGCCTTTCAAACCACTGCTAGATTTTACTAGCCTTTCAAACCACTGCTAGATTTTACTAGCCTTTCAAACCACTGCTAGATTTTACTAGCCTCTCAAAACGCTGATAGATTATACTAGCCTCTCAAAACACTGCTACACTTTAATAGCCTCTAAAAAAGCTGTTAGACTTTACTAGTCTTCCAACACACAAAAAGTCATTCGAATCGTAATTCTTCATTATACTACGATTAGAAAAACAGTCTGACTCTAATCACATTTAAATCTTGTCATTTCTCGACGCTTTACATTTTCAACGTTCGATTCGAATTGTTTAATATTTCCATCGCTCGACGCTTACAATTTTCAAAAGTTCGACGCAAATCGTTTAATTTTTACATTTATTTACGCTTTCTATTTTCAATGTTCGACCAGAATCGTTTAATATTTCTATATATTATCGATTCCGATTTTATATATTATCGATTTCAATTTTCAAAAATCCCAATTTCGTTGTCGCATCCACTTTATATTTCTGGCGGAAATAGCTTATAAATAATAAAAAAAATAATAATGGATTTTTTAAAAAATTCTGACCTGTTCAGTTCGATTCTCAGAAGTCAATCCTCTTTTATCTCGACCTCAGTTTTTTTTATTACGTCATTATGAGAGCGAACCCTCATTGATATGCAAATTAATGCATATCAAACTACAAGAAGTTATGTACGCCCATCCATCTGTCGCGCTTATATTTGAACCAACATTTTTAAAGATCTGAGCATCTCTATAAGACGCTACGCTTCTCGATCCGCACGTTGGCCTGTCACGATTAAATTAAAAATAGCATGTTGCGTCTCTGTTTGCCCTTTTCTGCCTGTCATGTTAAAGTTAGGAAACTGGTCTTAAACGATAAACGCGCTGATAAAATGGACGCATCGTAAAAATCACACTTTTTATTATATCACCCATGGCTGGCTTTAGTTGCTGTTACATAAGTTCATGTAGCTAAACACGCGTCTAGACTATTTGTGTGATCGGAAACGACGTATTAAATGTAATGCGACTTAAGGACAGAGGTGGGATGGCATTGGGTTTAAAAAACAGCCCTAAATACAAAATTGTAAACTTGAAATTCCTGATACGTGTCGAATGAGATTTTAAGTTATTATAATCCTCAGGGCAGCTCACGCGCAAAGCTTTGATAAATAAATATATAAGTACTCTCAAATCTTAGTCGGAATTCCAGTAAATACAATGCCCCCCCCCCCCGCTTAACACGTTAATAAATCCCAAGAGATTTAATAAAAAGAAAGGGAGCAGCTGCTGCTGCTTACACACAAGGCACTGGCTCCCCCACCAACAAATTGAAAACCGCCGAACCAGATACTCACTAACAGAAGTATGCGACCACACAATAAAATATGCATGTTTAAAAATAAACTTATAATTAAAAAGATTTACACACCCATTGTATTGATCATTTTTTTTTTGTGTGGATTTTGTTATGGTTGCGGGCATTTTTTAGCGTTAAAAGGAAATGAATCCGGAAAAAAGGGAATAAAACCAAATTTCACGATCGTTTTCATTTCAGTTTTAAAAGTTCA
>NC_136486.1:135414235-135419235 GCF_053919585.1 Euprymna scolopes | reverse complement strand
AAAAGAAACAAGCATTACATAATAACCAAGGGAATAACTTAATCTTAAGGAATCTCGAAACTCACACCACTTTTCCTGTTTTTCAATTATGTCTACTCGTGCGCGCACATAACAAACACCCGCGCGATTCGACGTATTTTCTTTTTAAATACATTTTTTTTTATAGAACGTGGGATACTCTCTCCTCATCAGCCACATAAGGAGACAGATATGGTACAAACTGTCATCCATTGTATGTTTAAACAATTTCGTGCGTGTATCTATGAATGTGTGTGTTCCAGTGACGACATTGACTAACACACACACACACACACACACACACACACACACACACACACACACACACACACACACACACACACACACGAGTCGGTCCAAATTAACGCCTCCTATTTTTAAGCTAAAAATCTAAATCTTCGAAGAGCCACAAAGACGGGAGTGGTACCATTAAAACAGGCGGCATTTTTTGCTCCAGAATTTTTTTCTACATAGTCACCACCATTCTCAATGCACTTTTGCCAGCCTCTTTTGATGCCGTAAAAATCTGGAACGCACTTTGTTACTCCCATTTCTATCGCAAATCTGAAATCCACGAACGTATTTCCTAATTGTGCTGACATCAACCGTATCGGATTCGTAAACGTTCAATAGTGAATATTAATAGATTATTATTTTTGTTTTTGCATGGAGGAATTCAATCACGTATCTCTGCTTCTGACGCACTTCCATGACAGGAGTTTCACACCATCAATATCTACAACAGAGAGATGAACTTTGCAGATTATGAATGCATAAGTTCAGCCATCACACCAATGTAATTTGCAATCCTTTCGGATCCATTTGGGCGGAAAAATAGGAGGCTTTGCCTTTGGAACGTGCATATCCCTTTCTCTCTCTCTCTCTCTCTCTCTCTCTCTCTCTCTATATATATATATATATATATATATATATATATATATATATATATATATATATATATATATATATATGTTTCTAAATGTAACTGTATATAAGATTTTAAGAAAAACGTCTCAAAGGGTTAATACGTGACAAGAATATCAATAGTTACTTAGCGTAAGCTCTTATTTTTGTAAGTAGTTTTACAAATTTTTTTTACTATACTCTAGTAGGGGGGGGGTCTCCAAAGTGTGGCCCGCAGGCCAGATTCGGCCTGCCAATGTCTTTAATCTGACCCGCGGATCTCTCATGGAAAATGTGAAAAATATCCAAGAAAATTAGTTAAAATGAAAATGTGTGAAAATAATTTAGCATTTTTTTCTTTTTGTTCAGAACAAAGAATGAGGTTTTAGAGTCTTTGTGTCATTCAAAAACAAAAGCAATGAGCAAAACATCATATAACACGTCCTCCTGTATGTGTATGCTGCGTCTTCTTCAGCATCTTGGCTCTCTGCTGTCGGCCTTATTTTCATTTGTTTTCTGCGACTGTCTCATCCGAAATAAGCTCTGACCTTTTTCAAAAAGGTTAGATCTTACTAAATAAAGCTGGTAAACCACTGTAATCGTACATTCCATCCCATTCTCATATTTATTATTAATTAAATATTGATTGGCAGAGAGTAGCATGCCGGTGAAAAGTCAACGTACTTCGAAGAAAGCAAAAGTTAACCTGTTCTGGGAAATAGAGAAGAAACAGACTCGAGATCATAGCAGCCATTTTTACATCTTTGGTCTGACAACATAATAAGTGTCGCTTATTGGCTGGACGAGACATACCCTTTTTGGCGGCTAAGAAGTCACATAGTGAAGAATTTGAAAAGAAAATTCTATTAGCTGTGCGCGACCAAGGACGGCGGATGATCTTTCTCAAGCTGACCCTAAGATCAGAAAGTATCTTTTAAAAGAAAAAAAAAATGAAAAGTGGGAACTAACAACCCAAGACAAGTCCCGAAATTATGGAATAATGATCACAGTAGTCGAGAGATTCAAATGAAACACGTTCCAATAGACACCGGTTAGTTGCCAACGTAATTTGTAAAGAAACATACACAGCCCGAGTTCCTATCTACTTGCCTTCCAACGAGGGCACAGTTAGACACAAGGTCTGGAAAATCCAGCTCCCAAAAACGGGGCACTCTGGATAACAGCAAAAATTAAAATTGTCTCAGTCATGAAGGATTTCTCCTTCACTGACCGAGGAAAGAAAAGATGAAGGGTAGTATCATAACAGATACTACATTTTGTTCATCGCCAAAACACAGTTGTTTATTCGTTGATTTATAATATAAGAAAAGATTCTTTTAAATAAAGGGAATATATATATATATATATATATATATATATATGTGTGTGTGTGTGTGTGTGTGTGTGTGTGTGTGTGTGTAAAAGAAAGAAAATTAAAATTAAAACTGTAAGTTGAAATTTACAATCAGAATTTATTGTTCGCATGAATACTCCAAAAAACAATTCACAAAGTCCTTATTCCGCGGAGTTTCAAAGAATGCTATTTTTGTTATTCTTCTAATCAGAGGACAGAAAGAAATCAGCAAATTATATTTGTAGCAATGCTAGAATTTGCTCGTTATGGCATTAAGTGAAATTAGAGGGAAAATAGGAACTACTACCTCTAAAGTTGGTTGCGATGGGGATGATGTTGCTCCTAGGATGAAATGTATGATTTTATTATAACACCAAATGTGTCTAAAATGGCAATCTAAAGTTGCATAAGATAGTGTCTTATAATTTAGACATAATAAATTTGTATGTGGCATCTGTCGTTACAAACCTACCGTACTTTGGTCCAAAGGGGAATTTCTGCAATCCAAATATTATATAGGAGAAAATGTTGAATTATATACACAAAACAAACAAAAATAATTTTTTCTTGACCTTTTGGCTCAACGTGTATTAGCTTTTCTGATACTACACTTCATCTTTCCTCTCCTTGGTTGTTATAAAATCGCACTGTACATAAAAGCAAATATTTAAAAAGTTTTTCTAAACTGCGGTAATTTAATTTTTTGTATTAATCCAGAGAGACACTTTCTTGAGAGGACAAAAGTGTGTGTATTTTTTTTAAATAAAAAAATGTATTTTATAAATGTAAATTAAATATAAATCGCATAATCATATAGAACAAACTGATTATTAAAAAAAAATAGCAAAATAGACACAGGATGTCTGCGTTTGTTTATTTAATAAGTTTTGTAAAAAAAAAAAAAAAAAACGCAGCCTACATTAAAATAAATATTTAATATTTTTGCTTAAATGCCAAAAAGAAAAAAAATTACTACTCGTATAGAATTAACTCATTTTAAAATGAAAACTTAACAGTCACCACTTCTTCGTTTATTAAAATGTTTTCTTAAAAACGCAAGAAAAAACAATTTACATAAAAAATATATCCTCTTCATGTTTAAAAAAAATTGTTTTTTACATATATTAAAAATCAAATAATAAAACAAACACTTCAGGTTGTGTAAGTTTGTTTACAAATTACACGTGCGTTCAGAGTCAACCTATGTCGATTCGAAAGTATCCCACTTGAGTCTCTCTACTTCCGGTGTCCTTATTCCATAATTGCCCCGAAAAATGCAACGGCATCACTGTTAAATATTCGTCGTCTGAAGAAAATTTGTGAATTATTTCTTTATCAATATTCCACCTATACATTTGTAAAGTTAGTCTACTGATGTACAAAACAGAATATAGATACTCTTCAGTACAGCAGATTTCTTGTAAAACAAAAAGTGAATGAAAAAGCATATTTGCCCATCCGATTTAATTGTTCCCATTGAAAAAATAAAACAATTTTATTTTAAACTACGTTCTTTTGTAATTTTTGTCCAAGAAGGGGCATAGACATCGCTTAATGTTTTTCTATTTTTTTAATGTTACAACTTGATTTCAACTTTAAACTGAATTTTTTCGTCTCACATCCAGAGACAATATCTGTTTGTATGTTTTCTTTTTCTTCTGTTTATTTTGCTTTGAAATTTAACACATTTTTTATTAATAAGATACAAAAAAATATTTGATCATAAGAAGTCTCTTTTGTTACCTCATGTAATATTTCCTCGCTTGCTTTTTGTCTTGAAATATTGTATCTGACCTGCCCGTAAAATCCACTAAAACACCTGAAAAAAGCTAAAGAATAAAACCAACTATATGCATATTTAACTTGTACACATATGTTGGCCTTGTTTGGGATCTAAAATTGTGCAGTTCACTTGTGCTTCGCCGGGGGAAGTTCTGTTCATTAATCGGCCGTAACACATTGTGCTAAGATCTTCCGAGTAATATGTGCTTAAAATTCCCATTTAATGATAATGTTAATCCCACCGACACGACACGGCTATTTTTACGGGATATTAACTAAGTATTATTATAAAGGAACCTAATAGCTTTCTCTCCCGGAAATACAATCAGTGAGTAACAATATAATTAACAAGTTTATCACTTTTTTAAATAGAAACCGTAGAACTGTTTAATACGCTCTGAGCTTTTCCATGCAATATCGATCCAGCGACAAAAAAAGGGGGGGGGAATGACTCCGAGTGTGAGAGTTATAAGGAACAGTAGAATTTGAAGTAAATCAGCGTCAGATGATAGTGTCCTCATATGCAATGGAATCATTGTAGTACTCAATTATTGTAGTTCACAATTCATTGAGCACCTACCAACAGAGATGGTTGAAATATTGAGGAAAAAATGTGTAATCAATCTCGTCCATTTTTGCAATTGCATAGAATCAGGCAGCAACGCAAGCAGGCTCTCGTGTGGTGCGCATAATGGTTGAGAAAGTTAAGTCCATCTACAGATGACGAACTTATAAAAAATGTAACAACAGAGGTTGCAAAGGAAATGTGTCCAGGAAAAGTCGAGGCATTCCAAGAAACTAAAATCTATGCACAGCATGTATCAGAAAAACAACAGATATTTTTGCAAAAATAGAAAAGCTATTAGCCGATCACGACGTGAAAGAAACTCAATAAAAACGGATGAGGGCCGAAATATGTGTGGAAAAGAAAAAAAGCTTCGTA
>NC_136486.1:135326735-135409235 GCF_053919585.1 Euprymna scolopes | reverse complement strand
TACAAGAAAATTGTTAAAAACAAGGGAAGAAATAACAAACCAGAGGAAGAGAAACGAGCTAACTTTCTGACGGACTTAGACAAGTTATTTGATATTGGAACAAAGGATGTTGTGGAGGAGATAAGAAGCAACAGGTTGCTCACAAAGTAGACCAAGGAAGAGGACGTCAATTTCTACTTGGACCAACAGACCACTCGCCTGGCACACATGTTAGGTCATGATAAGGTGTTTGAGAAGAAGTCTAGAGAGAAAAGCTTCCGAGAAGAAAGAGAAGAGAGAATGTTATCATCAGTGACTGCTGCAGCAGCAGAAGTTGGGAAAATTTCAAGTGATGAAGACCCAGAGAACAGTCAAGGCTCTGGTACTAGTGAGGGTTCAGAATACACTGAGACAACACCAAGCTGTTCATCAAAACCAAGTACGATAACCTTACACTTTCCACACTCAGTTATGACCAGTGAAGAGATTTGTAGCACTGCAGATCGGTTGTCACTCTCTGACAACCAGACTACAGCCATGGTGTCTGCAGTGTTGAAGGCAGGAGGCGCAGATCTTGATGACTTTGTTATATCAGCCTCTACTACAATACGAAATAGGATAAACACTCGCCATAACTTGTGCCAAAGTTACATGAATAACTTCAAGGAAAGTTCGCCAGATTACTGCACACTACACTGGGATGGAAAACTTCTACGGGATGTTCTTGGTGAAAGATACCCAGTGGAAAGTCTTGCAGTGTTCGTCTCTGGTACTCCACAGTATGAAGAATGGAAGCTGCTTGGTGTGCCCTTTATAGAAAGTTCCACAGGAATCTAACATTGTAATGCTACATTGGAACTGATAGAAGCATGGGGTCTCACAGACAACATTGTAGGCTTGGTATTTGATACCACAGCAAGCAACAGTGGCATCAACAAGGGTGCAACGAAGCTTATTGAAGAAAAACTAGGCAAAAAGGTATTCTAATTCGATTGTCGCCATCACATATCAGAGGTAATAATTGGAAGTGTATGGGAGGCTGTGTTCAGTAAGGTCAAGAGTCGTGACAACCCAATGTTCAGCAATGTGAAAGAGAAGTGGGACAAGTTGGTTAAGGACTGCCCAAGAGTTCTGGGCCTAGTTGAACAAGACTTGAAACAGAAGAAGACAAGCACAATTGCAGTCTTAAGCAATTTCCTTGAGGAAGCAAGTCTGAGGGCAAATTACAGAGAGGTGGCAGAGCTGTGCCTGATCCTGCTTGGTGAGGAACCTCCTCGAGGTATCTACTGGGCCAAGCCAGGTGCCATTCACCAAGCTCGCTGGATGGCCAGGAACATTTACTGTATGAAGATGCTCATGTTTTCCAAGGAACTAAAATACAACACGGACACTATCTTCAAGCTGGAGAGGATGAACAAGTTCCTGGCCTTATTCTACACCAGCCACTGGGTGACCACCACATCTGTAGCTGATGCACCTATCCATGACCTCCAGCTTATGAAGAACATGCTGCCACACAAGCAGTATGACTATGAACTGACAACCTCTGTTCTCAAGAAAATGAACAACCACCGCTGGTATCTGACCCAGGAACTAGTGCCATTCACCTTGTTCAGTTCACATGCCAGCATGACCAAGTCTGTAAAAGAGAAGCTCGCAGTCAAGCTGTCAGTAACAGAGAAACCTGAGAGTTACAGGAAAGGCAAGCCAGTGTTTCCTGTCATCAATGCAGCTACAGTTCTCACAGACCTGGTAGGGCCAGAGTCTCACTTTCTGTTTGATGCTCTTCGAGTGAAATGTGACTGGCTCACTACTCCTGCTGACACCTGGGAAGACAATGACAGCTACAGGAATGCACAGAAGTTTGTGAGGTCAGTGAAAGTGATCAATGATGTGGCTGAGAGTAGTGTGAACCTAATGAGTGACTTTGCAACTCAGATCACAAGTAACCCAGGGCAAATAAGCTGCTTACTACAAGTTGTGGAGTACCACAGGAAAAAATTTGACAGTTTCAAAAAAGCCACATTGAACAAGTAATAATACATGTATTAGTAACATCCTATCTGACAGTTTCTTATGCAATATATGTGTCAGTGCAGTGCTATCATACTACCAAACTGATTTTTTGTAGTGTCCTAGCTGTTTGTGCATTAAAATTAGTTAAAATTTACACAGGTGTTCATGTGTTTTATTGTGCTTACTATCATATGCAAGAACATTTTATTAGCTTTCATTTGGTACGACTTTCAATGCTATAGCATCAACCTCTGGAAAGCTACAATGAAAATAAGAACATAATATCCCATATTTTGCAGCGTTTTTGAAAAACGTCAACAATAAAATTACATGGCTCTTGAGGCAGGCATAGCCAAGGTCCAAGATCACAATAACTGGTATATTTAGCTAATTTAGACCTTGGAGAATGGGAATAATATCAGTTTCCATATGTTTGAAGAAAAAGGTCAATTTTGAAGAGGTCTAATGGCCTCTGTTATCTCCAGTTTTCCCTTCCTTATAACTAGTAGTGCGCACTTTTCCATATCAAACTCCATTTGTATATTCTGGCTGAAGATCCTGGTAGTGTTTATTAGTGTCCCTAGTTCTTTTTCGGTCCTTGCAGAAAGTTTCAGGTCGTCCATGTACATTAAGGGGTTCATTTATTTCCTATGTATTAGAGAACTTGTATCCAGCTTGGCACGTTCTCAGTATATTTTTCAGGGGTATCATGGCTATTATAAACAGCAATGGTGATAGTGAATCTCCTTGGAAGATGCCTCTTTGTATGTTATGTGTTGTTCTTCAGCTGTCAATTTAAGTCTCCATGTTCTCATTGAGTTTTCTATTACATTGATCCTGCTTGGTATTTCATACATTTTTAAGCATTATACTATCCATGTTTGTGGATCCTGTCGTACGCCTTCTTGTAGTCGATCTATGCCATGGCTAAATTCTTTCTCCTTCCTTTAGGATTTTTTGGTCTATGTATAGCAGATCATGCGTTCCTTTCTTTCCTTTCTGTTCCTCGCGGAGAAGTCCGCGATTATTTAGGGAGCGGTAGATTTGTTCTCTCAGTTGTGTTGCTAATATTTTCCACCTAGTGGGTAAGCACGTGATAGGCCTATAGTTGCTGGGGTTGGTTCCTTTCTTTGTGCCCTGCTGTATCAGAGTTGTTTTGCGTTTTGTCATCCAATCTGGCACGTTTGTTTCTTGTATACATCTTCTCATGTTTTGGGTTAGTCTTTCAAGTAGTGCTGTGAATTTTTTGAACCACTATGCATGTATCCCGTCGTGTCCTGGTGCTCTCCAGTTTGCCATTTTTCCTATGGGTTTCTTTAGAGTTTCCTTGCTGATTTCATTCACTGTTCCTTCTTCGATATGTTGTAACTCTTCTTTCATGTCTTGCAGCCATTCGGCATTTCTGCTGTGTTCTTGTCGTTCTATCTTACTCAGTAAAGTTTTGTTTCTGTTGGGTTTCTTCGCTTTGTTTTTGTTTTTCTTCCATTCACGTTTTGATAGAATTGGCTTTCATTGTTTTCAAATGCCTTGTTTTGCTTGCATTGTTCGGATTTGTATCTATATCGTCTACATCTCCCTTCTGTTGCAGCTATTTTTTTGTTCAGATCTCCGTGTTTCTTGTTTAGCATCTCCCTGCCGGTCACAATTCCAATTTTTAATTTTCTCCACGTCGATTTCTTCCTGTTTATTATTTTGGCTTCTTTTTTATGTTTGTTGATTTGGGTTTCTAGCCTCATTTCTCATCCAGGTTTTGTCGATCTATTATTCCCTGGGTGCTTTTCTGTTTTGAACTTCATATTATAATTATTATTATTATTTTGTGCTAACTAGGAGTTTTCACCATTCTAATGTTCCTACGGTTATTGGTGTTATTTTGACTTTTTTCATCTTCTATATCCCTTTCAGTTCTCTTGCCAGTTCGGTTTATTTTCTTTGCTTCTCCGATACTTTGATATTCACCGTGTGGTTTGCTAGAACGGCAAAATCTACGATCTTGCATGATTTTTCGTTCTTGTTAACTATTATGACATGAAGTCTTCTTGCTTAGATTTTTATCTGTTTGTATGTCCACACACACACACACACACACACACACACACACACACACACGCAAACACATATTGTTTGTTTCCTTTAATACATTAACCTGCATATATTTTGCTAACCTCTTCCCTCTGATGAGAAGAATTGCATTCTTCGAAACTCTAATAATGTATTTCTTGTTTATTTGTACGCCTTTGCTGGATTATTAAAATTTTGTATAACTTTCTTACAGGTTGCGCAATCTACTCTTATAAGGGTAGCCATTGCACAGCTACCCTTATAGAACTGATCGGAGGCATCGCATATATTTATATATATATGTTCCATTGAAGATCAGACAAGGGAGGATGAGGTTCGGTGGTCTCCCTCCTTCTTCAGCCTTAGACTCTGCTATTGGCCAGCATTTGGTTGACAACCCGTGCTGTGCCGATAGATATAAAATAGATTGGTTCGAGGTGCTACATAGAGCGGACTCCAAAAACCATTTAAAGATTTTGGAGGCCGTCTCTATCGCGGTGCGTCAACCTTCTTTGTGCCGGCAAAAAGAAACATCAAACGCATTGTTTCTCTTTGGGGAACTTTGAATTTTTTCTCCCGCTTCTTTTTTTTTTCTCCCTCGTTGTGCCAACATTTTTAATCGTTTTTTAAACGTAAATAAATTTAATTAATGTCCCCGTACGTTGGCACATTAAATAAGTTCCCCAATAGAACTCTTTATTTTCGTTACAATATTATTTAGATTGCTATCGATTTACTCCTGAAGAGATGATAGCCGAAAGAGCTCTCGAGAAACTTCCGCCTAGTATTTTATTTAAAACCATATACAAATTCTGTACCTCTAAACATTTATATATATATATATATATATATATATATATATATATATATATATATATATATATATATACGTGTGTGTGGTGTGTGTATGTGTGTTGCGTGCTGTGTCTATATTAGCTCACATGTGTATCTGTGTGGCGATGTTTATATAAATACGCATATATCTCGAGTGATATGTGCGATACCTCAATGGGAGGGAAACTACGAGACATGGTGTGTAGATCACTCGATGGGCAACGCCAACAGATAGCCAGTTATATATTGTAAGAGTTTAAAGGTTGAAACAGTTGCTTTATTATTAGAACAGTGAAGACAGTCTACTAGAGTTACATACTAAAAAAAAAAAAGAACAAAAAAGAACAGCATTGTACATAATAATTACCGATCGGTTGAAACCCGAATCTCCAAGACCTGCACTTGGAAAACCCGAGTTCATCTGGTTATTTTTCTTTTTGTTTTATCTCCCCCCCCCGCCACTTCCTAGAGGACGAGATTTTTGGTTCAACTATTTTTTATTTCCCTAACACACACACACACACACACACACACACACACACACACACACACAACTCTCTCTTTTGCTGTATTTCCCTATCTATCTCTCTGCCTAACAATCTATGTTTTTCTCATTGTGAACCTCTTTCCGTATACGTTCTCCCCCCTTCTACCTTTTTTCCACTATTTCTTTCACTTTTGCTAAAACTAATTTTTCCTACTTTAGCAAAAAAATAAATAAATAAATAAATAAATAAAAAATAAAACGTCCGTACTTTTCCATTTGCAACTATTTTCTCCAAAATCATATTTGTATAAGTGTTTAACGTTTGCTCTCACTATCAACTAATTGGTTGTAGGTTCGATCCCTAGCTCGCGATGTGTGCTAGACTAGCCTACGATATTAAATTTTTTTTTTTTTTACTTGATTACTGTTCTGTTATAAAAGACTAGCCTACGACATTAATTTTTTTTTTTTACTTGTTTACTGTTCTGTTATAAAAAACTAGCCTACGACATTAAATTTTTTTTTTTACTTGTTTACTGTTCTGTTATAAAAGACTAGCCTGGGTAGCCAGTAGTCTTAGGCAGACAGGCAGGCTCGAACCCATAACCGCAAAAAAGGAAAAGAACGTGAAAAAAAGTGACACTTTTGCCCTAGCGTCCACTGTCAAACCGGAAATGACGAAGGTTTAAATTAAGGCTAGTCAATCGAAAAAAGGGAATGACTTTTGAAAATATCGGCGAAAATATGACCCCTCCTTGTAGAAAAGTGCCCAGTTGAGAATAAAGGAATTAATGTTTTTAGCCAATTTTTCGATATTCGTTGTCCAAAGGTTCGTGCTTCAAAACGATACCGATCTTGTGAAAATCCGTCGCCTCTGTCGAAAGTTTGAGGCAGACATACATACATACATACATACATACATTTAAACAGACAAGTGAGATTTATATTATAGACTAGCGGGGGTACTCGGCGTTGCCCGGGCTTTATGAGGTGTGTGTGTGGGGTAAATATAAACCAAATAAAAAAATAAGCGAACATAATAACCGTTTAAATAATATAACTTTTTTAAAATCAGAAAAAACAAAACAAAAAAAAAACAGCGAACGTGATGGCATAAATAACCCTGTTTAAATGGTAAAGCTTCTTCAAAAAATTGGAAAAACAAAAAGAACAACGAACGTGATGGAAAAAAACGTACAAAAAAATGGCGTAAATAATCCTGTTTCAATATTAAAGCTTTAAAAATCGAAAAAAACAAACTATCTGATATCTCGGTTCGAACGTGCAATCTTAAGATAACGACGCTGCCACTATAACGACTGGTCTATAATCGCGTGAGCGAAGGTAGGTCGTTTTCGTATATTTAAGCTAATTCAAGAAAGAACTTTTTTGCGCATGCGTGTTTGGCTAAATTCTCATAAAAGAACGAATATTTTCTACCTCTCTCTGTAGAAAAATACCCAGTTGAGGGTGAAAGAAAAAAATGTTTTTAGCCAATTTTTCGATATTTGTCATCCGAAGGGACGAGCTTCAAAACGATACAGATTTTGTGAAAATCCGTTGCCTATGTGGAAAGTTTTAGGTAGACATACATACATACATACATACATTTTAACAGATAGGTGAG
Organism: Euprymna scolopes; assembly: GCF_053919585.1. NCBI lineage: Eukaryota > Metazoa > Mollusca > Cephalopoda > Sepiida > Sepiolidae > Euprymna > Euprymna scolopes. Next base: position 135,402,231 of record NC_136486.1, on the reverse strand, counting down.
ATTTATTTTATAGATGAAATCGATTTTTCGAAGTGTTCGTTTTATACCTAGCTGGATATGTTTTTAGTGGTTTAACTTATTTAAAAGTGTTTATTCAGTTCAAAAAAGAGACTATACCCCTATTAATATTCTTCTTCTGACTTCTACTTTCACTTTTCTCGCTCACATGCCACTATTCCGAATTCGTAACGAAATTAATGGACTTTTTTTTCGGGTTTATATCACATATCCATAATAATCGTATGGTCGACACATTCTTGGTTTACACTGTTTAGAAAAGAAGAAGAGGATGGAGTGAAACGAAGCGGGAAGAATAAGAATAATCGTCTCCTTAATTTAGAATAACAAAATAATAAATAAATGCATAGATCTATTTTGCATGATTACTATTACACCCTAGATCTTATTTTAAATTCTCTCTCTGTATCTTAATATATATTAATACTGTATCTTTTAGCCATAGTCAGAACATCTCTAATAATCGTAATAAATAAATAAAAAAACTAATAGGTTTGTTCATTATGGTATATATTTATATACTTCTTCATTATTAAGAGAAGAAAGAGGTTTATCTTCTATCTAATTGTAATTCCTTTAGAAGTTAGAATAACTTTATTTAAGTAGATATTTTATACTTATATTTTATATCAATATTTTATATTTACATCTAAAATGAGTACATACTTATTATCTATATTTCATATCTGTAATTTATATCTATATTTAAGATACGTAAATACTTATTTACATTTTATATATTTATTATATGTTTATATCTATACTAGCCTGTGTGTCCGGCGTTGCGCAGGTGTTAGGAGGTGTGTGTTGAGCAAAAAAAAAAAAAAAGCAGTGGTAGAAGTCAGGCAGGCTCGAACATGTGACGCGAAGACGGTAAAGAAAATCTGACGTCTTACCGCTACTCTATGATGCGACCAGAAGTTCGGAACGTTAAAATTAGGCAAAATCAATCCGACCGATACAATGATTGCAAAAATGGCTCGCAAAAATCGACTCCTTGTAGAAAAGTGCCCAGTTGAGGGCGAAGAAATTAATGTTTTAGCCAATTTTTCGATATTTGTCGTCCGAAAGGTAGAGCTTCAAAATAATACCGATCTTGTGAAAATCCGTAGCCTCTATTGAAAGTTTTAGGCATACATACATACATACATACATACATACATACATACATACATACATACATACATACATAATTTAAACAGACAGGTGATATTTATATTATAGATTAAGTTGATATTTAATATTTATATTTCTCCTGACACGGGTGTAGAAATACCTGGTTTAGAAACCAGACGCGAGCTTACCCCTTTCATGCGATGGATCCGCAGACCTTGTCATGCCATCGATATAGGAAAAGGAAAACTTTGATGAAAAGCGTGTGTTACTGACCGCATGCGTCATTGCACCACACTATTGTGGAAGAGAGGCCTCCTTAGACCTGGTCGACAATTGTTCAAGAGATGGTGACTTGAACAAATAATCTGGTTTGCAAACCGAAATTACTTAAAGAATAGGTAGGCTCTGTCTGTCGCTCGGGTTTCACACTCCTACTTTGTTTTCTACTCAAGCGCATATGTACAATCAGGGACTCATCAGAGACACACAGTGCTTGGCTTTGATTCTGATTTGGACAATGAACACTTTTCCCATACTTTTTTTTTACCTCATTGCTGTTTTTTCGTTTCCCTCTATTATTAACTGAGCAAGTCAGTGACGCTTGTTTGCTAGTCATGTTCACGCGACTAGTCTGGGCCGCTCTTCCCTGACAGGTTGAGCGTACAGGTTTGATATTTTTTTTCTGTCTGCTGTTTCTGACTGACAGTATATGAGCCTTAACTCTTTGATATCGTTTAGTGCGGTTGCTCTACTATAATATATCATCATAGTATAATGCAGAGACAGTTGTGGTATTATGTTGCGCATGGAAAGGAATCCTGCAATTATCCCCGGTGGGCTTTGTGGAGACGAGACAAATCTACACAAAATTCGATTAATAGTCTACTTGTGTGCGCATATTTGGCATCAAACTGACCCACTTTGCCCAACCTACTTTATCCTCAAATTAAATGGAAAAATCATATGGAATGACACCCAAAGCAAAAGCAAAACAAACAAAAACGGGTTCTGGCAGATAAATGTACGGACTTGGAGTCTATATTCATAACATCCTGCTCTTAATTAGAGAGCGCAATCTAAAGTCAGATAACCAGGACTTCATGCGCTTTAAATCAGCTTTACAACACTGCGTTAGTTATTTATACTTCCTTTACAGTTCGCCCTCAAATTTGGTCTGTACGCTAACCAATCATGTCTCTAACAGCATAGATACAGCACTCTCCTACATGTATTTATGGATTTTAATTTCCACTACAGTAGTTAGCTTGGTTTTTCACAGACACAGCAGTACACGACTTCTATATAGTTCGTTCCCTAACACGGGTAGTAACCGTCCTGATCGGACAGAGTAAATCAACAAACTTCACTTCTAGATCTATTTGCTAACAAATCTATTCCAACAGCATCCGAGGATAGTGTGATAAATACTGATAATCTACTCGAAAACGCCGATCACTTTGATTGACGTCATCCTAAGTTCTCGACTTCAAGCTAAGGAGTCGTTAAAAAAACAAAACAAAACAAAACAAGATGCTCCTAAAAAGCTGATTGGTAAGCCATCAGATATATCCCATGGAGTCATATTATTCCTCTTCCTGTTAAACAGTGCCAATAAGCTAACTGAATCGTGCAAAACAGGCATTGAAGCACATGATCCAACACGCATGTACTGTAGCAATCTCCACTCTCCCCAATTATTCATGTCAACATTTGCAGCAGCCATTGCGTAAAGGCAACATGCATTCCTCTATTTCGTCCGTCACAAGTCAAGTACAAATAGACAAAAGTTTATAGAAGCTAGAAATAATTATAAGAGTGAAATAGTCGCAGTCAAGAGATGTCTTTTACTCTAATAGTTTCTTCTCTGCTAGACTTTGGAATTCCCTTCCTGTTTTATGTTTCCCTGATTTTAATAACCAGCAGAATTTTAAATGTAATGTGAACAGACATCTGCCAGCTCAACTCCCCACGGTACTCTGTTAGACATGATCCCAAATAGTAGCCCTTACATTTCAAGTGCAATATGCCTTATTTGGAGTGACAAAAGAGTAAAAGTATGCTCGATCATATGTACTACAAAAGCTAATACAGGGTTAGAAAAGATGACATGATTCCATTTCCGTTTGATGAAAACCGGTTTTCTTTTGTTGTTGTTGTAGACCATCTACTAGTTGGCCAGTTGTGTACAAATTCCAAAAGCGATAGAAGCCTTCTATCATGTCTGAAAGTGACACAATGTTCAACGAGCGAGATCGCAGATGCGTCGCTGTACAACTCATGCTCTCTTTTGATCAAAGTTATGATGACATGATCATCACCAGCACCTCAAAATGCATCGCTAGATTGCCACGAATAACAGGAACAGACCCAGGGCGATAAAAACAAATTTTCTGTCCACTGTTCTGGTCTTTGTTGTGGTTTCAAGTGAGGGGCCCATCATGCCACCTCACATCTTCGAAATAAGTTTTGAAGTCAGCACAAAAGTGTACCTGGATGTGCCGAAGAGTGTCATGATCCTATGGTGCAATCAGGTAGCCGATAACAGACCCTGTGCCGATAGCAGACCCTGGCAGCAAGACTCGGTGCCGACCCACAAGTCCAAAAGGACCCAGGTTAGGCGTCAGAAGGAATGCTATGACTTTATACCTTCTTTCACTATCCTCCTCCTCCGACCTGAACCCGTTGGACTACTTGGTTTAGTTATACGTCGATAACATCACTAACACGATCTCCCACAATATCAAAGCCAGCCAGATCGCCGCCATCCGCAGAATATTCGCAAATCTTCCGCCGATACTTGTGGAAAAAGCATGCTCCCAGTTCTGAACCCGTATCGAGGCGGTGATTAATCAAAGTATCTGAATTGATTTATTCAATAAAAGTTTTAAACCGACATTTCGCTCACCCCGCTGAAATTGGTCCCCAAACTAACCCCCTTACGTCCAAGTGGTAACATACCTTGTTTGGGGTGAACATGAGTAAAAGTAGTGGGCGAGTGCTTATTTAATGGACTTTGATGAGGTCATTTGCGAGCGCCAATCCCATGGGCCGTAGGTTAGAACTGTCACCTATCAACACGATAGCTGTAAGGTCAATCCCCGGCTAAGTAAAGGTGCTAGTCTAGCCGCACTGGTTAGTTGTGATACAACGAAACAGTACTGTATGTGGATGACTATATATATATATATATATATATATATATATATATATATATATAGAGAGAGAGAGAGAGAGAGAGAGAGAGAGATAAATACACAAGAATGTACTCATTTAAGGGAAGTTTTCCTTTTATTGGTCACAACGTTGGTACCATTGTTTCAGTCCCCGGTATTCGAACATATGAATATAACTGTTCATCAAATTATAATTTGCACAACATAGGGTTTCATCATTCATTCACACACACACACACACACACACAAACACAGAGATAGATAGATAGATAGATAGATAGATAGATAGATAAATAGATAGATAGATAGATATGTGTGTAGGCGTGTGTGTGTGTGAGAGAGAGAGGTCAGCGAAGGAAAGATTAAAAGAATGAAAGAATATTAGAAAAGACAAAAATAAAAAAATAAAAATAAAAAGGACTAAATGAAAAAAAAGGACAGAAAGGAATGAAAAATATAAGAGATAAAACAAAGAAATAAGGTGAAAAATAAAAAATAAAATCGAAGAAATGTAAAAAAAACAGGACAGAACAAAGAATACAGAAAAAAGGCAGAATAAAATAAATAGAGGAAGGAAAAAGGAAAAAAAATAGAAAAAAAGGAAGAAAGTGAAGTGAAAGAGGAAAACACAATAAAGACAGATGAATATAAAAAGGCTAAAAGGAAGAAGAAAAAAAGAAACGAAAACAAGATTCGGGAAAGAAAAAGGTTTACTTGATGACCGGATACAATTCACAACTACACGGGTAAACTCAACATCCCCGAACAGAAATATTTAATGTATTATACGATAAAATTAAAAATACCCCCTTTTTAGTTTCTTTCTTTTTGGAATGAAGTGTTTCAATTTTGATCCAGAAACTGTGCGTATAATAGAAGACTGCTCCACTCATGCGGAAGGTGTGTATTCACGTTTGCCCTTTAACCTTAAATCTGAATTATATGAGGGAATTTATCTTTTGTCTTGTTCCTTTCTCCCCCACCCTTGTTTTTAAGCTGAAAATAAGTACTGGGTACGAGGACCCTAACCTGTACTTGGATTTTAGGAAAGACCACTCCTTCACCCACGAACAAGAAATAAAGCTAGAAAAAACGATAAGATGGATGAGAGAAAAGAATATATTTTTTTTTTTTGCGTTCTGTTTTTTTTTTATTATTGATTTTAGTTTTAAATAGTTGGGATTTTAATCTGGTTTAAGTTAAGATTAAATGGAGCCTGACATTCATTTATGGCCGGAAATAACTTGAAAGACGTCTGTTTTTTTTCTTTTCTAGTGTTGCTGTCCTGTATTAAGGGTCACCACCGTAAATAGGCGATTATTAATCAAAATCTTATAGCAATTATTTGTAGATGTGAATAATGTCAGTTTTTAAATGTTTGATATAGTAAACCCACAAGTATATAAAATGGTTAATTGAAAATAAGTCAGGGTCAACTTCATGAAAGCAAACTCAGAATTGGTAGAATATGGAAATTAATAGATACATGACCTCACATGGCTCAAAGAGACAACGTGAAAAAGCGTGTTGATGTGTAAAATTATATGAGCTAGCAACATATGATTAAACAGTGATTATTTATTGCTCTCTTTGTTTCTGCCTCACTGCTAGACGCTTTTGACTGATCGGGCGCCTGAGGTATTAAAGAAATAAGCTTACTCCACCATAAAGAGGTAAGGCAAGTCCTGTGAGGGGGGACCTTCTAGGACTACACAGATAATGCATGAATAAGATAGATAAAAGCGATCCAAATGTTTCAGTTTCTGATAGACTGATTGTCGACATAGGAACCTCGAATGGTATATGTCCGCAATCGAGTGGCAAGTAAATGGCTTTACCCTATTGTCACTGAACACTATTTTCGCAGCTCATTGTTATTATGCCTATTTGTATATCTCTTTGTATATCTCTTTGTATATCTCTTTGTACTCTCCTAATCCTGTCTGTGTCTGACGATCTAATTTTTTTATCCGCTCCAAACAGGGCATATTGCCACTGAAATGCAAACGGATACGGTAATCAGAGTAAAGTTTTGGGGAATGCATTCTTCGTAAGTAGCTAGAAAGCAATGTGTTTGTTCACATTACATTTACATATCTGTATGCTTGTATGGTCGGTGAAACAGAGAGCAGGGAGAGATTTCCAATGTAACGCGGCTCCAAGAGAAAGGCTATCAGAGCAGAAAATATTCCAGAATAGATTAAACGGGTAGGATTTTGATGCTAGTCGAGAAATTTGATTTTTGAGAAATTTGATTTTTTTGATTGCTAGTCGAGGATTTTGATGCTAGTGAGAAATATTTACGTTAGTGTAGTAATTTTATCGGTTCATTCCGTGGAAGTACTCGTAAAATAGCATAGGGATGCAACAATTCGAGGCTAATGGTTGATAAATGTAATGTTGTAATGAATTAATTAACTTAATAGTGTAAATTTGATAAAATTTGAATTATTTAAGTGGATGGCTTAACAAGAACGTGTTTACATTGGATTTGAAAGCTACCATATTGTAATCGGGCGGGAAGCAGGTCAGTGGAACAGTGTTCCACAGGCTGGCAGTTATAGGAAGTAAGCTTTGTTCATGGAACCTGCGTTTAGATTTAAGCACAAATAGAGAGTGAGGAAAATTGTTGATAGTGATTGCAGCTAGTCATGTATTTCTTATGAAAGTTTGGCAAGAGTGAGGTACAGATTGGAGCTCAGACAAGCACTTGTCATGAAAATAACGATAGAGCAGAGACAAGCTCGCAATGTCTCTTTAAGAAAGAGGTTGCAGAGAAGAGAAAAGAGCGTCGCCTATCAGGTATCGAAGTCGATTTTGAACTTTATCAAAGCAGCATAAGGCGCATCGAGCAGCTTCTATCCAGGTGGCAAGAGTACTTCATTTTAGTACATACTTGGGCCCTTATAATATAAATATAAAAAACGAACGTCTCAAACCTTCGCAAACATGGCGTCTCTCTCTCTACACGAAGCAATCATTTTATAAATATTAAACCAACTACAGAAAATCTTAACCGCTCATAATCGTAATTTTACATATTAATATCTTTACCGTTACCTACACAGACATTGTCACCACGACACTAACCCCCTTAAAAAAACATCCCTGTTACAACATAATTAACATTTACGGTTAACATTGTTTTTTTGTTTGATTCTCCGTACTAAACGGTCAACGATGCTATTTTTTGTTTTTTATTTTAGCCTGTATTGTAACGGGTCGTTCACTTTCCCGTTTTTTTTTGTTTCTTTTTTTTTTGTTTCTTGTTTTTTTTTTTGTTTCTTGTTTTATTTTATTTATTTATTTATTTATTTATTTACTTTTAATTCTTTCCAGTACCCACCCTAAAAAATACCATCTCTGAAAAATGCCATCTCTGAAAAAATAAATAAATAAACAAATAAAATAAAATTTACGGTTAGCATTGCTTCTTTTCCTGCTTCAATTCTCCTCACCAGACACTCAACAATACTACTTTCTTTGTTTTTTCTTTACACAGTATATCATAATGCTGGACTCTAACAGTTAATAATAACCGTGAATTGACATAATATATACTTCAAAATATCATTATGTGGGATTTTAAAGCCTTTAAACTGTCTACATGTGGGTGCGTATGTGTGGGTGCGTGTATGTGTGTGTGTCTGCGTGTGTGTGTGTGTGTGTGTGCGTGATTTTGTTTGTGAGTAAGTTTGGTTGTGTTTATTTTGTGTGTGCGTGTGTGTGTCTTTCCGTGTCCGCGTGAGTTCGTTTATGTGTTTGCGTGTGTGCATTCGTGTTTTTTTTTTTTTTCTTTTTTTGCGTGTGTCTGGGTGTTTGTGTTTTTTGTGCGTGCATGTGCGTGTTTTTTTGCGCCTGTGTATGTGCGTGCGCGTTTCTGTGTGTGTATTTGTTTGCGTGTGTGTGTGTACGTGTTTGTGTTTTTGTGAGTGCGTGTGTGTATCCGCGTGTGTGTGTACGTGTTTGTGTTTTTTGTGCGTGTGTGTTTTTTTTGTGCGTGTGTGTGTTTTTTTTGAGCGCGTGTGTGTTTTTTAGTGTGTGCTTCCGTGTGTGTTTCCGTTTGCGTTTGTGTTTGTGCGTGTGTGTATGTGCTTCTTTGTGTGTGCATGTGTGTTTTTGGTGTGTGCTTCCGTGTGTTTTTCCTCCATGTGTGTATTTTTTTGGTTAATGCTTCCGTGTGTGTCTGTGTGTGTGCTTTTTGCGCGTGCACGCGCGTGTGTGTCTCTCTCTCTAATACTTGCGTCAACCTGAACTAGGTAGGGCAACGCATTGCCGGGCGGGTACTTCTAGTTTAAAATAGAAACAGTTACAAACATTTGTTCCTATTCTATGAATAAATGTATTGAGGAATTTTGGCAGCTGTATTTTAGTTGGCTTTGCAGAGTGCCCTTTCGTGAGGGGGTGAGCTGCATTTTCTCTCCACATTAAACCGACTTTTATGTCTATCGCTCATAGCAAAAAAGAAAGCAATAGGAAAAGATTTTTTAAGCAAAAATATTAATACTACTAACTGCATTTTGTTTAACTACTTTACATACACCATGCGTATTTATTAGTAATTTTTAGGCGTATGGGGAAGGTGACCTTGACTAACGACACCTTTGTTTCCAACATATCACCTTATCTGCTTGGCCAATGAGGGCTTCATATTTCTGAACTGGATAAAATATCCAAATGATTTGGAAGCTGGAGTTACATTTTATTGAAGAAAAAATGGACTCCATTAAGTACTGTGAAATACTGTAGCAGAGCATGATCCCTTCCCTCCAAAAAATGGGTAGCAAGGCATGACAATGCCTCTAACACATCGCCAAAACGACCACTGCTTTACTGAAGAAACTAAGGATAAAGACGCTGCACTGTCCTAGAATGTCCCCATACTGGACCCCATAGAACATCTCTGAGGGTCCCTCAAATTAAAGGCGAAGGTGCGCAAAGTCTCAAATATCCACCAGCTCGGTGACGTTGTTATGGAGGAGTGGAAGAGCGTTCCAGTGGATACCTGTGAAGCTCTGGTAAACTCCTTGTCTAGAAATATAAAGGTAGTTCTGGATAATGATGGTGGTCACACAACATATTGAAAGTTGACATAGTGTATATTGACAACTTTCCATACGGAATGTACTCACTTTTGTTGGCAGGGGTTTAACTTTTGATGGTTATATTTTGATTTATTAACTTTTGATGGTTATATTTTGATTTATTAACTTTTGATGGTTATATTTTGAGTTATTTTGAGGGGAAAATAAAGTAAACACGTTATTTTGAGGAAAACCCGTAATTACATTAGTTTTTTTAAAGCAAAGAATCGATATAATATGAATAAGAAGAAAATGGCACCCTTTTCAAGCAGAACAGCTTCGTATCAGTTTTACAGTATTGAACGACGTAGTATTGCGCCGTTGGATTCAGGGTTGTACTATTGTAATGTAAAGAATACACAGAAAGGGTTGTAATCAACTGAATTCCTTCTAGTACACTGACAAAAAAGCTTAAACAGATATATAAATAAAAATAAAAAGGTTATGTAAATGTTTTTAAAAAGACACGTAATCACGTAAGCAGGATTTTTTCCTTCTTTTGACACGATAACAAGTAACGTTCTTATTTTTTCTTATTTATCTATTTATCTATTTTCGAAAGAGTTCCACGGGCAAGCGGAGAAGGAAAAACAGAGTTATGCAAAATTTGTGTCGAGAATTGTCTAAAGTTCCGACTTTTTTTTGGTTTTCACTTTAATAAGAACGTGAATTTATGAGGTGAATTTATTCAACACAATATGATTCAACTAAAAAATAATAATAATAAAAAATAAATAAAAGCTAACGTGAATTAAGAGTACAGTTAAGGTGTTATTGTGGACTCTCACCCCTTTTAAAAAACCTTTGTTTAACTTTGTGACATATTTACATTCTATGGAGGTCAGGCGCGAACGAACACCCAATAATTTTATTATACCATATTTCTTCAAACTGAGACATAATTATCAAAGTATACTTACGCAAATAGATATGAAAAGTCTTTGTTAAAGTTTGTACCATATTTCCATGGAGTACAGGCGCGAACGAAGACCTCACAATTTTATTATACCACCCCTATTTAAGTTGAAACATACTTATCAAAGTATTCTTATGTACATCTATATCAAAACCCCTTGTAAACGTTTATTTTTTAATTTTTTATTTCCATACTTTGGGGGGCAGGCGTTGACGCAGACCCCACAATTTTAATGAACCACCGTCATGCCAGATCAAACATGCCCATTCCTGATCCTCGATACATCTATCATAATATGTAATTAGTTTTTAAAAATAATAAACCATATAGGAGCCTATTCGTGACCACACACACACACACACACGCACACACACGCACACACACGCACACCCGTTCAGCTTTATGTTATATATATATATATATATATATATATATATATATATATATATATATATATATAGTCGTCCACATACAGTACTATTTCATTGTATCACAACTCATCAGTGCGGCGAGACTAGCACCTTTCCCAAGTTGAACTTGGTGCGGGGATACATTAGAAACATAAAATAACGAACGATTTCATTTAATTGTTTTAGGAATTAATTTTTGGTAGATATTCATTTTTTCGGGGTTCTACGACGCTGAGTCACGTCGTAAAAAATTTACTACAGAATATTTGACAACTTCGAATTTAAACTTAAGTTTAAATTCGAAGCACACACTTTTAGAAACAAAAAGGCCAACCTAAAAAGAAGCAAGTCGAAAAAGCCTTCACCTCTTAAAAAAAAAAAAACTAAAAAAAAAAAACAAATCGATCTTTTATTTATACAAAAAATGCCTATGAAAAAAATTGCCCTTATAAAAACTAAAAAAGCAAATGCACGCGTTAATGTTTATAAATGTTATTTTTTCAGATTCATAAAATCACGAGTTTTCTTAGGACAGCGAGCAAAACAATTTCCACGTTATCTTTTCTCCTACATTCGCGTTTCAGGTTCGAGCCTGCTTATTTGGCTATTTTTTATTTTCTTTTGCGGTCGTACGGGCATTCGCTGTTATTTTTATTGAAACAAAAGTTATTTGGATTTATTTTTATTTGGGGGGGGTTCTTTCCAGTACACGGGCAACGAAAAGTGCTCAATATACGGAGAATAGTTTTTTCTCTTTGTATCCCTTCTGCCGAAATATCTAGTGGAGAGGGTATCACGTACTTCTTTTTTGGGGCGATTGCATTTACGTGTTTTTATCCGTTCTTTTATTTTTGAAATTGTTGTGAGGGTATCATGTTGCCCATGATGAAAATGATTAGTATAGCAGGTGTGTTCACAACGGAACTTCATGTCAACACACACACACACACACACACACACACACACACACACACACACACACACACACACACACATACACATACACATATAATATATATAATATATAAATTTAATAGACACTCGAGGAAAAATATTTCTGATACTGATTCGTGGTCCGACTGTGAATGCGACGGTTGTAGGTTCGATCTATGGCTGGGGAAATGTGTATGTCTAGCTGCACTGATGAGTATTGGTACCACAAAACAAATATATATATATATATATATATATATATATATATATATTTAAGTGACAGTGTCAGCGTGTGTGCGAAACTTCTGTACCAAACTCCTCTATTGATTATTCTATTGAGTACAATATGATGATTAATAGAGGATTTGTTCTAAAATAATAAGTACGGAATTTGCATTAACTAAAATATATTTAAATATATTTTGCGGCCTGCTAGTATATATTTATATATATATGGAAGAGATTGAGTCATACTTTTCCAATAAGCACTGAAATTAAGCGAATCAACCTTCAGCACTGTCTGTCAAGTTTACAGTCAAGGTCGACCACCGTTACGCAAACGATCCATGTCAAACAATATGACAAAATTAGAGCTTTTCAAACGAGTTTCTTATTTATTATTATGCGAATTACTTATTTCGGTCTGCCCGTTAGTCTGTCACGGGTAATTAAAAGTCGCAACGAGCAGAGATAAATTGACGTATCTTATTTAAAATACGTCTAAGTATCTTAATACGAAGCTCTGTTCTTCGGTTCGTCTATTATGCTTTGCGTTTGAAATAGAAATTATGTTAGTCTGTCGCATTTATGTTAGTCTGTCGCATTTATGTTTTAAATATAATTTTCATTAGTCGATCACTTTTATCTTTTTGAGATATTCTTTTCGTGTGTTTGGCACGCTTGTGTTTTAAATAGTGTTTCTTTTTGGTCTGCCAGGCATAAATTTGAAATAGCATTTTCGTTGGTCTTTCACGCTGAAGTTTTAAATATCATTTTAGTTTGTTAGTCACGTTTAGGTTTTAAATGACATTTTTGTTGGTGTTTTACACTTAAGGTTTTCTTTACTGATACGTCACAATTTATCAAGTCATAGGGGTTACTCGAGGATATTTGGTCTACAATCGCTTCTATCCGCGTCTACAAGAGGATCGAAGGCTAATGGATAAGATTGGTAGAAGATTAGTTAGGGCGAATTAATTATCAATGAGGAAGGCTGAACAAGTATTTGTTCGCATTAGACTTGAAGATGACCATGTTGCACTTACTTGGGAAGCAGACTTGCGGTACCTTATTCTATAAACGAGATATTCTAGGAAAGAAATTGTATTTATGGAAGTTTCGTTTGATTTGGGGTTCTTTGCTGTGGTTGCAGCTAAACGAGTTTCTTCTGCGAATATTTTATATGGGTTATCAAGAATTAGACCGCAGCCAAGCAGTTACAATAAGCATCGCGAAAAAGTAAAATGGGACTAACAATATCTTCTCTGCGTGAAAGAAACAGTAGAGACAATAAGAGAGAATTCCTCACTAGATTTCAAAGTTGATTTTGTACGTTATCAAGACAAGAAAGAGTGCTGCGAACGACACATTCCTATATATGACAGCAGTACTTCATCTTAGGTCGTGTCTAGCGCTTGTTCAAGTAGAGGATTGCGTCGAATGACGTACTTCCTAGTGCAGTAGAATGATCCAAGCATTTTTCCCCAGAAACCTTAAAAACAGATTTGATGTTAATCTTCCATTTCAGGTTTGGGATGAAAATCATTTCTGGAAGCTCATGAAGAAGGTACCTTCTCTAGGAAAGGACCATTCATTGCGACTGGGGAGAAATAGGGACCGGAACTGGAGATGAAAACATAGAAGCTTAGTTTTAGAGTTGTTAAAAGTAAGAAATAATTTTCCCATTGTATCACGTGCTTCAAGTTAGAAGAGAGAGAGAGAGAGAGAGAGAGAGAGAGAGAGAGAGAGAGAGGGAGAGAGAGAAAGAGTGAGAGAGAGAGAGGGGGGGGAGAGAGATAGTCAGTTAGTTGTGTCGTCTGCATTTAAAATAATTTTTTTTGCCTATTACGCTTAGGTTTGAAACAACATTGCTCATCTCCCAAGCTTATATTTCAAATAGCATTTCGAATGGTATTTCAAGCTTAAGTTTGAGATATCGTTTTCATTAATTTGTCATAATTAAGTTTGAAATTTAGTTATTGTTAGACTGTAGTGACTGAATCGAGATGCGATTCAAACGAAAACCAAAAATTGACTGGTTGGAATAGACATCCTTTCTCTCAGCTTCCTTCGGATACATTCTCCTATTCACTTTTAAAATCAAGTTATTTTTCAAAGTAAGGTGTAAACTTCAAAATATACACTATTCATGTTAAGTTAGCTTTTGCTGGTGATGCTAATATTGTTCAATGTTTCATTTGTATCCATTTTAATATATACGTACATTCATTTAATATTATTCTAATTTCGCTGCAACATAACATTTATATACAATTTTTATTAACTGTTGACGTCCAAAATTGCCTTACCAAAGCCAGGAACCACACTACAATGAATTTAGGAAAACTCGTTTTACTTGTTTACTGTTGTTTAAAAAAGAAATTGATTTTTCTAAGCGTTTGTTTTCTACCAAGCTTTGTAAGTTTTTGTGGTTCAAGTTATTTTAAAGAATTTCTTTAGTTAAAAAAAAACAGCAAACAAATAAACAAAAAACAAGTAATGTTGAGTGTTAATTTTGAACAAAAAATGTCCGACATAAGAATATTATGTCTTAAGTGTCTTGAAAATTCCAAAATAAAAAATTAAAGAAAATACTAAGGTAGATATAGTTTTAAAAGGAGCCCCCCACCCTTCCAAAAAAAAAAAATAAATTTATATATTTTTAGGTAATGTTCAAGATCACTACTTGGAAAAAAAATCAAGCTACCGGAAGTAGATAGGGTTGATTATGTAACGAAACTGAACGGAAGACAGGAAAAACGAAACCATATATTTATTTTAAAATATCACTTTAGTTTTTAACACTTCTTGTGTTATTACGAAACAAAGAAAAGAAAACACTTTTTGTATTATCAACAAATAAAACAATTATTTTATTTTAACACACTTAGTGTTCACGAAACAACAAAGGTACTTCTACAGTATGCGGGCGGCGCCCATCTTTTCTTGCTGCGGTCAAAAAACATTTAGATTATTAATTTGTTGTTGATTCTTCAAAGTTGTTTTAATTAAAAAAAATGTTATTATTTATACGAAAAAAAAAAATATTTTACTTCATAAAAATCCAATGTTGCTTGAAAGCAACATTGGATTTTTACAAAATTGTTTTCTAAAATTATATTTTTTTACGCAGACCTTTAAATAAATGTTTTTACAATTATATTTTGATACATTTTTATACAATAAATGTTTTGGTTTTCAAATAT
This sequence comes from Euprymna scolopes, assembly GCF_053919585.1. Lineage (NCBI taxonomy): Eukaryota > Metazoa > Mollusca > Cephalopoda > Sepiida > Sepiolidae > Euprymna > Euprymna scolopes. The sequence continues at coordinate 135,387,156 of NC_136486.1, read as the reverse complement.
TTTTCTGTTCGGAAAAAAAATCTTGTTTGTTACTTATTTGCTTGATCAAGAAGAAATTGGAGTTATCGCTCCATAACAATAGCCGCTGTTTGTATACTGCAGAAGTACCACCCAAATGACTTTAAAACAAAACAAAACAATATTATATTACTAAATAATACAAGAAGTGTTTTCGGTGCTTATGCATTTTTGGTACCGCGCTATTTTTAAATAGTTTTTTCAGGTAAAATTCAAGTTTCACGATATCTCTTTTATTAAATTGTTAGGTGGAAGCACAAAATAGTTACAAAACACTTTCCCCTCTGCCCTCTACATGTTAATAATGGCTTTCGAAATAATAACATTATTATTTCAGCGCGGTACCAAAAATACATAAGTACCATGTTTTCTTTTTTGTTTTGTTTCGTAATAACACAACTAAATTAATTCTTCCGAATAAAATATTTGCTTTCTTTGATAATACATAAGTGTTTTCTTTCTTTTTTTTTTTGTTTCTTAGCACAAAAAGTGTTAAAACTAAAAATAAATATATAGTTTCGTTTTTCGTGTCTTGACTCCGTGACTCTGAGACAAAGTTTTTTTTTTTTTTTTAAACAAGAGTAAAGAAGTAAAAATAATTTTAAAAAATACTATGGGGATGCGTAGTCGCCTTAAAAAAATTCTTCAAGAGCGGCCATAAAATGTGTTTTCAATCGATAATGGACTTGATTATATTATATATATTAGACTTGATAGTCAACTGGAAAGCAGCCCCACGGCATTTCTAGAAAATAAAATTTGAATAACATTTTTATTAGTATATCATCCTTCAATTCGGAATGTCATTTTTGTCGTTTTGTTAGGCTTAAATTTGAAATAAGTTTTTCTTTAGTCTGTCACGTTTTTAGAAAGTATGTCGTCAAACGCATGAGGAGATGACATTAAAGTCAAAATGGCGTCATTGTTCTTAGCAAATTCAACGAAGAATTAGATGGATTTTAAAACTGAAATTTCAAATTCATTTCTTCTTCTTGAATATGTGCATTTGAAAAAACAAATGTATGAGGGCTTGTATAGATTGATGTTTTTTTTTAAGCCAACACATGTCAGGTGAAAACATTATCATGTACTTACGTGTAATGTCAAAAATAGTATAGATTCTAAAAACTAAAAACATCCAGTAGATATGCTAGATGTATTAAAAAAAAAATACTCACCTACAATAATGTTCTGATATAATTTAATTACAATGGCAGACCCTTTATTTATATCAAACATTTATATCAATTTAAGTCAAGGGAGATAAGCCAGTTTTTCATACTAAATTAATCGTACAATTCCTTCACATTAAACCATACGATAAAACTTGATAATTCGATAACTTCTATTTTACTTGTATTTATTTTTCTATAGGGTTAGAATTTTCGGAATTTATACTAATTTTGACATAACCCGTAAGTACGTGATAATGTTCTGACATGAAATGCGTTGCTTTGAAAGGTCACGAATCTACACAAGTACTAAAAAAATGTTTTAAAAGATAACACACGCAATTGGATAAGTACTATGGAGAAGGATGAAAGGAAAGAGGCGGAATCGTATGGATAGAAGATCCGGGTATATCAGGTGAAAGAGGGTAGAAAATGAGATGAACAACGTGGTGTGGTGGAGATAAGTATGTGGAAGTGATAACTATTATTTTATTTGTTTCTTTTTTTATTTCCTACACAGATGAGCGAGATCAATTAACAACCAAATAAAAGTCGTAAAAAGTGAATTACTGTCATGGTGGGTGGTTTTTAGTGATGCGGGTGCGGCGGTGGGTGCAGTGATCTTTTTCGTTCAGAGTTAACTGACTGTTTCGGTTATAATAAATCACTTTGGTCGCACGATAATCGGGAGGTGGAAAGAAAAAAGGATGAATAATTGAAAGATAGAGTAGGTACAAAACAGGGGAGGGGGAGTAAAAGGGAGAAAGAAAAAAACGAAAGAAAGAAAACGCCATCATTAAAAAAAAAATAGAAAAAAAAAGCTGGAATAAAAGACAGTCTATACGATTCGGGCAATTTTTCTCACCTAGAGTCTTATTCTTACAACGTTTCTGCCGATGTAATCTTAGTATAACTTTATATTTAATTTATTTTGTTTAAAGAAAAAATTACAATTAAAAGAAATTCCAATATAAAATTAAAACATTTAAAAAAGTAAATTCTCCAAGAGACAAAACAAATTTAGGCACAAGGCCCTATAAGATCTGGGGAGGGGAGTGTTGCAGGGTCTTTGTAACTAAAGTAAGAATGGCGTCTGTGGCGACTTTACTCTTGACTGGCAACATTTACCACAATACCTCATTCACTCTGTGGAACCTTAGTATATCTTGACAAACTCCAGAATCTTTCTAACTCGCGAATCCGTACAGAATGTCGACTGAAACTCTTTATTTAATTCACGAGGGCAGCATGCTCTCGTTCCGTCATCTATGGCCGGGTAGAAATCTTAAATAATTCGCAGTTGTATCCTTAGTATCGTTCGCACTGAGGATCGAACCTTTAACCTCGAGAAGATTTCCACTTATTACTGATTTTTACGTTGTACTCCAAATAATTCAAAGTATTGATCCTCATCTTAAATAAAAAAGCAGAAACAAAGCAGTAATAAAAATTAGTATAAATTCTTAAAACTACAAACATTATCCAGTAGATGTGCCAGGCGTATCTTTTTTTACAAAATCTCACTCGCAATCATGTTCTGATATAATCTCATTACAGACCCTAAATTTATGTCAATTTAAGTCAAAGGAGATAAGCCAGTTTTTCGTACTGAATTGGTCGTAGAACTCCTTTACATTAAACCATACGATAAAACTTGATAATTCGATAACTTCTATTTTACTTGTATTTATTTTTCTATAGGATCAGAAATTCGGAATTTATACTAATTTTGACATGACACGTAAGTACGTGATAATGTTCTCACATGAAATGCGTTGGTTTGAAAGGTCAAGAATTTACACAAGTACTAAAAATATGTTTTTAAAAGATAACGCCCGCAATTGGATAAGTACTATGTAGAAGGATGAAAGGAAAGAGGCGGAATGGCACTGATAGAAGATTCGAGTATATCAGGTGAAAGGGAGTGGAAAATGAGATGGACAACGTGGTGTGGTGGAGAAAGGAAACGCCATCATTAATATATATAAAGGGGGAGGATAAAAAAAAAGCCGGAATAAAAGACAGTCTATACGATTCGGGCAATTCTTCTCACCTTGAGTCTTATTCTTACAACGTTTCTGCCGATGTAACCTTAGTATATCTTGGCAAACTCCAGAATCTTTCTAACTCGCGAATCCGTACAGAATGTCGACTGAAACTCTTTATTTAATTCATGAGGTCAGCATGCTCTCGTTCCGTCATCTATGGCCGCGTAGAAATTTTAAATAATTCGCAGTTGTATCCTTAGTATCGTACGCACTGAGGATCGAACCTTTAACCCCGAGAAGATTTCCACTTATTACTGATTTTTACGTTGTACTCCAAATAATTCAAAGTATTGATCCTCATTTAAAAAAACAAAAACAAAAAAGACCACAGAAACATAAACAAAACAGTAATAAAAAAGACAGTGAAAAAGAAAGAATCGGAAGAAAACAAAAAGATGTCCAAGCTCATTCATAAAAAACAGGTTTTGATTTTATTTTTATCTAATTATCACATCTATATTAATAAAATTATAAGAATATTTCACGTGTGTCTGTGTGCATTTCTCTCGCCAACATAACTGATAATTATACATTGCGTTATTCGTCTATATAATTATAAAACTCAGATCAGCTTGTTTGTTTGCTTGGGCGTTAAAACCGTCCATCCATCCATGACTCCCGGTTAAAAAAAAAAATGGTCGGCTTACCTAAATCATGGGCAATCTGTCTTAAGTCCGATATTAAAAGCAACTGCTGCTATTCAAAGCATACACAAGGTCAAGAATATTTTTGTTTGAATTAATTTTAACGTTTTCCTTACAAATAAATGTAATTTTACTCTGTTGAGTTAAAAAAAATCTAATTAAATATAAATATACAATATATAAATATAATCATATTTGTAACCATATTTACTGCTTTTAGTAGCGCCCCTGTCGATTCTGACGATTTAAATTTTTAGGCCTTACTTAAAATATTTTTCTTCAAGGAGGAGGAGGAGGAGGAGGAGGAGGAGGAGGAGGAGGGAGAACTTGGATTTAGTACTGCTTTTAGTATGCCCTCTTTAATTTTAATTAGTGCTTGCAGTAGTGCTCTGGAGTCTTCCTGGGTTTTAGTTTTTTCACTCATCACTTAAAAAATATTTTCTCAAGACAATAAAAGAATATAATCTCGAAATCATTTTTTTATTTTGAACATTTTTCATCTTTACCTTTAAGCGCCAACTGGTAGACTAGTCTATATTATATTTCTCTTTGTTTGTTTGTCTGTCTGTCCATTGTAATTTTTCTCGTAAACAACTGGCCGATCTGACTGAAATTTTGTATGGCCCTTTGTTATAATAAGGTGCAGTGAACTAAGTACTATGGAATCCTTTTTGATGCAGAGTTAGAAATAAATACTGATTAATCAGTATTAGTATTTAATGTCTACATGTTCTCGTAAAATACTGGTCTGTTCTGGTTGAAACTTTGTATGGGCCTTTGTTTTAGTTAGATACAGTGAACTAATTAGTATGGCATTCGCCCCATGTACAGTTAGGAATTAATAGGGATAATTAAGAATTAGTATATAAATTCCATTTTTTTTCTCGGAAAGTACTGGGCCGACTTAGCTGAATATGTTTATGGACCTTTGTTATAATATGGTGCAGCGGTCTAAGTATTATGGTATTCGTTGGATGTATTGCTATGGCTTAATAGGAATTAATATGGATTGATAAAGATTAGTATTTAAGGCAAAAATAAACACAATTTTAACCGTATTCGCCAATAAATTTACCATATAGAATTTAACTGGCTTAAAAGCTTAGTCTATTTACTTTTCATCGAATATTTATTGAAATTGAAAATGATATAAACTAGAATGACATATATAAGATCCGTATAAAATGAAACCCGATTGCATTTCGATTTTTTAAACCCTCTTCACTAACATATCAAATCTATAGTGAGAACTCTCTGTATTCGTTACGTACATCTGCTCTCTCTTCACCTCTCTCTCTCTCTCTCTCTCTCTCTCTCCTTGTCTGTCTCTCTTTCTCTCTAGCAGCTTACCTCGTTTCGTTTCGTTCGATTCATCTTCCCAGAAACAACAACTATCTTTTCACTATTTTAGTTTTGATCAAATTTCTGAATACTTTTGATGTTAGGGTCGAAAAAAGAACGGAAGGTAATTATCGTAAAGACAAGAGATGCTTGTTGATCTTACTCTTGAACAAAGCTGTGGGTAGGAGAAAAACTCGACAGTAAGCGAGTTCTACAAGCCTGTATGTCTTGGAAAGAAGCGACTCAAATAGGAAGCTGTATTTCAATGTGGTATCAAAATAGCAAACTGATGGAGGCCACTAGACTAACGAGTCAAACGAGCTAAAACAAAGGTAGCGGGTGATAGTTTAGACAATGCCAAAGAAGACATGTCATAATAATATTGATAGAAAAGATTGAGACTAGCAATATCACGTCTGCGAGATAGAGAGGTTGCAGAGAAGAAGAAAGGGTGGAGCCAATCAAATTACAGATGCGTTTCTGCACTTTATCAACTACCTCAAAATGAGTCACCATTTCTCAAAGCCAGAGGCCACTCGAGGATAAGGGTTAACAAGTGTACCGTGGTTAATGGGACAATGTCGTAGTGATTGTTAGTAGTGGAAATTTGGTAAATTGGATTACTTAAGGGGAACGGCTCATCAAGAACTTGCTTACGTTGAACTTGAAGACAACCACATTGTAGTCAGCCGGAAAGCAGGCTAATGGAAAGAGTTTTATAGGTGTGCAGTTCTAAGAAAGAAACTTTGTTCATGGAATCTACGTTTAGATTTAGACACAGATAAGGAGTGGGGGAAATTATTGATAGTGTAAGTATTTTATTTCAGTTTTTAATTTATATTTGATATGTTTATTTAATAATAGACTTTCTCGTCCATGTATGGACTGATATCTAGCAAGTTGAATTTGAATATATTTATATTTGATAGGTTTATTTAATAATAGACTTTCTCGTCCATGTATGGACTGATATCTAGCAAGTTGAATTTGAATGTAGCATACAGATTCGATAATTCTATTCTCTTTATTCCTCGACCCTTTTGTGAGAAAGCTTTTTTGTAGAACACCCACGGTTGGCCCTCCAACTAAGATATTACTTCAAAAATAAACACTGCATTATGTGGGAACGGCTTTCGTTTGTAAAACTAAGTTCATGACTTGGAAGAGGTGAAAGTCAGAGGGTGCAAGGTCAAGAGAGTAGGTTGATGGGGAGGATTTCATAGTCACACACCCGTTCTTCTGATCTGGCGACATACGCATTGTGGACCGGGACCTTATCTTGTAGGAGGGGGATAACTTTGCTGATCTTGCCTCGCCTCTTGATTTTGATAGTTTCTAGGGTTGCTTTGATTGTGGATCAGAAGAAGTGGGAAGTTGTGCAGCAGGTATTTATTCATATTACATTTAAAGTTCTGTTGGAATCAGAGAGGGAATTCCAAAAGCAAGTGACTGGGGGAAAGAAACTATTAGAGTAGGAAATTGTCCGACATCTAGGCACAACTACAGTGAAGGGTTGGAATTTTTCTGCTGGTTTTGCTTTTGTTTGAGGGAGTACAAGTGCAATAAATTCATCAGAGTACATTTTGTGGAAATGCTCATAAAACAAATATAGGAATGCCACACTGCGGCGATGTGACAGGGCTTGAGCTTTGAAGACAGTGCGGGACTAATTATGTTAGAAACTCTTTTATGTACTCTGTTCAATAGGAAGAGACTAGTTATTGGCATACCAGTCCACATGTGGAAACAATGTTTCATATTTTCGCTTATAGCATGCAATGGTCTTCCGTATTTGCGTGCTTAAACTACAAAAGTTGTGCCTCTATAGTCAACCACTGGTTTTCTGTATGGTATTATATGTGCGCGTATTCCAAAGCTTTAGCATAAAATTCATCTTAATACTAAAGTAAAAAAGTAAGTCAACAATAATTTGACAATTGTAGGTACTTACTATTAATTCAAAATGGCATTATTTATATTAAACTACACTCTTGATATAAGTGTTAGAATCCATTTATATGCATAATAACGAACCAAAAACGAGTGACTAATTCTTGAGCGCTTTAGATGGGAAAAATTCGTGAATGTTTTACTAACACACACACACACACACACACACACACATATATATATATATATATATATATATATATATATATATATATATATATATAATTTTATTAACTAATACTAGTGTTTCATGTTTACGTAATCCTCAATGTAGAAAATGATGATTGCTACCGGTCTAATGATTCGAACCCAGTCACAAAGTCATCTTTGACTCTGCAATACAGTATTAAATTCCCGAAGCCACACAATAATCAAGTTCAGGTGTAACGTGAACAAACATCTTGCTGCTCAACTCCTTACATAGTATCCCTGCAACTCATGTCCCTGATTGTAGCCTCCTATATCAAAGTGGCACTGTGCCTTGTTTGGGGTGAAAATGTAATATATATATATATATATATATATATATATTATTATTATTATTATTATTATTATTATGATTATTATTATTACTACTACTACTACTACTACTACTACTACCGTTTTATCTGCTTAGTTACACATGTTTCGGTTACTGAATCGTATCAACGATCCAGTAACTTCATCAGCCTTTACACAAATAATTGTTATGCTTAGGAAAAACGATATTAGAAGTAGCAAAAAAGGGGGGGGGAAGGAGAAAAAGAATTTCAATTCTAATTCGACAACAGTTAAGTTTTAAGATTTAAGAAACATTGGAAGGTGGTAAGGGGCGAGCGAGGAGTGTTAAATATTCAACCAGACACGGATAGGAATAGATGAGGAGGGGGGGAGAGGGGGAGAGAGAGAAAGAAGTGTGAAAAAAGAAGGGCGTAAGATGGGTATAACTTTGGTGGCTGAGGTAGGGGGAGAAAAAGAGAGGGATAAGAAATAAAAGAAGAAGAAGAGGGACAAGCAGTTAATAATGTGGCGCTAACTTGTGGACTGTAGGTAGATAGTGGTTAGTCGTTGGATACATGTCATATGGTGTTTGACACGTTAAAGATCTATGCGGTTTGGGAGGGGGCGTTGTTTGCAAAAATAAGATGCGTCCTCTTAAAGCAAGCTTAGTTACATCCAACTTAAGTGCATGTATCTATTTAAATGCATTGAATATAAAAGGTCTCCAAGAAATTAAGTAAATTAATAAAATTGCAAGATATGAATGAAATTTATATAAATCATATAAAACTATGAAAATATGCATGTAAAAGGATATAAATAAAATAATAATAATAATAATAATAATAAAAATATTAAAAATTATAATAATAATAAAATAATAATAATGATTGCAAGGATATGGAATAAGATTCGCTAAGTAATTGTATAAATATAGTGAGTATAGGATAGAGAAATAAAAAACAAATAGAAGTAGAATATATAAATAAGTATAATTAATTAGGCGAGGTTAGGCGGATGTAGGATAAATTATGTTCCTAAAAATGTGGTTGGTTTAATACTTGAGAGTCTCTATTGGGTTGATCGGATATTAGAGTTCATTGGGTAGGGGTTAAGTTATAATAGCTCAGAAGTCCTAAAAGTTCAGATAAGTTTAGATAAAGAAAGAGAGAAAGAAGGGTCCTAGCATAATGCGTTAAGGGTAATTACCTTGTTTAATACTCTAGTTCAGGGTACTTGATATTAGGAGTCAAATGTATCAGAGTTACTCGGGTTAGAAATTGGTATAAGTGTATGCATATATATATATATATATATATATATATGGTATAAGTGTATGCATATATATATATATATATATATATATATATATATATATATATATATAAAGTAAAGGCTATTAATTAGGCGAGAGTATTCACAAGTAGGTTAGGCTATATTTCCATCCTCCTTGACCCTCCTCACGTATTGTATTTGGTCACACGCATACACACACGCACGCACGCACACGCACACACACACACACACACACACACACACACACACACACACAAATGGGGTGCGGGTGTCAGTGGCGCAGGCAGCTTTAATTTTTTATTATACAGTCTCAGTTTTCATGATTCAATGTGATGTTCCTTTGCGTTTTATGTCCAGTTTGTGTCTGTGGCTCAGGAGTATTTGTCGTAGTAATAGTAGTATTACTAATACTGCTAATAGTATTAGTAGTATTACTATTATTGGTAATAATTAAATTTCCTCTTCATTTGTTATCGATTAATTTTGTCTTCATATCAATTTGTTTGCCTGTTTTTCTAAACGATTAGTTTCATTTTAATACAGTCAAGTAGTGAACTGGAATTAAAATGCTAAACGACAGCAGGCGAACCAATAAAGATAGTAAGTAAACAAAAACCGTGTCAGTAACAGTCATCACAAACTTGCGTATTATCTGTAAGGGATCAGATCCGCATTTCAAGTTGATGGTTATTGACCATCTTAAATATTTAAGATATTTCCGGGCTGTTGGAAAACTGCTTCTGTGGTATCAGTTTTCAAAAATTCTGGCGAAAGAACTGACCCAGTAAATTATCGCCCCATTAGCCTCCTCCCACTTTTTCGCCAAAATATTTGAGACCATAATTAACCAAGCTCTAGTCTATCACCTTACAGATGCTAAACTTCTGATTGACAAACAATATGGATTTAGGCAAGCCCGTTCCACAGCAGACATCCTAACTGTAATCTCAGAAAGTATATACCAGTCACTGGACAAAGCGAGGGAGGGTAGAGCGGTAGCTCTAGATATATCTAAAGCTTTTGACAGGGTATGACATAAGGGTCTTCTCAAGAAAATCAGATCATATGGTATCACTGGAAGAATAGATAACATAATTAGATCCTTCTTAGGTAAAAGAAAAATACAGGTTGTCCTTGACGATCGTACATCTAAACAATATGATATAAATGCGGGAGTGCCTCACGGGTCTATCCTTGGACCTCTGTTATTCCTAATATTCATAAATGACCTCCCTGACAAAATTGTCTGTGAGATGGGTATGTATGCTGACGACACCACGCTCTATAACAGACACTGCAGGAAAACAAATGAACACATATCTAAAGAAATGGCAGAAACACTAGAGGAAGACCTCCGAGCCGTAGTGGAATGGGGACAAAAATGGATGGTCACATTCAATGCTGCCAAGACTAAACTTGTTTCCTTCAATAATTACAAGAAACCTTCCCTACCGCCAATAGCAATGACCAAAGACTCTTTATCTGAAAGTACATCTTTTAAACTCCTCGGCTTAACGTTCACAGGAAACATGAGTTGGAACAATTACATTGAGAACATTGCCAGGACCGCTGTTTAGAAGGTGGGTTCTCTCTACCGTGCTAGAAAGCTATTAACGCCTGAAAGTATTCTATACCTTTATAAGGCCACCATTAGCCCATGTATGGAGTATTGTCATATTTGGGCTGATGCATCTACCATTAGTCTCTCGCTCCTAGACAAGGTTCTAAAGAGAGTCGCCAATCTGATAGGTCCTGAGCTGTCGTCTAAACTTCAGCCTCTGTCACATCGACGAAATGTTGCATCCCTCTGCCTGTTCTACAAGTACTTTAACGGTGAATGCTCTCACGAACTGCAAGCACTTGTGCCCTCGACGTAAATACCCCCGACAAACCCGACAATCGGCTAAATCCCACCCCTTCACAGTAGAGATCCCTAGATGAAAAAGAGCCTTCTACTCCAGTAGTTTCTTCCCCAGAACAGCTAGACTTTGGAATTCCCTTCCGGGTTCCTGCTTCCCCGACTGTACTGACATGCAGAAGTTCAAGTGCAACATGAACTGACATCTTGCTGCCTAACTTCCTACACAGTACCCCTGATGATTATGTCCCTGATAGTAGCGCCTGAACCAAAAATGAGTGACCATCTCTTGAGCTCTTTAGATGTGAAAAATTCATGAATGTTTTACTAATATATATATATATGTCTAGCCGCACTGATGAGCTGTGAAACAGCGAAACAGTACTGTATGTGGATGACTATATATATATATATATATATATATTAGTAAAACATTCATGAATTTATATATATATATATATATATATATATATATATATATATATAAGTACTTCATTTACTCACATAAATTTAATATACGAAAGTATAGATTTATGCGTAAACTTTAAGTATTTACTTCAAAAGTGCTCAATATGTAGGTAGAGCTAGTTAGTAATTTATAAATTACTTAGTCGCCATATATATTTCATAAATTACTATATATATATATATATATATATATATATATATATATATATATATATATATATGAATTTAGGAAAACTCATACCCGGAAAACCCGTATCCGGAAAACTCGTACCCGGATAACTCATACACTGAAAACTCGCCCCTTTTTGCTAGGTAGAGAAACATGTCTCTTATTGAATAAATATCAATTCGAAACATATTTTATGACCCAGAATTATCATATGAAAGAAAATAGAATTAAGCTCTATGCGTAAAGTCAAGACAAGCAGATAGTGTTCGACAGCATACACTTGAACGTTAAGTTACGCTAAAGTTGACAGCTTTTTATCACTGTATTAAGGAGGCTCAATCCTAGTTGAAATAGGCCTATAATAATATTTTCATAAATACATATTGATTATTTTCCCTACTGACACACACACACACACACACACACACACATATAAATGTGTGTGTGTGAAATACACCGTATGATGTTCTTATTATATATATATATATATATATATATATATAATAACTATATATATATTATATAATAATATATATATTATATAATAACTGTATCCGGCTACGCGTTGCTGTGGCTCAGGTTGTTTAAATGGGGCACAAAAAAGACAAAATATATGTTTCTTTTGTTTATGTTCTCAGTATTTGTGGATGCACAATATTTTGAGATGTCCCTTTTTCTGTGCAGATGTAGGGATTGTCTGATTTTCCGACTGTAGACTCGTAACATACATTTGTCCATGTGAGAAACAATCATGTTGTAGATGTAAGTCACACAAATGTAAAAAATTATTCCTGAGCATTGTTAACGGTTATAGGAAACCCCAAGCGAATTGTGAAGTGCAATATCTTAAATTAAAATGGTATGTCCGTTTGAATCATTCAATGCACGTTCACTGCCCGTTCTTCCTGAGATTGAAAGAGGGGAAAACATGAGGATTTAATTTTACTATAGACATGTATATGAGCACGCACTGGAAAATTTCGTCAAGTAAAAATTTTTGCTGAGTTTCTTTTTTGCATGAAAGTATAGTTTTTATCAAAATAAATCGATAGAAAAATTGAAAAGGAAACTGTTTAAAGAATAAACCAACAAAGTAAATGGGAGTAGATGATAATTCAGAAGGACGAAACACGAAGAAAAGAATATAAAAATGTTGTAGGGTAAGTTAAAAAAAAAAACAAAAAAAAACAGAAATAATTTGGTAAACTGTTGTTTTTTATTCAAAGAAAATATATTGCTTTCAAATATACTTAATAAGAATATTCGTAAATATTTTGGTACTTTTCATTATTGTAGCGAAATTCAGAAATCGAAATATTGATTTTCAAATGTAACCAATAGTATCTACTGAATTGTCATATCGCAGTAATGAAAATATCAAAAACTTACAAAATACGATGGGTAGAAATTAATTATTAAAGAAAATAGTTTTCGAAGAAATTAGAAATTTTATCTATTTCCCTTGTGTTTACGTCACATGTCACGTGACAAAACAAACATAGCCGAAATCATTTTTTCGTGTAATAATTGAAGACCAGGCATAATTTTGACATAGAAATTAGGTAGATAACATTGCTTATTGTTGAAATTGACAAAATATTTAAGTAGTTATCATGTATTTTTTTCAAATTAAATAGCAACTTTTCGGCTGGCCGATTTCACTACAATAATGATGAAACGCCGAGCAAATTAACAGACACAGACGAATTTCCAAACAAACAAACCGGGAAAAAATAGGAAGACAATAAATTAAAAATAACAAATCCTACTGTAAATTTACTGAATATATATATTAGTATTGGGACGATTAATCGGAATCGGGATAGGGAATCGGAAAAATCGGAGGATATGGGGGTATCGGAATCGGAAAAATTGATGCCTATTTTTCGATGCCAAAAACGATTCTTTTAATTGTCTTTTTTTATTTGATTTTGTTTTAAGTAAAATCTTCCATTGCTGGTAATAATGATAAAATAATGAATATTTATTGATTTTAAAATGCCAGTAAATTTAAAATCGATAGATCACTCTCCACAAGTGTACTTTGACGTTGAGGAAAATATTTAACATGCGTGTGTCTTTACGAAAATACGGGGAAAATAACAATCTTATAGTTAAATAATTAGAGATATATAAAGGATCGGAATCGGTAATTGTATCGGAATCGGGAATTTAGCGGGGAATCGGTAATTATATCGGAATCGGGAAAAATATTGAAATCGTCCCGATCACTAATATATATTTACTTTCGTCAAGAAACATTCCATTTTGTATTCTTTATTTACTGTTATTATTTTTTGCAATTTTTTTTTAAACAAAAGTTGTTTTTTCTAAGAAAAGATTAATTTTTATATCGTAAATTGTTATGTGACAGTTTTTATCTAAGAAAACTTACATATTTTGTTCTTTTTTTAAAGAAAATTGGCAGTAAACGTTTTTTTTTTTGCAAACAGAATTTTTATATAAGAAAAGATGAATGCTTTTTATGAAAACTGTAAATTGTTAGGTGAAAGTACAGGATTTTTTTTTTTCAAGAGAATGTACAAATTATTTTTTGTCAGCAGATATTAAAAAATTAACAGAAAAAAATATCCCCATCATCCAAGAAATAATTTAAAAAAAATTAGATTAATAATGTCGATTTAGTGTTTCAACATTTGAACAACGCTCGGCTTAATCCGACAACTGCAGGTCGAGCTCTAACCATAATTGACGAAAAATCCCGATGATTCGGGTCAAATTCTACAAGAGTACCATTCATTTTAATTTAGTCTTTTTTTTTTAATTTTTGGAGTGGATTATCAGCGATTGCAAACTAACAAATTTAACCAAAATGCAAATAAGGGGTGCTCAGTTTTTAATATAAAGTTCTAGTAAATCGACCCCCCTTATCGAAAACACTCAAGGGTAACACGAAACCAAATTATTGCCAGTATGTTTGGGAGAGATTCTTTTCGTTGGTTATTTCAATATTTTCAGAAGATTATTATTGATTTGAAACTCAACTACTAGATTCTGCAATTTTTTAAATGCCAAAAATTCAATATTTAAAGATTATTAGGGATCGCTTAGTTTCTAATATAACGTAAGTAGATATAAATATTAATGGTGGCTTCACGATAAAACTTGTTATAACTTAGTGTATTAATGTTATTTTTAAGTAAAAATAATATTTAGGTTTGGATATAAATTCCTAAACTCATTTCACTCTAAATAATTTAGGTGACTGAAATAGAAATCTCATTACCCACTGGACAAATATACGAATTCCATGTGAATCTTTAATTTTATGAATAGTTAAAACATAACCCACAATTGTCGTTTAGTACTAATATCCATTTTCGATTAATATTTGACAGGAAAATGACCACATGTGGTTAATTTAAATTAAATTTTAATCACGTGATTAAATTTTACACATATAGGTAAAATATTCTTATTTTATATTTTTTTATTCATGGTGAGTGGACACTCCTCGTCAAAATTGATTGAAAAAGTTATCTTCACACGAATATCCGCTGAAATAAAAAAAAACTTAAGATAACTGAACTTTTTTAGAAAACAACAAAAAGGTATGAAAATAGATTTTGTCTCTCACTTCCCCTAATTGTTTGTAACGGATTAGTCCGCCATTTATTTTTTACGTGAGTCAATGTTGCTCCTTATCATTAAGAATGGATGAGATTGTTTATATAAATATTTAGTGTAAATTAATATATATATATATATATATATATATATATATATATATATATATATATATTACTAGACTACCCGTACCCGTTGGGTCAGTATGTTATATTAGCTATTGAATTCATGTATGAGCGTGACACTTGTGACGTAAAGAAAATATTTTTTTTAACATAACAGAAACATTTCTATGAAAGTATATTAAAATGAAAAATCATGGACCGATCACTCAAACATGAAAAAAAAAAAATCCTCCCCATTCATGTACAGTTACCTATTTTTCCAAATAATCGCTCAAAAATCGAAAATTAAACATGATTTTCCTACGAATCGAACGCCGATGAAAGTCATTTAGCAGCAAAAGCGCACATAAACCTACCGATGAGAAATATAAGAATGAAAAACCCATATTGGAATCCTTCAACCAAGTTATAGAAACTTAAAATCTAAAAAAAAAGTAAATTAATAAAACCTGAAGCAACAAAAATAAAACCTTAATAAATAAAAGAAAATAAAACTAATATTGAAACAGATGAGTAAATGTGACAAGAAATTCACCGTTCTCACGCAACTATTTTGTATCTAGAAATATAAACAAAAGTAAAAAAGAAGGAAGGAAGGAAGGAAGGAAAAGGGACGGATAAAGAGTAGTAGTATTAGTATTATTATTATTAGTAGTAGTCTTGCCTTTACTACAATTGTTCTTATGTTTGTCAATGGGTTAAAGTTGTTTAGTTGTAAGAAAATAGCAACAGTATAGTTGTAATAAAAATAGTTGCAAAACACCCTCACTGTTCTCATGTTAAATAATAATTTCAAAATAATAACGTTAATATTTCAGTGCGCAGGTCAAAATCTGCAAAAGAAGCGATTTGTGTTTATTTGTTTACATTGTTATAGGTTAATGTTTATGCGCGCATGCGCAACCGGATGTCGTAAACTGGAAAGTGGGTTACATCACTCGTTACAAGGTTATTTGAGTTTTATGATTATATAGATTGTGTATATAACATTTAATGACTGGTAGTTTATTTTGCCGCAAAATTCCTATTCCATCGTAATTTCCGGCGTAGTAAAAAATAGATAGCGAAATGTACAAACATTTTGAATATAAATGGCGTGCGACGTTTAGGTGGGTGAAAGAAAATGTCCCCGTTTTATAAAGATCTTTAGTTGGAATAAATATTTCCAGAAAATATTTACATGAAATAAATTATATTTGTGCAAAGAACGTAGTAGAATACCTAAATCACAAAAAAAGGCCACTTAGAATCAAAGATAAATTTGTGAGATGCATTGCTAGTTAATTCTTACTTGCAAAATCCCACCATGGCATTTGCTGCAACGATTATTGGGAAAGCATGAAACACTAGTGTCTGTACTCTTTAGGTATAAAAATAATTTATAAGTCCTTTAAAATTGTTATAGTTGAGGCCTGTCTAGGAAATAAAAAGCAAAAAGGCAGTCAACTAGTGAATATACAAAGTTCATGACTTCCGGTCGTTAGAAGCCTCTATAACTGCTTTACAGTTATGCCTGCATTTAACATTTGTATGTGTTTAATTCCCTTAATTCTCGGGCTAATTGATGATTGCTCAGAGGTAACATCCTAGCAAATGTTGCTGGATCCGAAGCCATCGACCAGCAGTAATTGTCACTTTGTAATTGCGAAAACATGGAACATTAGTGTCTATATATATATATATATATATATATATATATATATATATATATATATATATATATATATATTGGTAGCTTACCACTTATCAAGGCCTGGAAGCCACTCAAGGATAAGAGTTATGTTAGGTAGATGGTGAGATAATATCAAACACGATTTTCTAAATGGACAACTTAATAGGATATTATTCACATTAGACTTGAAGCAGATAAACAGTATTGCATTCCACAGACGGACAGCACTAGGAAAGAAACTCTGCTCATAGAATTTTCGTTTAATCTTGAGAACAGATGTGGAGTGAGGAAAGTTGTTTTTAGTTTTTTTTTTTTTAAATTACATTTTCACCCCAAACAAGGCACATTGCCACTTTGGTGTAGGGGACTACTATCAGGGGCAGCAACTGCTGGGGCACTATGTTGGGATTTGGGCAGCAAGATGTCGGTTCACGTTACACTTGAACTTCTGCATGTCAGTACAGTTAGGGAAGCAGTGACCTGGAATGGAATTCCAGAGTCTAGCGGTTCTGGGGAAGAAACTACTGGAGTACAAAGATCTTTTACATCTAGGGATCTCTACTGTGTGGGGGTGGGATTTAGCTGCCTGTTGGGTTTGTCGAGGGTGTCTACGTTGTGGGGGCACAAATGTCTGCAGTTCGTCAGAGCATTCACCATTAAAATGGTGGCCTTATAGAGGTACAGGATACTTTCAGGTGTTAGTAGTTTTCTAGCACGGTAGAGAGAGCCTACCTTTTTCGCAGCGGCCCTGGAAATGTTTTCAATATAATTGTTCCAACTCATGTTTCCTGTGAACGTTAGGCCAAGCAGTTTGAAAGATGTACTCTCAGACAGGGAGTCACTGGCCATTGCTATTGGTGGCAGAGAAGGTTTCTTGTAATTATTGAAGGAAACCAGCTTGGTCTTGACAGCATTGAATGTGACCATCCATTTATGTCCCCATTCCACCACAGTTGTTAGTTGTTTTAGCTATGCAAGTATTTGTTGCGAACATTTTATGGGGGAGCACCATAGATTGGAGCTCAGTCGAACACTTATCATAAAAGTATTGATAGAGCAGAGACAGACTAGCAATGTCTCTTTTGTGAGAAAGAGACGAAAAAGTCATCGCCCACCAAATTTTGGTCCTGTATTCTGTCAAGGCAGGGAAGAACGTATTTGTTTCTTGTGCAGGGGATTGTGACAGGAGTGAAGTACTTCCTAAAGCGGTAGAACGATTCCACCATCCTTCCAGTAATTTTTGGCAAAGGATCTGATGTAGGTTTTCCATTTCAGGTCAAGAGTAAAGGTCAGTCCTAGAAGTTTGTCGAAGCCGGTAGCTTAATCAATACGAGAGCGATTCATTTCTATAGGGACAAAACGGGCATCTTAACGTTGGTGGTAAAAATATAAAAGTTTACTTTTGGACGTATTAACTAGACATGTTTTTTTACCCAATTTTACTGTACACGCCAGGTCAGAGGAGCGAGAAAATTTTCAAGATCCTGATCTTTATCGGCCTGGAGTGTTGCTGTAGATGATAGTATCGTCGGCACAGATGTTAATGAATGATCCCAGAATGTGATTTGAATGGTCGTTGATGAAGATTATGAAAAGAGTTGGACGCAGGATGGATCCCTGAGACATTCCAGCGTCGATACTGTGAGCTTCAGATTTTTACCCATCAACGACCATTTGGATAGACCTATCAGATAGAAAGGATTTGATGGTTGAGAGGAAATTTCCAGCTATTCTATAGCTGGAAATCTTATGAAATATAATTATATTCCAGGTCCTGTAAAATACTTTAGTTATGTCAAGAGCTATTGCTCTAGAAACGAAGCCCTCGTCACTAATCTTGGTTGACTAATCCTGTGTAATATAACTCTCAGGACAACGGCAGTTTTTCTCTCAAAACCATATTGCATGTCGATGAATACTTTGGTTTTGTTGTGCTGGTTGTCAACTTCTCTATTTATCACGGACACATGATTAACAGGAGGTTGATTGGTCTGTACTGAGATGTAGAAGACGGACCCCCTCCCGTGTTTTTAAATACTGCGCAGATTGTCGAGTGTTTAGACGGTGTTAGGAAGCATCTTTCCTTAAGGCAGCGATTGAACAACTTTGTTAGTACTGGAGCTAGTCCCGGTTGTGGCGTTTTGAGCACGATGATTGGGATGATTGGAATGTTGCCAGACTTATTTGCTTTGCTGGAATCAATATTCTTGATAACATTAGAGACATCTCGGACAAATACATAGATGTCGCTCAGAGTATTGTCAGTCCTGGGAGAACAATCAGGGGGTAAACGGTCATTATCATACAAGGTAGAGTTTAATGCGAAGTTCTTGGCGAAGTATTTGGCTTTGTCGGATGTTGAAGTAATCACCTCAGGACTGTTGATGATGGTTGAGATGTAAACTACGCATCGGTTCAGAACCCAGTTTTATGCTTCAAAACATGTGGTAACCGAACTTTTAGACTTTACAGTTCTGGCGAAAGACTCTTTCGATGCTTTTTTGGCAGTGATTGCTAGCAGACTTATAGTCGGCTTTAGTATCTGAGCACACACACACACACACACACACACACACACACACACACACACACACACACACACACACACACACACACACACACACACACACACACACACATATATATATATCCACAGCTTTTCCGAGGAATAGTGCACCTTCTCCAAGTGATATTACCTCAAGTAATAGCACGAAACTGGATACTCCACCAGACTAGATAAATTCTTGTCCTGGAATCTAGTAAGACCAAGAGACCAAAATGAAAGATATACTACAACGTATAAAAATGGTTAATTGGGGAGAGGAAAATTATGTTCTCAATTTCTTTACTAACTCAGTGTTTGAGAGATAAAGAACTTAAATGGAACATTCGAATATCTATGTATCTCATATAGACTTCAAGTCTTAGCCTCTGGGTGTTGTCCCCTTGATTTCTGAGAACTTCGACTGAAGTAAAATAAAACAAAAAAAGGGATATGTATATATATATGTGTGTGTGTGTGTGTGTGTGTGTGTGTGTGTGTGTGTGTGGTACATATTCAGTACGATAGTATATTCAGTTAGTGCATACACAAATGTACCTACATATACATATACATCCTAAATTGGAATAGTGTTTCTCATATCAAGAGAGACGCCGCTAAAAGCACACTTTTCTGCTTTGATAATGTATAAACCGACGTCAAAGTTTAGTTTCCTTCCTTACAGCCACTTTCTCACAGAAGAAATGTTGCTGCATTATCGTTAGTTTTATGGTAGATGCTTGACTATAATCTGTAAAATACTTACAACAAAAATAAACTCATCTGGCTACAACCATTCTAACTAATTCTCCTTTCCTCTTTATGTACCTAAAACAAAAGTAAGCGTTCATTTTCAGAGTTTTTCTCCTTTTTTTATTCAATTTTCACCCCACACAAGGTACAGTGCCACTTTGAAGTAGGGGGCTACTATCAGAGACATAATTTGCGGGGGCATTATGAGGGGAGAGGAGTAGAAAGATGTTTGTTCACATAACACTTTGTTATATAGGGGGTCTTATTACAGAGAGGGTTTAAGAGGAATGTTGAAAGACTCAGAGAGAGAGAGAGAGAGAGATTTTTGTTGTAAGAGACTTAGAGAGATTGTTCATGTTAGGAGAGATTCTTATATATTAATTGTTCATTCTTTAGATGTGTAGATTGGAAGAGAAGGAGAAGCTCTTTGAGTGATGACATAGTGTTCAGACAGTTCGGACATTGTGTAGACATGATGTAGATTCTCATTGTGGATATGAAAAGTCGAGATGTGTATGAAACGACATTTTATAACACAAATATATAATACAATTTCACTTTACCTTTTTGTAAGAATCATAAGACAAGACAAGCTTTACAAAACACATGATGGTTTATTTCGTCACACGACCGGCCGTGACTTCCATCATCAAGAATTCAAGGCTTCACATTTTTTCTTGAAGTGACGTCTCGCTTCCTAGACGACTGACTCTCTCCGAGTTTCTTCACTGACTGTTTCTTCTAACTCAAGTTTTTCTCTATCCCTAGAACTTTCTATTTTCCGTGACGTCATACACATGTTAAAACATGTGCCTTCTTTCACGTGTTCTGGACATACGTGTCCAAAACTTTTCCTATACTGAGTAACCTATTTTTCCAATATGTTAAAAACATTATCTTATAAGCTGCATTCTTTCAATTTAAAATTTCATAACAAACTTGACAGCTCACATTCTTTTCTTGAAATATTTTATCTATATTCTAAATAAACGTTTGTTTTACATTTTTAAATTCTCACACGTAATCTATTTCTAAACCTTACGAGGTTCGAATTCCGTCTGTTGCTATTTCATTTTCATTTTAACTAAATTCTCTATTTTTATACTTACATGAAAAGGGGACCGCCCTTATCATGTAACACACTTGAACTTCTGCATATCAGTACTGTTGGGAAAGCAGTATTCCGGAAGGGAGTTCCAAAGACTTGCAATTCTGGGGAAGAAGAAACTATTGGAGTAAAAGGTTTTCTTGCACCTAGGGATCTCTACTGTAAAGGGATGGGACTTAGTTGCTTGTTGGGGGTAGTTACGTCGAGGAGGTACAAGTGTTTACAGTTCGTCAGAGCATTCACCGTTAAAGTATTTGTAGAACAGACAGAGGGATGAAACATTTCGTCGATGGGACAGAGGCTGAAGCCTAGATGACAGTTCAGCACCTATCAGGTTGGTGACTCTCTTTTGAACCCTCTCCAGGAGTGAGAAACAAGCAGCAGATGCACCAGCCCAAATGTGACAGCAGTACTCCATACATGGGCGAATGATGGCCTTATAGAGGCACGGGATACTTTCAGACTTAAGTAATTTTCTAGAACGGTAGAGAGAGCCCACCTTCTTTGCAGCAGCCTTGGCAATGCTCTCAATGTATCTATTCCAGTTCATATTCCCTGTAAACGTTAGGCCAATGAGTTTAAAAGAAGTACTTTTAGGCAATGTGTTCTTGGCCATTGCTATTGGTGGTATAGAAGGTTTCTTGTAGTTATTGAAGGAAACAAGCTTAGTCTTGGCAACATTGAATGTGACCATCCATTTTTGACCCCATTCCACTATAGATTGGGAGTCATGCTCTAGTGTTTCTGCCATTTCCTTAGATATGTATTCATTTGTTTTCCCCTCATATCTGTTATAGATAGTGGTGTCATCAACAAATATACCCATCTCACAGACAATTTTATCAGGGTGGTCATTTATGAATATCAGGAATAATAAAGGTACTCCCGCATTTATGTCATATTGTTTAGATGTACGACCGTCGAGGACAACTTGGATTTTTCTCTTACTTAAGAAGGATTTAATTACATTATGTATTCTTCCAGTGATATCATATGATTTAATTTTCGTGCCATACCCTGTCAAAAGCCTTAGATATATAAAGGGCTACCGCCCTACCCTTCCCTGTCTTGTCTAGTGAACGGTATATACATTTAGAGACTACAGTTAAGATATGTATTGTTGAATGGGCTTGCCTGAATCCATATTGCTTGTCAGTCAGGAGTTTAGCAGCTAGACTAGGGCTTGATTAACTAAGGACTCAAATATTTTGGCAAAAAGCGGGAGGACACTAATGGGTCGATAATTTAGTGGGTCAGTTCTTTCACCAGAATTCTTGGTAAAACACAATACCGTGTGACTGCTTTCTAGGCGACTACAACATAGTCGTTTTCAAATCCAATTTAAACAAATTTTTATATAGTTATATTCTACCTAATTTCAACCATCGTTAGTAATCCTTTATTCTAGTCTTTTTAATTGAGGAGCTTTTTTTTCCGTATCGCACGAATCATCGGCATGCTTCATCTATGTTTATCTATCCCCCACGTGTATCGTGGGTCATCTTGGGTCATCTTTAAAATAATCACAACATTAAAACACTAGAGTTCTCGATTTACTCCAGCGCAATCATAAATTAAGCCAATCTTATTTCTCTCCGGCCACCCAGTCCCCAAACAAACTTTTACCAAGATTGATACGCATTTAGTCGAATGCAAGTCACACATCTATACTCTCTATATCTAAAGACATTGTTCTCAGTAATTCTCCGTTGGATATCGATTCGTTGAACCGATTGCATATCCCGTGCCAGGTGGCGGACTCATCCTACATCCACAGGGTTTCACAGTGTCATATCCCTACCTAACTATCCAAATTTCCGGATGCATCTTTCCCCACACCCTACAAGAACTCGTCCCGTTTTCTGCCAAAACCTCTGTTCCAGTCAAATCACCATGACTCTAATGCTATTTTTTCATTTATCTCTCCATCTAGCAATAACTGATGCACGATTCATCCAGGGTTTCGTCAAGCAAACCTTATTGACCGGTTGTGAGGGAGGACAAACGAGATTGTCACAATTATGGAAAGTAAAACATGGCGAACTGCTCCACCTCTAGAGTCCCCCATATATCAGGGACTGGTATCCCGGCGGACGCATCCCCACAGGCTTGTTGCGCCCCTTTTTCTGTTCTGATCCTCGCCTGTTAGAAAACGCAAAACAACGGAGACAACATCAATCCCCATGACGAAAGGAAAAAGTCTACAGAAAAAGATAAAATGTATAAAAGAAAACGGTATCGCTTCTGTTTGTTTTCTTTCAATGCATTTTTTCATGAAATATACAGTCAACTCCAAATAAAATAATTTGTTTTCGTTGTACTCTCTTTTCGTCTCTATTTTTAAAACGTCAACATCAATATGAAACGTTCAGGAAAAATTGTTATAAAGTTTTAATATCATGTTTAAAAAGTCAAGTTTGTTAAATTAAATATCGATGCTCCCAATACTCACGCTCCAATTCTGCAGGTTAAAGCACGCATTCTTTCTGTCGTATTTTACTGTCCATATTTTCCTCCCCAAATGTTAGGTTCGAAACTGGCTCTCAACACTATTTGTGAATCATTTTAAGTCTATTTTTTTCATTCGTTTTTTTCTTCTTTTCTATTTTCTCGTTTGCATGCAGGTTGTTGCGTTAGATCTTTTTTTCTGTCTTTCTTCTTTAATTTTTTCCACTTGTAAAGGACGACCATTTGGTCAGAGTCACCAATGCAAGACCACGTGTCATCCGTTCGACAACTCGTCGATCCCAACGTTGTGTGCCGTGGATTTGTTCTCTTTCATCATGTGGCCGTCTCATCGAGTTTCTCACACTGGCGGTCGTCGAAGTTTTAAGTTTAAAAATGAAATAACATTGTATAAACAAAAGGAAACACATATTACATACATACACACACGTACACACACACGCACGCGCACACACACACGCGCACACACACACACACACACTAAGCATATGTACAATCATTGTTACACCTTAATTAGAACCGTACCTTAATTCTCTTTTGTCTGCATTAACGAACAGATTGACGAACAAATTCCAATCCTTTATCTACTGATGAGTCCTATTTCCCATTTCTTTTGCTACTTGATGAACCTACTTCCCCTTTTTTTGTTATATTTCTTTTTTCTGTGTTTTCCTAATTCATAACACTTGAGGAGGCCCTCGAAAGTATCCCAACTTTACTATTATAATCTGTGTTCTATGAATATACAGTATAACCCGGATATAAGAGATTTCTTCTCTGGTCTCCGTAGCTCACTTATATCCGGGTTACGCTTATATCCAGGTTATACTTATATCCGGGTTATACTTATACCCGGGTTACGCTTATTACTAGGGTTCTTATATACGGGTTACACTGTACATTAACACGGGCTCTAATTTGGGACCAGAGAAAATCTCTCTTATATCTGTTTTTTTTTTTAATATTCTGGTCTCTTATATCCGGGTAATACTGTATTTTAAATGGAAATCGATCGAGACGATGCGTGAAGCCACTTGATATAAGGAGCTAGCAAGAACGAAAAATGTTTTTTTTTTTTTACCTTAATCGTAAAAAGGGCATGGTTAAAATCACGACGAAAACAGTCGGCAGGAAGAGAGTTCCACAAGGCTGTAGTTCTTTTAATGCACCTTCTGGAATAAGAAACTGTTTTACAATGAGGTATCAAATCAGCAAATTGATAGAGATCACCAGATCAACGAGTCAACCAAGCTGGAACAAAAGAATCAGGGAATAGATCATACACTTCTGAGCAACACGTGCCATTATAGAATTTATAGATAAGACTAGAAATATTTTGCTTGTGTGTGAGGGAAATATAGCGCAGAGAAGTAGAAACTGTGTAGCGAATCAAATTACAGGTAACTTTCTGCACTTGATCAAAAGGCCTCAAACGGGTCAGAGATTAAACCGAATGAAACAAAAAAGAACTGAAATAAACTTCTAATGAGATGCAATAATATGGGTTTAAAACCGACATAAAATAAACATGTTATTTAAACTGATCTATTAACTAGTTGTTCCCTTTTCAAACTATAACAGAAGTGCTCTGAAGGCATGAGGATTGGGGAGAGAAGAGAGCAGCAGTGGATAAGGGGAAGGGGAAGACAGCCGCAGAGGACTGCAACAGAATGCTCAGAAGCGTCAAATTATATTTGCGGCAACTGCAAAAGAGCCTGTTGACCCAAGATAAACTTGCACAATCACAGCAGATGCTGCAACTTGATAACGAACAAATATGAGACGCATAACCCTATTGTCATTCGCGACTAGCGGATGTAAACAACTTCTCTAACATAACTGATGCCTCTGGAAAAAAACCCTACCCAAAATATCGAATTATTCATATTTATTTCGCTATGTTTATCAAATATTGAAATTTGGCTAACCCACTTGTTTAACTAAATCCCCCATAACCAAAAAAGTAACGAAGACCGTACATATATCAATATACACACACTCGTACACATGCACACACTCATGCACATGCACACACACTTACATAAATACATGTACAATAAAGTAATTAAATAAAACAAAACCGAATCAATTTTTTGTGGAAATCGCTCCAGATATGGCATGAAGCCACTTAATGTAAAGAGCTAAAATAATCCTACTAAAAACTATCCGAAAATAAGTGTGGATCTCGACCCAGAAAACAACAGTTACTTCTCCTTTATCAAAAACATCGCTCATGGAATGTAAGGACTAAATGGCAAACTATGGAAAACGAGAGTTATAAAGTTAACGGAATTTATTGGGGAAAATAGCAAAGTGCAACAATCATGCAAAAGAATAGAAGATGCGTACATCTAAATAACATCTGAATATTTGTGCAAAGCGACTTTAAACCTGTATATTGTAGTTATCGTCATATAATAGGCTGTTTCACCGATCAGCAAGACAAACAGAGAATGTTCTGATAGTAATTTTTCTTAAGTCATGTGGAAATGAGTACTGAATTATATTTTTCATCCAAATATATGATTACATACTCAGACTACTTAAAATTAATTGTAACTAAACTCTTTATAACCACGGAAATAGTTTATGTGCTTCTTCATTTTCTTCTTCTTCTTCTTCTTCTTCTTCTTCGGTTATTACAGAAATTGATGATCATGGCTCTTCAATTCCACTCTGCATTCGGTCTTTTTGATGAGATCTATAGCGCTACGAAGAGGAAGTATTTGAAACTAAACTAAGTAAATGAAGACAAAAAAATAAAGGTGAGAACTTTTCCCCGCTCGTCTTTCGTCGCCCACGCAGTCATCATCATCATCTTCTTCTTCTTCTTCTTCTTCTTCTTCTTCTTCTTCACAAAATCACAATTACGTTCGATCACGTCAACGAGATTATATTCTGTCACTCTCAGAAAAAAAAGTCCTTATATGCAATACGTTTTAAACTTGAGCAGAACTATGCTATGAAGGGGAGATCGATTCAAAACAATCTGCACCTAACCCACACAATCCTAGAGAGAAAGATAGAAAACGGCACGGAATGCACACTGATCAATTTGGATCAGTCCAAAGCTTTCGATAAAATCGACCATCGCTTCTTCGCATCTGTTCCAGAGACCGCCGGTGTTAAACTGGACTTCCGCAAATAGATCTCCGTTCTGTACCATGCGCCGACATCCGTGGTGCAAGTGAATGAAAAGTGCTCGAAACCCTTCGTTATATCCCGATCGGTCCGTCAGGATTGTCTGCTGCCCCCTACTCTACATCCTTGCGGTAGAGCCGCTACTTTGCTAGCTGGGGAGCGGGTAGGCAAGTTTGGTCCTGCGTGAAATAGCTCTGCCTGGCGGAACGCCGGTCAGAGTCTACGCGTTCGCCGATGGCACCGTCTTCGTGTCGTGCTTTCGAGACATCGAAAAAGTGACAGAGGCGGTCTCTCGCTACGGAACGGTTTCAACCACAACTAATCGGTCGGTCTACGTTTGGGTGCATGGAGAGGTGTCACCATCCTTCCGGCGCCTTTTAGCTGGACGGATGGTCCTGTTCGAATCATCAGCGTGCGATTGAAACCAGGTCTCCAGCTAGAAAAGAATTGGTCGAAGGTACGGTTAAAAGTCGTTGTCGTGGTTGCCTCTTAAAGGGGAGGAATGCACCACTTACGTCTTTCCTCTAATACTCTACCGGCTGGCCGTACTTCACCTGCCCGTAAAACACCTAAAGTCCCCCCGGCGTCGTCTGTCCAAGCTGCTCTAGAACGAGGTAAGCCATTAGCTTCGCAGACAGGTCTGTATCCAATGTCATTGTGAGAGAGGCTTGGGAATGTCCGACTTGAAGTGTCATCGTGACGCTGAAAGGCTGACCTTCCTGAGTCGAACTGCTGTGGAATGAGAAAAACAAAGGGCGTTTCTCGCGACCATGGCCGTAGCCTGTATGCTTGTGTGGACGTCGAGACTGAATGAGAAGTCTGGGGTTGAATCTTGGATAAATCTGGATCTGGTCGCGTTCTTCAAACACCAATTGGAAGTCAAGATCAGGACTGATAAGAAGAGATTACATCCCGCGGCTTTCAAAAGATGATGGATTAAGGCAGCGAGCTTGTGCATACGAAGAGGAGCCAAGTTAAAGTACGTATTCCCTGCCTAGGCATAGCACGCGCGACTCCTAGTCTTGCCGGACTCCAGTTCTAATAAGGTAAGCCTTGTTTTCCTTAGCTAGCCGATTGAATGCTTTCCCTCTCCTTTCCCAATAGATAACTCCAAGTTGCCCTTCTCCCCAGCTCTTTTTCCCCAAACGGAGTGCACCTTCCAATTCCCCAATCTTTTATTTTGTTCCAAACTTATTTTTTTTAAATCCGCTAGGGATCGACTTCCATTTTTTCGGCATTCATCAAGCCGAAAAACAGTGGGCGGTCTGCCATCTATCAAGGGTTGGGAGGACCCTACTGACAATTTTTTAACTTTTTAGATTGTTCCCCCCCCCATCATAAATAAAATCTTTTTCTACTCGTGTTAAATTTGTTTTTAATAATAAAAAAGATCGATTTTTCTGTTATATTTAAAAAAAAAAATCGATTTGATTTCGGAACAGTAAGTAGGACATCCCCTAGAGTGATTGTTGCGAGTGAGAACTTTAGCTAGGGACACCCCTTAGACAAGTAAAAAGGTTCAGTGACAAGGATGACTACAGACCTACCTCCCCAGTTTTTTAGTTGGCATTGCGCCTCTAATCTAAACAAACAGCCTGGACTGGATTCTCAGCGACATTCTCCGCTCTAACCACGTTCTATCCCGTTCTCGAGAACTCAACGGCTCGACTCTCTCAAACATCTTAACACCTTATATTATCTCATTTATGCAAATTAATGCGCGATTCAACCTAATGATTTGTCGCATTCTCGTCTCCCATCGCTCGGGTTTCGAGTTCGCACATGCAGCCCACCTCCGTGATTGTGTTCACACCACAATTTTCACTACACGCCTCCCCCCTGATCTTATGATCATAAACTGGGTAGGGAAGTAGTATCCGTCTTTGCTAGACATAGCTAGCGCTCAACACTCCGCTAGACACAGCTAGCGCTCAACACTCCGCTAGACACAGCTAGCGCTCAACACTACGCTAGACATAGCTAGTGCTCAACACTCCGCTAGACACAGCTAGCGCTCACCACTCCGCTAGACACAGCTAGCGCTCACTATTCCGCTAGACACAGCTAGAGCTCACTATTCCGCTAGACACAGCTAGCGCTCACTATTCCACTAGACACAGCCAGGGCTCACTATTCCACTAGACACAGCTAGCGCTCACTATTCCGCTAGACACAGCTAGCGCTCACTATTCCGCTAGACACAGCTGAAAAGGGCATGCTTAAAAAACGTCCTGGTAATTCTGATTTGTCAACTTAGTTATTAATGTCTTTAAAGGTCTGTTCTATTGCGACTATGCCAGTGATTAATGTTGAAATATTTTTCTAAGACGTTAATGAAATTTTCATTCAGGTTTTGGGGCGTTGTTTCGTCAGTTGCAAATAAAATTCAAATATGAAAAATAATTTTAAAATAACTCTCTTATTGACTTTGTCTTGTTTATAAAATATTTGCGAACTAGTCTTTACTTGCTTAAAATTCATTCTGGACTAGAACCAATTCTTTTTCAAGTTCATTTAAAGACACCTGTCTTCGATGAATGAATATATATATATATATATACATATATATACTAGCATTTCAGCCCGGCGTTGCCCGGGTGTTTGGAGGTGTATGCTGAGCGAAAAAAAAAGAGTAAATTTTTTTTTTAATTTGACCCCTATTATGACCCCTTAAAATTTATAGTTTCGGACTCAAATCACTTTATTAAGTTAGATCCAGGTTCAAGGAACCTATATCTAAAATTTCAAGTGTCTAGACCCAAAATTGTCGGAGGAGTTCGGTAGAGTTCTTAAAGGTCAAATCGTTGAAATTTGACCCCTTAACAGCCAAATTTCTGGCTGACACCCGTCACATCGATTTTCCCAAATCTCAGTACCCGGTATTTCAAATTTCGAGTCTATAGACTAAAAATTGACGGAGTTATTGCGTAGGGAAATGTACACAGACAGACAGACAGACAGACAGACACGTTCACTTTTATAGATATATAGATATATAAGCTCTTCTCTGGTGCAGATGAATTCCTTACTAAGAAAAAGGACCTCGATATTCTACATCGGCGGCATTTCGTAGCATGTTCCTGATCGAGAAAATGGCAAAAGGAATGGTGCCATCTTTAATGATATTGTTACGGACTTGATAAGCAAGAATCTGAATAAAGTCGTGGGAAAAGATATTGATTTATCACTGTCATAAAAGATCCCGTATCTATCTGGCATGCATAACCTGGATTGTACGAAAGAATAAGTGCACGTCGAAACACGAGCATTATGCATAACTGCCACTTGTGACCGGCGTGCTTTCCTATCCACAAAAGAGGAGCATAACAGAAGTTGTCAGTTCCATTTAAGCAGTCCAAGAGCTAAAATAGTGAGAAGGATCTGTATCGAAAACAGTGTTATTTAGAAGACTATATCATATAACAAGGTTTTGGTGGCGATCATATTTTTCCGAATTCAGTATTGAAAACGATGTTATTGCAAAGAATATAGAACTTTGAAGTCCCAGTGACAACTATTCTCTTTCCATATACATAGAGCATCTTCCCCTTCTATTTTATTTAATTTTTAATTCTTTCAAATACCATTTTTCATCATGTCATTCTCACGTTATCGTCATGTAAACTACTTTAAACTAAAACTTATCTTTGTCATTAATTATCAGATAAGAAATGCAATATCTTTGAAAGACTTTTGCTACCAATTTATGAAGCATTGTCTCGTAGACGTTCGTGAGATTCAATCGCAGAACTACCAATTCCTTTTACTTGTATTGACAGCTCTCGGGAACTATGTCAAGGCTATTATATATTATTCGATGCAGCCGGACATATCGGCAGCTTTGGATGAACGTATCAATTTAATTATCTCTTCTCTATATAAATAAAATGAACTCATTTTTTCCTGTCTGATTTTGACATTAATAAGATTAAAAATTAAGATATTTCATGCAAATATAATATGCACAAACGGCAGAACAATATCTGAGGTGTGTTATAGGCTTATTATTTCTCAAATTCCTCGATAATCTTAGATTTCTATACTTTTTCTGCTGAGAAGTCACGGCCAAAAGATCAATGGAAGTGGTAAAATATTTTCTCTCTAATAAATTCCTCCTCCCCCTGCCACCACTTAACACCGTTTGGGGATCGTTCACAAGGAACAGTTGAGAAGAGAACACCGGTTTGGCTTCGTAGTTCTTTCATGTCAAGTTATTTAAAATCACTAAACTAAGCTGCAGTGCTCTGTGGCGTAGTGGTTAGCGTGCTGGACAATTCACATTACATTTTCACGTTCGCGCCGACCTACCGTAGTCGGTTTTTCTTTTTTTTTCCTAAACAACTGGAATGGACTTTTCTTGGTGGCCGAACTGTTAAAGTTGCAGATGTTTGTTTTTTTTTCACACTTTATTTTCCTACTTTTACTCATGACTCCGGGTTTGATCCTTCCTACTTACCTACCATAACATTTTTTAAAACTCCTCCCCCCGTCCCGGAAACAAACACTCGGGCAACGCCGGGTACCCCCGCTAGTTAATGAATATATGGTTTGCAAGCGTTTTGATAACAAACTACTTACCTGTATGTAACAGGGAAATGATATCACCCTACAAGTGTTTCCATTTAAATAATTTTGCCTTCCCATTTAGTTGGATCTTAATATTAAAAGCAATAGATGAGATATTCTTGCACACCTCTTGTAAACCATGTACGGTACTTTGTTTGGACCGGGTCGAAAGGCAGACCAAGATGCCCACACCATTTTTTTTTAATTCTTTCTTTCTTGACATGCCCCTATTGAGATGCAAATCGGCAATTTATACCCAAACCGTATTCTTTTGGTGGGACACTCGTAGAATATAGATAGATGATAATTTCTTCTCCTGAAGATTGCAGGTGACGAATATATATATATATATAATTATGATTAGTTTTTTTGGAAAGAATTATAGATTTTTAATTAATGTCATATATATATATATATATATATATATATATATATATATATATATATATATATATATATATATATATATATTATATTTTATAAATGTAATTTATAATCTATTTCGAATTTAAAACTATAGAAAAATATAATAATGTTAATAAACCAGGGAAATCACTTAGGATAGATAAATACTCACTTCCCCAAACCTTGAAAGATTTGTGTTTTTAAAAAATAATTTTTAAACGTATTTCGAAATTTTTAAACGTGATTCGATATAATTAAAAATATATTTTTTAAAACTTTAAACGTATTTTTGGAAATTTTTAAATGTTCGATATAATTAAACGAATTTTTAAGTTTTTAACCGATACCAATACAGATTTTAAAGTTTTTATACATAAGGAAAGAGATTTTAAAATTAAATGGGGTTCAAATTAAAATCGATTCATATAAAAAAAACATTTTTTCGAAATTAGATCTTAAATTTAAATAATTCAAAGTTGAAAATTAGGTATTACATTACCCGATATATATATATATATATATATATATATATATATATATATATATATATATATATATATATATATATATATATATATATAGGTATAGATAGATTAAAAAAAAAAAAAAAGGGGGGGGGATTAAACAAAACGAGATTTGAACGTGGATTCGCGAGGTATATATACTTCACACTTCCGGTTATAAGATAGACGAATATTGGCTGAAGAGAGCTCGATAAGGATACCTTAAACGGGCCTTATTATCGGGCTTGAAACCGACGGTACCAATGACCTGTTTCAACTAACAACTTTCTGTACACAAAATATATATATATATATATATATATATATATATATATATATATATATATATAATTATTATAGTAAATAATTATATATATATATATATATATATATATATATATATATATAAGCAAATGATTCCCACTTTTTCTGTAGGGTATATGAACAAAAAAGATGTATTGACATAACAGTGACCGTTTTCGTATGTTTCTGCATAATGAAACAGATCTGTAAAAATATATACCGAATTTTAACATGCTGGAAGGGCTGTTTGAGATGAAAAATAAATATTTAGATCTTGAAATGTAATTATATTGTTATTCTGTTATATATCCTCTGTTGCTATATTTAACGTACATTGAGTTTCAAAACTAAACGGATTGGTATACACAAAGAGTGAAATATAATAGGAAAACATTCCTACCAGAACAACTTATACCGATATAATATAATCCACAGTATACGGTTTCACAGGGACAGACTGTCATCTGCCTCACGCTAGGATCGAAAAACCTCGGTAATTATAATATATATATATATATATATATATACCGGCGTTTTATTGGATTAATATCTCAGAAATCACGCACACACACACATACACACACATATGTATCATACCTTGCCAGTTTAGCTGCACTGAAGAGGTACAGCGAAACAGTCTGTCCGTGGATGACTATAAATGCTCCTTATCTTGGGTTGAGCATATTGGTTAGTGACTACTCACAAAATTGCGTAACGGTTAGAAGCGTCGGCTAGGTGGCCGAGTTTCGATCCTAGTTTGAGGCAGATGACAGTCTGCCCCTGTCAAACCGTATGCTGTGGATTATATATATATTCCCGGTTAAAGATATGCAAAAGTAAAAAAAAAAAAAAAAAAAAATGAATTTTAACAAGGTTATTGGTAGTGCTTAATTAAAAGAGCAAGAGATTATTTTATTCAATTTACGTAAGCAAAATTGTCATAGGTTGCTACAATAAATCTACTGTTTCATTCTTAAAAGACATCGTCAGGCGATAATATACCTCTGTTTTTATTGGAGGCGAGTTTTCTTTGATGAAAATGTAAACTGAGTATAAAAATCGAAAGAAGAGAAAATACAAAAAGAAGAACAGAAATAAATCGTCTAAACGTGAAGGAGACGATATATATATATATATATATATATATATATATATATATATATATATATATATATATATATATATATACGAGGGGCGTGCAATAAGTAATGCTCCTGACCCACTTCCCATGGCAGTAGAGCAATGAAAATTGGCACAGTTATTAGTCTCTCTCTACATAGGAACCACCAGAGTTATGCATTTCTCCCATAGTTTGATGCACCTCTGGAGACCGTTTTTGTAGAACACCCCAGGTTGGTCCTCATACCATGACGTGACTTCAGAAATCAAGGCCGCATCATCTGGGAAACGCTTTCCTTTCAAAAACAACTTCATGGCTGGGAAGAGGTGGAAGTCAGAGGGTGCAAGGTCAGGAGAGTAGGGAGGATGGGAAAGGATTTCATAACCACACGCCCATGCTTCTGATCTGGCGACATGCGAGTTGTGGACCGGAGCGTTGCCCTACAGGAGGAGGGTACCTTTTCTGATCTTGCCCCGCCTCTTGATTTTGATAGCTTCTCTTAATTTCCTCAGAAGTGAAGCATAATAAGCTCCTGTAATTGTGGTACCCTTTGCCAGGAAATCTGTCATCACTACTCCGTCTTGGTCCCAGAAAACTGTGAGCATGACCTTGCCAGCGGAGGGATGAACCCTTGCCTTCTTTGGAGGTAGTGAGTCCAAGTGCTTTCACTGCATTGACTGGGCTTTGGTCTCTGGATCATAGTGATGAACCCACGTTCCGTCCTGTGTAATCAGTCTTTTGAAGAACTTTTACTCATCTTCTTGGCACATCTCCAAATTCATCCTCGAGCACTCGACGCGTTCCCGCTTCTGGAATGGTGTGAGCAACCTGGGAATCTATCTGGCAGACACCTTATGCATATGCAAATGGTCATGAATTATAGTTCCCACAGACCCTGTACTAATCTTGACATCTTGGGGTATTTGGCGAATAGTAATGCGCCGATCTTCCAAAATGGCAGCCTCAATTTGGCGGAAAGATGCATCATCAATGACAGAAAAGGGGGGTGCGACCAGGTCTGGGAGCTGTTTCCATAGACTTCCGGCCATGTTTGAATTCACGATGACTGCGTTTTACAAGGTCATATGATGGGGCATTATCACCATAAGTTTCTTTCATTTCATCAAAAGTCTCCTGTCGTGCGCGTCCTTTCAAATACAAAAACCGGATCACTACTCGACATTCAACAGGCTCCATTTCACACCTGACTCAGTTCAAACACCTGTAAAACAGAAACCACAATTAGTTCAGAGCTGTAATTTGCCACATAGCCCATAGAGATATAAACCATTGCACATGCAAAATTTTAGCTAGATCAGACAACTGGAAGTGGGTCAGGGGCATTACTTATTGCACTTGCCCGCCCCTCGTGTATATATATATATATATATATATATATATATATATATATATATATATATATATATATACCATTTGAAAATATTCCAAAATCGCTACTTTGCAGATGGCAAAATACGCTGCTTATACATATATGAATACCTTCTATATTTTGATAGCCTTCGTATTTAGTAATCGGCTCATTTACGTAGTTCTATTTTTAAAATATTTCAACTAATTACCTATTTTAATATTAAATGAATATATTGTATGTCTTTTTTATTTTAATAATTATTTTTCTTTCCCAATTTATTTATTTAATTAATTTGTTTCCCAAATTTTTAAACAGTAAGCAATCACCGTGTTTTCTCCCAACTTTACTTTTGGCAAACTTTTGCTACCCTGGAGTCCAATATTTAACGGTATCTTATTTGTGTTCATGAGATTATCATCCCAGGAATTACCCTTTTTTCTTGTCATTTCTTTCGCATCCTTTCCCTTATTTCCTTCTTTCCAATCTCTCTCTCTCTCTCTCTCTCTCTCT
Organism: Euprymna scolopes; assembly: GCF_053919585.1. Taxonomy (NCBI): domain Eukaryota; kingdom Metazoa; phylum Mollusca; class Cephalopoda; order Sepiida; family Sepiolidae; genus Euprymna; species Euprymna scolopes. The sequence goes on along the minus strand of NC_136486.1, from coordinate 135,351,538 downwards.
CTCTCTCTCTCTCTCTCTCTCTCTCTCTCTCTCTCTCTCTCTCTCTCTCTCTCCCTCCCTCCCTCTTTTACTTATTTACTTCATGCCATTCCTCTCTGGCGGGCACGTTACTAAACACCTGAACACTTTATGCATTCTTATATAATTCCGGTTCTATTATGACATCATAATACATTGAGATGTCATAATAAATCCACTTGCTTCCCTTCTCTCGCCTCGCATCTTTCTGTCTCTCCTCGTTATGCTCTTTTTCATAGTGACGTCATAATAGATTCTCTCCAGTTCCATTACATCTCCTCAATGATTACTCTCCTCTCTCTAAATTTCCTCTTCCTTCCGTCTCATTTCTTTATTCACATGATTTCATTTCTTTTGCCATTTCAGATTAAATGCGACAAGCAAGCTAATAGAAAACTACATTAGAGTTTTAATAGTATCGCGGCTACCGAGAGGTGGCCGTGGTAGTATGCGCGACTTTTTGCCCGCTAAAAACGGGCAAAATTAAAGTCTGTTGACGTAGTACGAGTGCTTTATGCCAAATTGATGGTTGACGTTGCATTCAATCCAAATCCTTTAACATCTATTAATAAATAGCTTTGCATAGAACGATGACCATTGCACTTAGTTTGCTGCACATTATCACATGAAAAGGTCATACAAAATTATCAGCCGGATCGGTCCAATAGTTTCTTAGAAAACTTCTAAAATGAACATGGTATTGTGGTGACTAATCTCTATTAATCCCTAACGGATGCCATAATACTTAGTTCTTTGCACGTTATCATAGCAAAGGTCCATACAACATTTCAGCCAGATAGGCCCAGTAGTTTCCAAAAAAGAATGGGAAGGACAGACAGACAGACAGATCAATATAAATACATTATAGATAGCTACGTCTGCGTCCCCTTCCTTTCTTGATCCCTTGTGCGTCATGAGTAAGTTGCTAGAATCTGTGTTAAATACAGAAGTAATCAAACATCTCAACAAAAATAACCTTCTTAGTGACACTCAATATGGTTTCCGTTCTGCTAGATCTACAGCAGATGTCATTACAGTTATATCGCATAGGATTAGCAAATCTCTCGACGGTGGCAATCTTTCTAGAGCAATTGCTCTTGACATATCTAAAGCCTTTGATAGGGTATGGCATAAAGGTTTACTTCATAAGATCGCTAGCTATGGTATAGCTGGAAAAGTCTTCTCAATTATTAAATCATTTCTTTCTGATAGGTTCATAAGAGTAGTAGTTGAGGGGCAAAAATCAGAAGCTCACAGTATTAATGCCGGTGTCCCTCAGGGATCCATCCTGGGCCCAACTCTTTTCCTGATCTACATTAATGATCTTCCAAATCATATCCTTACATCATTTGTAGACATTTATGCTGACGACACTACCATTTATGGTACCACATCTAAGACAGTAAACGACCAAGTTCTCTCCAATTCTCTCTCCTCTGATCTTGAGCACGTAGTACAATGGGGAAAGGAGTGGCTGGTTACTTTTAATGCATCTAAAACCAAGCTTCTCTCTTTACATCATCAACATTCTAATCCACATTTGTCATCAATTGAAATGAATGGCTCTCGTCTTCAGGAGGCCTCAAGTTTTGACAAGCTTCTGGGCTTGACCATTACTCCTGATCTTAAATGGAACACGTATATCAAATCTGTTGCCAAGGCCGCTGGAAAAATGGTGGGATCTTTCTATCGATCCAATAGATATCTCACTGCTGATGCTATTCTCTACCTATATAAGAGCCAGGTACGTCCAAGGATGGAATACTGTTGCCACATCTGGGCAGGAGCTGCTAGAAAGGACTTGTCCTGCCTTGATAGAGTTCAAAATAGACTTCGTAGCCTCGTAGGAGATGTCCTTTTCTCCTCCTTGCAACCTCTATCTCACAGAAGAGATGTTGCGAGTTTGTCTCTGATGTATCGTTATTTTCATGGAAAGTGTTCAACTGAGCTTCAATCTTTGGTCCCCCCTCGCCAAACTTTCACAAGAAACACTCGTCTAGCTGTAAACACTATCAATAATTTCCCCCACTCTTTATCTGTGCCTAAACCTAAACGTAGATTCCATGAACAAAGCTTCTTTCTTAGAACTGCACGCCTGTGGAATTGTCTTCCGTTTTCCTGCTTTCCGGCTGACTACAATATGGTTGTGTTCAAGTCTAAAGTAAATAAGTTCTTGATGAGCCGTTCCATATAAGTTATTAAATTTACCAAATTTTCATTACTAATGATTACTATATTGACCAATTTCTACTGTACACTCTTTAACCCTTATCCTTGAGTGGCCTCTGGGCCTTGATAATGTGGTGATGCCTTTGTAAAAAAAAAAAAAAAAAAAAAAAAAAAAAAAAATCCCTTATTAGCGGTTGTGTAACATTGTTTAATAAGTGTGTGTTTATGTGTGTGTTTGTTTGTGTGTGTGTTTATGTGTATGTTTTTATGTGCATATATTTATGTGCGTGTGTTTATGTGCGTATGTTTATATGTGAGTTTATACGTATGCATTTGCATCTTTGTTTGCGCATTGTTTACATGGCTTATTCGCAGAATTTGCTTCTTAATTCTCAGAAATGTAAAATAAGATTTTTTTTCTGTCGTGGATGACGTCAAAGCGATTCTGAAATGTGACATTTACCGGCCATTGTATCTAACCCAAACTTTCAATAACTTCGACAAACGAGGTTGGGCAATTGCATATCACACGCTTGCATACGCAGGGGAAGGGTGATGGAGAGATGAGCTCGATTCTTAGAAAACAAAGCTTATCATTTATTGAAAAAACTAGTTTTTATATGTAGTCAATTATGGTTGGGAGTTTTGTTTTTGAAATTTTAGGAGTGCCTGAAAAGAAAAAAAAGTACATATTCCTTTTGTTTTACAATCAAACTAGAAGAATATACGTAGCTTGTCGGGTCCTTCGTATGTTAATGTAAAATAGCGCGACTCATGGAAATCGTATAGCTGTATTCTTTATCGCTTGAAGTTCTTTATATCTTCATTGTATTTGGTTTGATTATTTTGTAGAAAAAATGTTTTCGTTTCGGGATTTGCAAAATATGATTGAATTTTGCAATGAGAAAGGAAAAAATACATCAACATCAATGTTTGGTGTATAGTCAGGAAGTCAATATCTTCAGACAGTCTGATCTGATAGCACCAGTCGAATAAAATAAGGGGAGAAACATGAGTTAAACTAAGAAATAAAGAGAGAAATATGGCACTGATTGTTGTAATAGTTATGTCCCCTTGTTATAATTCTGAAGTCGAGAAGAGTTATTGCCCTCAGTTGTTATTGTTCTTCGTGTGTAACGGCGTCTTAAATAAAGCGTGTGTTTAACTAGCTCTCGTCTTATCCATTTATTATCACAACATCCTGACTGATGAACACCATAACGTAACACTCATAATAATATAGCCAGAAAGAATGAAGACAATAAAGGAACATGACTTACACTAAAAATTATATATAGCCGGACAAAACGACAGATAAAAAGAAAGAATGTAAGAAAGTAAAAGAGAAAAATAAAATTAAAAAAGAATATGTGAATAAAATACAAAAAGGAAAGAAAACCATAAAGTAAGAATTGTAAAGAGAATGAAAGAATGAATTTAAAAAATCAATATAAAGTAAATATTAGATATAGAAACACAAGTTTAAACACAAAACAAAAAAAATGTCAGAAATTACAAAACCAAAATGACACTGAAATTTTTCGATAGAAAGGAAAGAGGAACGAAGTAAAAAAAAAAAAAAAGAAATGAAAAATAAAGGAAGAATGAATTACACTAACAATTAAACAAAAGTAGCAGATTTTGTATCTATTATTACAGAATATATATATATATATATATATATATATATATATATATATATATATATATATATATATATATATATATATTACCATGGGTGCCCGGCGTCGCCCGGGTGTTTGAAGATGTGTTTTGAGCAAAAAAAAAAAGAAAAAGAAAAAGTGGTAGTAGGAAGGCAGGCTCGAACCCATACCGCGAAGGAGGAAAAGAACGGAAAAAAAAAACGTGATGTCTTTGCTGTTACAACCACCGCCAAACCAGATGTGAAGTAAAGGCTAGACTATCGGAAAGAGGGGATGACTATCGAAAATATCGGTGAAAAAAGCGATCCCTCCCTGTAAGAAATGTGCCCAGTTGAGGGTGAAGAAATCAATGTTTTTAGCCAATTTTTCGGTATTTGTCGTCTGATGCGTCGAGCTTCTAAACTATACTGATTTTGTGAAAATCTGTCCTCTTTTTCGAAAGTTTTAGCTAGACATAAAAGCATACAGACATACATTTATATATTGGTAGCTCAAATTTTCGACCCAAACCAATTAAAAAGCTTACCCTATCTCTGAATACTCCTTATGTAAAATTTCAAATGTTTAGACCAGAAATTGTCTGAGTAATTTGGTAGAGTCCGCAGAGGTCAATTAAAAATAAATTGACCCTATTATGGCCCCTTAAAATTTATTGTTTTGGGCTGAAATCAAGTTTTTAAGTTAGATCCATGTCCAAGGAACCTATATCTAAAATTTCAACCGTTTAGACCCAAAATTAGCGGAGGAGTTTGGTAGAGTTCTCAAAGGTCAAATCGTTTAACTTTGGCCCCTTAACAGCCAAATTTCTGGCCGAAACGTGTTACAAAGATTTTCCCAAATCTTGCTTCCGTTTATATCAAATTTCGAGTCTGTATACTAAAAATTGTCCGAGTTATTGTGTAGGGAAATGTACACAGACAGACAGACACAGACAGACACAGACAGACAGATAGACAGACAGTCACTTTCACTTTTATATGCATATAAATAATGCCACCTTCTCTTCTACTTCTCTTAGTCCCTCTTCCTTCTTCCCCATTCCATCTCCCCCTACCACCTTCCTTTCTCTTTTTTACGCCTCTAACCCCCCTTCTCTTCAACCGTTCACTGGAAGCCCAGATAAAATTCAACAGACCCGAGTAAATTCCTCACCTCTTCTCAGATATAAGCATATTAAATTGAAATAAACTTAAAAAAAAAAAGAGAGAATTTTATGACACATTAACCCTTGAAGGTCTCAGACATGGACAAACGAGCAGCCTCTCGCTTGTTAAAGATAACATCTGTATAGCCCTAGTTTTAGAACCAAATCCCCTCAACCCACAAACTCTAGCCCCTAACACCAACACAAAAATGAATAAAGTCACCGATAAATAAGTAAATAAACAGATACGAGAATAAATAGACTAATAAATTCGCACCCAATTCAACCCTGTTCTTCACACTCATGATAAAAGAGAAATTTTAAAAAAAGCCTTCTTTTGCTGAGGATAAATTTTCCGTGTTCATTTAGAATTCCGTTTTCGAAAATAAGGGTTGTTGCCTGATGAGGTCTCTAGTTAGTAAATACTAGTAGACCGAAACATGTTCATGACTGTGTAGCAACAAACTACTGCTTATGTAAAGACAAATGTAACCTGTTCTACTTCTGTATTGAGCACTCTTGTATGAACCTCGTTATATTTCACTGGTTACCCTACCTTTGGAAAATAGCAACCTCAAATTATATATATATATATATATATATATATATATATATATATATATATATATATATATATATATATATATATATACTAGCATGGGTGTCCGGCGTTGCCTCGGTGTTTGGGGGTGTATGGTGAACAAAAAAAAGTGGTAGTAGGAAGGCAGGCTCGAACCCGTACCGCGAAGGAGGAAAAGAACGGAAAAAAACGTGACGTCTTTGTTGTTACGACCACCGCCAAACCGGAAGAGACGTAGGTTTAAATTAAGGCTAGACAATTGAAAAGAGAGGATAACTTTCTAAAATATCGGTGAAAAAAGCGACTCCTCCCTGTAAAAAAGTGCCCAGACTGAAAATTGACAGCTATTGTCTCGGGAAATGTACACAGGCAGACAGAAAGACATAGACAGACTGACAGGCAGGCACTTTCACGTTTATATATATATATATATATATATATATATATATATATATATATATATGTGTGTGTGTGTGTGTGTGTGTGTGTGTGTGTGTGTGTGTGTATATATATCGTCATTCTAGGTAATGGTCTGGGGCTTCATGTGTGCTATAAGTATTGGAGAGTTACATTTCATTGAGGAAAACATGAACTCCAACATGTACTGTCAAATACTGCAGCAGAGCATGATCCCTTCCCTCCAGAAACTGGGTCGCAGATCAGTGTTTCAGCATCACAATGACCCAAAACACACATTCAAGACAACCATTGCTTTACTGAAGAGGCTGAGGGTAAAAGTGATGGCTGGCCAAGACAATAGAACATCTTTGGGACATCCTCAAGAAGAAGGCGGAGATGTGCAAAATCTCAAATCTCCGCCAGCTCCACGACGTCGTAATTGAAGAGTGGAAGAGTATTCTAGTAGGTACATGTGAAGCTCTGGGTAACTCCATGCACAGGAGCGTAAGGGCAGTTTTGGATAATGATGTGGCCACACGAAATATTGAAAGTTGACATGGTGTATGTTAATATTGACAACTTTTCATAAGGGGGTGTACTCACTTTTGTTGCCAAGGATTTAGCTTTTAATGCCTATATTTTGAGTTATTTTGAGGAGAAAATAAATTTTCTCTGTTAGATATGCAGCGGATAGACTATTTTTCCTTGTGTCAAAATTAATTTTTTCAATGTTGTGCCATGAAGAGATATACTTACATATTTTAAGCAATGTGAGGGATGTACTCACTTTTGTGATACACTATATATATATATATATATATATATATATATATATATATATATATATATATATATATATATATATATATATATATATAGGGTGTCCAAAAAGTCTCAAGTCTCTGAAGGGTTGAAAATCTTCGTCATTTTACCATTAGTATTATCTTCTTTTCTATTTCAGATATTTTACAGAAAATATTTTGGAAATTAATTAATGGATAAGTATAGAATTTGAACAACGTACGCAAGTTGTGAAATTATTTTACCAAAATCAGGGGTCAATTGTTTTGACTGAAAGAGTTTATCGACGGCATTTTCATGTAAGAGATAGCCCAACTCGCAACACAATTCGAAATATTGTGCACCGATTTGAAGACGAAGGAGCTGGACTTGATCTTTCGCGAGTTGGTAGACCTCAAAACCTTTTCACAAATGAAAATAGGGAAAGACTGCGAGAGGGTGTGAAGCAGCATTCCGAAACACCGATTCGACAACATTCCACACAACTTGAAATATGTAGAAGCTCACTGCATAATATTCTGCACGGTTTAAGACGCTTTCCTTATAAAGTGCAGCTTGTTTAACACTTAAAGCCGGAAGATTTTCAAACGAGGGTCCAATATGCAGTACAAATGCAAGATCTTGTCCGAAATTACCCCAATTTTCTGCAAAAGTTGATTGTGTCAGATGAAGTCCCTTTTCATTTCAATGGGTTCGTTAATAAACAAAATTACAGATTTTATGAAAAACAAGTGCAATTCATCACAATAAGTTGCATCCCATAAAGTGCTATGTATGGTGTGCAGTAACAGAGGAGAAGATTATTGAATCTTATTTGTTTGAAGATCAAGACAAAAATACCGTCACTATTACTGTTGAGAGATACCAGAGTATGATTACAGACTTCCTTCGCCCATGAATCCAAAATAGGCGCAGATTATGGATCCAACAAGATAGGGCAACGGCACATACGAAGAGAGACACCATGAAGCTTCTCAGTCAATGCTTTGGTGACAACATTATCTCTCGCTATGGCAATGTCAAATGACCACCACGTTTCCCAGATTTAACTAGCCCTGACTTATATATATATATATATATATATATATATATATATATATATATATATATATATACTGAAAATGACCTGAGTCCTATCAGCTAGAATCGAAACCAAAATATTTAGTGCTCTAACCGCATTTCTTCCGCATTTCGTTTGAGCTATCGACAGATATATAAGAAAAATTTTAAATTAATTAACTTCACACTACGAATGAATATGCGCATGTGCAAAAGTAATAGAATTTTATCGGCAAGTTTCCGATATATGTCTGTACGTGTTATTCATCCATCCAAACAAAGATTTTACTCGTTATAAACCATATTTGGTTTATAATTACTATTACCTGCTAATTCATCGTTATGTGACTAGTAGTTTTGAGAGTTTATCGGGTAAATACTTTCACACAGACACACATACAGCTACTGTTTTATTTATATATAAGATAAAGAATTAGAGTAAAAAAGAGAAAAAGAAATATGAAGGAAATACGAAAAGAACAAAGCACACCAAGTATTTTATACAAAAGAAAACTACACAATGGATATAAGACTGACTAAGGAAAGAAATATATATCCTGTTCGAAAGAATGAACGAAACTCTATTTCTACCTCACACACACTCCAGTTATTTCCAAGTAATGCACTAATGCCATTAAATCTTCTGCAAACTATAATTTCTACACACAAAATTTTTCGAGCAGCAACCCCATCATAATCCATCAAAGAACTTTAGACAGAACGGAAGGTTGTTTAGTTATTTTCCACTGCAACAACTTAGACACCAGGATCGGAAAATGGGATTAAGAAGTTAGCGTCCCCAAGGAGGGGCACTTTGACTAGCCCAAAAGTGCCTGGGTAGCCCCCCGGCATTCTCGGTGAGAAAGCTTCAGGCGATTAGCAATAAACTAACCTCTTCTCAAAGAGAAACAGTAAGGCTTGGGAGGGCGGACCTCCTAGAACCGCACAGAACTAAACTCCTACCGCAAAATTAACAGGCACCGAATAATTACAGGAATGGTTTGATCTCAGTTGATTTTGGGGGCCCAGCATAAAAATCCCTATGGTGTTTAGAATTGAATATGTGTCCCACCCGAAAGAGGAATCAAACATCGTTATTCACGTCACATACATTCCAGTTATTTCCAATAGCTTTTTAATTTACTATCATGAAATCAATTATCGCGAGGAAGTGTTTTAAATGAAGAACAAAACGTTGATGAACTCACAAATTATGTAGGTTTTCTTTTCTTCATTTCACACGAATAATTATAGGCAATAGAAAGTTATGAAAGAAAGGAAGACCGATGACGAAGATAAAGGAAGAAATAAAAACAATTGCAATAAGACTTATAAGAATGAATGAACGTAAGAACAATAAAGAATTAACTACGAGGAAGAAATCTGCTGCTAAACATTATACACTTAAAGAAATAAACGAATTACGAAATAATGGTGGTAATAATAATGCATAAGAGCAAAGAATAAAAGAAAGAGAGAATGAAAAATATTTAAGAAGAAAAAGAGACGGGAGCCAGAATTGTAAATAAAATAAGCGAAAGACAGATTAATTGAAAGATTGCGATAAACGAATGAAATAGATTGAAAATGATTGAAAGAAACAAAAGATAGATACTAAATGTTATAGACAGAAGAAAAATAAAGAAGATAAAATAAGCAGCGAAATACAAAAGGTGGAAAGTGTGTGAACATTTTGTCAAATCGTCGGCGCTTCATTTGGCGGGGACCATTTTGAGGTCAGGTGTGCGTGCGGTGAAGGGAGAGGGGTGCTATGTCACAAACAATTTGAACCGAGACGATCCCTCATTGTGTTACAACTGCGTCGTTTGAAAAAGGTGAGTGGGTCTGGCGTTCTGTGCGTATGTCTGAGTATGTGACGCACGCATGTAAGGAAAGGGGGTAGCGACCTGTTTTTCTCCCTTGACAGTCGTTATGCCATTCATGCGGACTTCGCAAACAAGTCGGGAGGGAGAATTTGAAACTCGCCACTTAACTACGTCATGGCATACGTCAGCAGCGTTTCATCCAATGGGGACATCCTATTGTTTCAGTCGATGGATTTCGTTGATTCTACGTGTGTACGTGTTTTGCTTTTGACATTTTCTCATAACTATATATATATATATATATATATATATATATATATATATATATATAGTTATATATATATATATATATATATATATGTGTGTGTGTGTGTGTGTGTGTGTGTGTGTGTGTGTGTGAGAGAGAGAGAGAGAGAGAGAGAGAAAGAGCGAGAGAGAGAATTGATAAAGGTGAAAATGTTTACCATCGCTAATATATTTTTCTTATTTCCCTTGTGTTTTTATTTTTCTTCGTTTCTCGTATTTTCCCCTTCTCCTCATCTTCTCCAGCTTCTTTTCCTCTCTTCTGCTTTCGTTATTTTCCATCATCATCATCATCATCATCATCATCATCATCATCATCATCATCATCATCATCATCATCATTCGTCGTCTTCGTTGTATCATCCACTTGTAAATGTCAGCAGTTCTTTTGAGCTAGAAGCAAAATGTAGTATCTGTTTAAATACTGCCTTTATTCTTCTTTATCGTTCTCGGTCAGTGCAGGAAAGTGGTCGTTTTAGTCTGAGATAATTTTTATTTTTCTTCCAATTCAGAGTACTACCTTTTCGGGGGCTGGATCTTCCTCAAATTAAAATCTTGCGTTTAACCCTAAGCTTGTGGAGAGGGAAGTAAACAGGAACTGTTATTTACTTTTGGCTTGGAATCAAGGAGTGTATCTATTCGCTTCACCGTCAGAATAGTTAAATCCTTTTTGACTGGGGTAATTTTAATTTTTGTCCAGAGCATTCATTTTTAGTGGGAGCTTGATATCCCCTACATTAAAAACTGCCGTTGTGTATATCTTTACCTCGTGAAGAGGCAAGTAAATGGCAATAGTTAATTATTTATTTGCAATAATAAAATTGTATGACGTTAGTTGTATCTTGCGAAAATTGCTACAGTCTCTTTTAAAATATTAACTTTTAAACAACCTTGGTTCGAACATCAATATTATCAAGCGCAAGGCTTCCCAATCAAGGTTCCGTGGAACACTGGTTTTCCTTAAGAATTCTCCTTTAAACGGTTTCTTCAAGAAATACTAATAAATAGATTACCATACCTTTGCACATTTGTACAAATACATTTTTCAGTATTTTTCTTCAAAACCTAATTTAATTGGTTAAACAACTAATATTGCTTGCATAATGAAGAATAAATAAATACCATTTTAAAATGCTTCCACATCACTTATATTGAAAGCATTTCACGATAGTAGAAATGTCGAGAAGCACATACCTAGCGAGGGCTGATGGTTTCTTCGTACTAATACCGAACTAAAATTACTATCATTTTCCCGATGCATCTAATAGACAGAAATTATTGGAAAACGCTAGAAATCACTAGAAACGGATGCTAAAAAGTACTTTACAAATTACAATAAACATAACATATAATATGCATCCCCCTCCTAAACATTTCCACTCACGGAATCAATAATAAAATTCATTGAAACCGTATCTAGTACAAATAAACCCCAGTCTATGTCTGATTTGCCCACCAAGTTTTAGTCATGAATATCCAACAGTTTTTGTTTTATCGCCGTACAAAAATATATGAAGATACTTTGGTAATCATCTGCTCAATAGGAGGTGTGATTCAAAATGAGTTTCACACTCATCGGAGCTTAACCCCCCCAGACTTTTATTGGCATAATTATCTATCAAAATAATCCCCGGATGATATTTTTAGCTGGAAGAGACCATCATATTCAAAACCAGAGTAATGGCAAGAGTGTTAATTATTGACATTTTTGTATATTTACGTTTTCAAATAAGTTTATCCTTAAACAGAGATCAAATAAAGATTAAAACCTTTAAGATCATACCAAGAATGAATTGATTATTTGTACCAAATATGGTTGAACTTCAGAAAACGTCTGTGAAATTAATTACCAATTCCATTACTCTGTGGTATCTCTGTTTTCTTAATAGTTTGCTTTTCACTCTACGATTCCCAACTTTGACTGAAACGAAAGTCTGTAGTGTGGTAATTTTACTTTACTGAACAGGATGTTACGTAAATGTCTAAACTTAAAATATGCTTTTTTTTTTCAAAATGAATAAAGTTTCATGGTAGTATACAAAATATTTCAAGCGTTTTCATTGGTTAATATTCTCCATTCTCCTTTCTTTTTGAATAATAATTTACTGACCTAATAAGAGAGGGGCAATAAATTAATTTTTCTTTATACTTTTTAAAAGATTGATTGTATATTAGAAAAAATCAGTAATTTTCCTCATTTCATATTCATTTTGATCGGTGTCACTACTACTAGGTTTCTTTTTTCAGCCTTAATGGTCTGCGTTCCAATGTTCCAGGTTGGGAAATTCATTTACAAAGAATCAAACCATATTTGTTATTTTTATGTTAGATTGGCATTGGCTCGTCAATTTCTATTCATGGACTTTAACCAGATTTCAGGTTATTCTACCATGATCTCAAAGCATGGAATTTCTGCTTATAAGAGATGACATTCCGTGTAGTAGGGATATCTCCAACAAAAAAACGTTAGTTTCCCTTTTTCTGTTTTTGTATTGCACTTGTTTCCAGCATCTTTTTAATACTTGCCCTTTATTGGTCCCATAACGATAGATTTATTGTTACTGTGCCAATTTCTGAAATAATTCCTTGTGTCTTTACGCTTATGTTTATGGTGTCTTTTTTATTCTCAATGTAGAATAGCATGTCCATTCTAAAAATGGAAGACTTTGTTATGACTTTTTGTTTGCATATAGATCCAACACGTTGTAGCAGAGTACGTCGCAAAGAACATAGGACAAGTAATAACCCGACTTCTTTTTTTGTAACAACGACATTTATTCCCATATTCTTCCACCACATGTGATTCTCGCTAGAGCTGTGACGTCATCCACGTGTCTTACATGCATGTCTTCCTTTTTATATTTTTGTTCTTTTTCCTTATCGTGACGTCATTTCGTACACGGCTCGATATTTGCATATAGCTGCCACACGCGCACCCGCGCTCTGTTACACACACATACACACGTTGCTGATACACATTTTTCAAGCCTTCTTGGATTTTTCCTGACATCTACTGTTCTGTCTCTTCTAATACAACCCGATCACTCAGTTATCTCAATTACGACTAAATCTAAGTTTAAAAAGAAACTGGGTGTTCCTTATCATAGAGTTGGTGCATCATTACTGATTGGAATGTCGTCTAATTTTATGACTCTACAATTCTCTTATATTTCATGTCCTGTTTCGCCTCCGATATATTTGATTAATTAATCTCTCTTGCCGAGAGTTCATACTGACTAAAAGGTTACAACATAGACCAAACAACCAGCTTAAGTACACCCCTGAATGTGCCGCTTATTGCTCACAGAAACCAACTTTTCGATTTCTCTCAACAAAAATAGATACCATGTAAATTTTAAAATTTCAGCGCTCAATGCAAATGGTTTATAGAATAAACAAAAGATTCATACAAGGTGCCTAAAATAAGTTTTCAGACTTTTTATAGAGTCAATTAAAACTGTCGTAGATTCTTGAAAATTCAATATGTTATTGCCATACATCTTATCAGACGACTGGCCAATTTTTATGATTTCAAGTTCAGATGAACAGCTATAGCAGAAATTGAAACACACCCTACTAAAGTCTGGTTGTCACAGCTGGTGAATTTCTAAAATGCTATCTGGACTTAGAGACAGGTTAGAAGAACGATATTCAATGAAATTTTTAAAACTTGTAAAAATGCCACAGAAATTTTTTAAACTTGTAAAAATGCCACAGAAACGTATGAAATGCTTCAGACTGCTTGCATTAACCGAGCATCAGTTTTTGAGTGGCATAAGAGATTCAAGCAAGGCAGGAAGTCATTGAGGGATGATGAGTTGTGTGAAATGAGTAAGGAATCCAGAACACTAGAGTTGATTGGACAAATAACGAATTTCTTGGATAAGGACCGTCGTGCTTCTATAGAGACAATAAGTTTCATGTCAGTGTGGGAACTGTACATAATTATTCGACTCAAAATTTGATATACAGAGTATGGACATTTAGAAAAATCTTTGTAATCTATTTTCGGCCAGAAATTTGGCTGTTAAGGGGTCAAAGTTCAACGATTTGACCTTTGAGAACTCTACCAAACTCCTCCGACAATTTTGGGTCTAAACACTTGAAATTTTTAATATAAGTTCCTTGAACATGGATCGAACTTAATAACTTGATTTGACCCCAAAGGAATAAATGTTAAGGGGTCATAATAGAGGTCAAAGTTAAAAAACAAATTGACCTCTGCGGTCTCCATCAAATTACTGGTCTAAACATTTGAAATTTTGCATAAAGTGTATTCAGAGATGGGCAAGCTTTTTAATCGGTTTGGGTCGAAAATTTGAGCTACCAATATATAAATGTGTGTATGTATGTTGGCATGTCTGCCTAAAACTTTCAACAGAGACGACGGATTTTCACAAGATCAGTATCGTTTTGAAACTCGGCCCTTCAGACGACAAATACCGAAAAATTGGCTAAAAACATTAATTTCTTCACCCTCAACTGGACACTTTTCTACAGATACGGGCTCGCTTTTTTCATCGATATTTTCGATAATCATCTCCTCTTTTCGATTGTTTAGCCTTAACTTAAACCTACGTCACTTCCGATTTGGTGGTGGTCGTAGCAGCAAAAATGTCAAGTTTTTTCCATTCTTTTCCTCCTTCGCGGCCCGGGTTCGAGCTTTCCTTCCTACTACCACTTTTTATTTTGCTCAACACATACCTCCAAACACTCGAGCAACGCAGGGCACCCATTCTAGTATATATATATATATATATATATATATATATATATATATATATATATATATATATATATATATATATATATATATATCAAACCAGACAGTAACTCAAACCAAATCAATTCGTCTTCTCCCTTGAGGCTCGCATTCACAAATATCCGTGGGCTTAGAATAAATCTGGATGATATAGACTCTTTTCTCCTAGTAAAATTATCGGATATCCCATACTAAAATTAAGCTACACTTCTCAATCTTCTCTAATCGCTTTAACATGACTAAATACCTCCCACTCTGCCCTAAGGATTTAGACAAATGTATGAATGAACTTGGATTCTATATTTGTAACCGTAATTAAAGAGAACAATCTAGGATCAAATAACCAGTTCTTCATATGAGTAAAACTACCCCTGTAACATTTACGATGAGCATTAAATAAGTTTCTTTCTTAGTGTGTGCACTTTTATTGTGGAAAACTCTAGTTCTCTCTAAAGTAATCTCCCCCGGCTACAATGTCCTTGTACTGTTTCAACAAGTTCTGGAAGGTCCCATGGAAGTCCTCTTGTATGAGCATGTCAATGACCCTCGTCATAGTGTCTTTTATCTCCTCAATTGTCTCATAATGACAGCCCCTAAGGTTTTCCTTTAGCTTGGGAAATAACCAAAAGTCACGGGCACAAGGTCTGGACTATATGGGAGAGTGAAGAACTGTCTTGATGCCCATCTTAGTCAAATAGTCTGTGACAAGGATGGAGTTGTGGACTGTTGCATTGTCCTGGTGGAAATATCACTGATCCAATTTGAAGAGTGCTGGCTTCTTCCGAGGGAATATTTTCCTGAACTCCCTTAAAACCTCAACATAGTATTCCTCATTGAGTGTTTGTACTGAGGGAAGCCAGTGCATGTAGATCATGTCCGTGTTGTCAAAAATAAATAAATAAAAAAAGAAAGAAAAAGAAAAAAGGGATCATCATAAATTTCTGGGTGGATTTGCTCTGCCAGCCTTCTTGGATCCAGGAGCACCAACATGCTTCCACGGAGAAATCTGTCTCTTGGTCTCTGGATCTTAGCAGTAGATCAAGCTTTCATTGCACATCATCAGAGCATCAAAAACTGCGGGATCTGAATTGATCCGCTCGATTATCTCACTGCTGTCATGACAACGTCTTTCTTTCTGAGCAACCTTGGGACAAACTTCGTGCAAATCTTCCGCATCTACAAGTCTTGCGAATAATTCTTAACACACTGACATCAAACTGTGCATTTATTGTCTCTATAGACACACGACGGTCATTATTCATGAAATTCTTTATTTGTCCAATCAACTCTAGTGTTCTGACAACCTTACTCCTCTCATGCTTCATTATTCCTCATAGACTCTCTACCTTTCTTGAATCTCTTATGCCACTCAAAAACTGATGTTCGATTAATGCAAGATGGTCCAAAAGCAGTCTTAAGCATCCCATACATTTCTGTGGCATTGGTTTCTAAAACAGAATTTTATTGTATATCGTTCTTCTAAATTGTCCCCACGTCCAGATTACATTTTTAAATTTACCAGCTATGACAATCAGACTTCAATACGGTGCATTCTAATACTTGCTATTACTGTTCATTCGAACTTCAAATCATAAAAAAAATTAGACGGTTATCTCATCATAAGATATATAAGAATAATATACTGAATTTTCAAGAATTGACGACAATTTTAATTACCTATACAAAAAAGTCTGGAAACTTATTGAAAACACCTTGTATATTTAAGCTATTATTCTCTCTCAACTCAGAACTATACCCCAACCAACCATGGTTTTTCGGGTATAAATGCAGCACTGCATTGAGATACTAGGGACCAATTCAATGTATTTGGTGATTTTATGTTCACCATAGTAATTAGCTTTGTTGAGCTATATTGACGCATCTGGTAGCACCACGCATAGTTTCTCTATATCTCATTTCCTTACACAGACTGTTACGTTCCCGACCTGCTTTACAGTTTGTGAGGAAGAACACTCCTCTACTTCTTGGTTTATACTTTACTACAATGCTCGAGGATTGTGTGAAAAATGCCTATGTCCCACTAGGGAACGCTGATCAACTTGCCATATAGGTAGACACTACCCTAAACCAAGGAATGTCGAAATGACCAGACAACGCATTGTCGCAGAATTAGGAGCTTGCAATTTCTGAAAGATTTATAATCGATGGCTCCGTTTAATCTCGAAAGAAAAAGTATGCCCCTGTAGGGGCAGCTGCGCGTTTAATTGTGAGACAAGGGTTGCGCAATCCTTAACGAAGCCTCTCCTGAATCGGCACTGTTTGTGTCCAGTGGCAAGGAAAAGTCCAGAGCAACTGGAAACAAAGCCGAAATAAGCATATGCAGCACATGGAAGTCCGAAATGGTCACCCATTTAGTACTGACTAGATTCAATGTTGCTTAACTTCGGTGATCCAGCGGGAACAGGTGTGCCAATGTGATTATGCCGTATAAATTTATAGAAGATTTATAATAATGTAAAGAATAATAGTCAATCAATAATTCTCTCACTATCGAACAACCAGGTGATCGCTTGCATACCAGTCGAGAAGGGTCAACTGCTTGCTTAGCGGTTCGCCTCCAAGTTTACCTTAGATCCCACATAGAAATCCTTTCCATATTTCTTTTTACGGATAGAAACTACACTCGATGATCTGAAAATCACCCTTTCTGATACACGTGATAGCATGAACATTTACGCACCTCCAAAGCGGTTGGATTTAGTCTCAGCCATTCTATACTAATAGACAAGTGACTTGCCGAATCTTGTTCCCTAATAGCTGGAAAACTGTGTCTGTGGTACCAGTATGCAAGAATTCAGTATGCAAGAATTCAGTATGCAAGAATTCAAGAAAGAATTTACCCGTTCAATTATCGCCCTGTCAGACTCCTCATCCTCTTTGCTAAAATACTTGAATCATTAATCAATTAAGCGCTAGTCATTCACCTTATAAATACTAAACTTCTTTCTTCACGACAGTTTGAATTTAGGCAATGTGGGGGATTTCCAGTTCCCTAAAAATGGATCACTCTGAATAGTACAAAAAATAGTCCCAGTCATCCCAGAAGGAATATTTTCCATTGACAGGGGAAAGGAAAGATTTTACACTTTGAATTATTTATTCTTCATCTAATTAAAATGAATTACAATATGAAAAAATAGGCACAAGGTCATCAAAAGGGTGGGGTTAATAAAGGTAATTGGTTATCCTTGATCTATTATTCTACTCTTGGTTATAATTGTTGTACCAATTTATTATGCCTCCCCACGGGACAGAGTTAGACACCAGGGTCGTTTTTTAACGTGGAGAAAAGGTACAAAAATAAAAATTGTCTCAATCGTGAAGGATTTCTCCTCCACCGAAAGAGAACAAGAAATAGAAGTGCAACATCTGAAGAACAGATACTTAATTGTTGTAGTTGACCACGATGCTATACTTATTTTAAGGACGATCGTACTTAAAACATCCTGAAAGTGTTTGATCCTGACATGAAAATCAAAAGGGTGGAGCCCCGTAATTAAGCGTTCGGGTGTAGGTATGTTGGCTTTGTCTATATCTAAATAAAATTAACTGTATGGTTTTCAATTCTGGATGCCTCTTATTGAGATAGCCGTCATCGGTTTACTGCAATTAGAGAAATAAATATTTTCACATGATTTTTTTTTTTCTCACCGATTTACTCACTGCTGGACAACAATTGCAATAACCCTTATCCCTGAGTGGCTTCCGGGCCTTGATAAGTGGTGATCACTGTGTAAAAAAAAAAAAAAAAAAAAAAAAAAAAAAAAACAAGCCCGTTTTTTGTTGATGATAATATTCATGAATGGATTAAAACGGAAAACGAAAACAACCTCTCTCTCTCTCTCTCTCTTTCTCTCTCTCTCTCTCTCTCTCTCTTTCGGCGAAAAAAAAAAGATAACAACAAGATGGCGTTGATCACGTGTGTCACAAACAAGGCGGGAAACACACCAAAGGAAAACAACAACACACAAACAAGATTAAAAACAGATTAAGGTAAACAATAAACTGTTTTTGTTGTTATTTTCTTATCCTTTTTATCCTCGGGCCCATCCCGCTCTTCTCAGGTGTCAACGACCTATTAAGTGGCACATTTTGGTTATTTTCATAAGATTTTTATTTATTTATTTATTTTCATTTCGAAAAAAAAAAAAGAAGCCAAACCTTACTGTTAGCAATTTAGACAATTTTAAAGGGAATATAACTGGGAAATTAGCCGAAGCAATTTATACTCATGTATGGCGCGCTTGCGTCAAAAATAAATTTAATATTTACTAGAAATAATAAACATGTGAAGTTATTGTTAGTGATTAATGAAAGGTACTAACATGGAATTTACTTCAGGAAAAAAAAACATCCGACTGATGTCTAATTACTACCAAAGGTAACTCCACGTGCTTATATTTTACATTAAATAATAAATATTAAATTGTTTTTAATGCAAATACATCACACATAAGCAGGTAAAGCATAATAAATATTTCAGACTAATTAAAGAGAGTAGAAAGTTGACCTTGGATTTATTTTCGAAGTCGTCATAACTTTTGCTCTTTTTATTATGTCTTTTAGTCTTCACATTCCATGAAAGAATTACTGTTTTCTGAGATGCAATCTATCCACCTCACACTTATCGTTAGCTGGTATTTGACCATGAAATATTTTTAGTCCCTTATATCGATTGGTTTCATGAATTTTCTGGAGCGATTTTCATAAAAAATTCCAAGTACTAACATTTGCCAAAAACAACATTAATTAAAGTAATTTGGGATAAAATCGTTTATAACGGACCTGTTGCATTGCCAAAAAAAAAAAAGTATGAAACTAATTACGGAGGCGTGATTTAGGTAAAGTACTTGATGCAATTCAGTTCTTCTGGGGGTTAAAGGTTCAATCCTCAATGCAGGCAACATTCAAAATACGATTGCGAATTCATTAGGACTTTTACCCAACCATGCTGCTACCCCATGGCTGCTACCCCCATGGATTAAATAAAAGTTTCCGTTCGAAATTCTCTGTAGATTTCCGAATTCGACAGAGAGAATCCCGAGTTCAACAAAATCCACCCGAAGACGTTCAGAAGTTATATCATCCTAAATACTATGCGAATAACACTAAAGTTGAGAACTGTAATCCGAATAATCCAAATCTACGAAAGTTAAGAGTGTATCTATATAAAGATTTTCTTGATTGTGTGACAGCAGACCTGTGATGATGGATTCAATAAATGAGCGAAGTTCTTTTTGCACACGACCTTGTAGAGATACCTCACCCCAATCTATATAAATAAAACATTAGATGTATGTATGTGTGGGTGTTTATCTGTAAATATTTAACCGGCAAACTCTTACACTACTGGTTACATAACCCTGAAATTAACAGGAAATAGTAATCAAGCACCAAGGATGGTTTATAACGAGTAAAATATTTCTTTCGATGGATGAATTGCGTACAGAAATATGTCGGCAATTTGAAATGAACATTTCTGCATTTCAACTTGCCGACAAAAACTAGTAGTTTTACTCATGCGCAAATTCATTCATAGTTTAAAGTGGTTTGATATTAAATCTTTTTTTATCTATATGTCCACAGGTTGAACGGTAGGGAACGCGACTGGAGCCCTAAATGTATCACTTTGGAGTCTAGATGATATCACCCGAGTAATTTTTTTTTCAACTTTTGAAATCAGTAATCTCTCTCTCTCTCTCTCTCTCTCTCCCTCTCTCTCTCTCTCTCTCTCTATATATATATATATATATATATATATATATATATATAGCTTTAAGTAAAAGAGAAAAGAGAAAGATCAATTCCACAAAAGGAGACTTATCCGGATAATGCCAAGCTCAACAATAATTATTGGAGCTTATACAATAGGACAACAAGAGTATGAAATAAAGACACAAAACTATATATTGGTAGATATAGAATGGATCATTTATTGAATAATGGAATATAGGCAAAATTTGAGGGATAGAAGGGACTCTTTATGCCAGGGCATTTCGAAGCCTAACGCTTCTGATCAGAAGAGTAGAGAAGGTGCTAGGTAGCATGGTGGGGATGCGGCGTCTAGCGTAAGGTTCGTTAGGGATGAAAAAGATTAAGAGGAATTATAGAGTGTTAGGGGAAGCTTTAATGAATTCTAAATAAATAAGGAGAAGCTTATTATATATAGTATGATATATAAGAATATAAATTGTCTTTAACATAGTATTGAGATTAAGGGGTAAATGTGTTATGGTTGAATAGCTGCTGTGTGGTGATTTATTTTAACGGTTTATTGGGTGTCTATTTTCTATGGAGCAGGTAATTTTTGATTAATTTGGTGGGGGGTATGTAAGGTTGTAAAACTGAAAGGTAATATGCTTCAATATATTTATAAGTTTCTACTGTTATGATATAGGGAGTATGATCACAAGGGGGCGGTTGGAGATTAGGGTGGCAATGACTATGAGTGCGTATAACTTGATGTAAACGGTTAAGTATACATATTGATGTTAAAATGGGGGAGTAAGGGAACCATAGCTACTTATGAGAGTGGTAAAAACATACCAAATAATAGTAGGGTAATTATAATAGTACGAAAGATAATAGTAATGACAATTATAATAATAGTAGTAATAATAAAGTTGGACATAAATTATATGTAAAATTAAATAAGAAAAAAAGAAATTAATATTAAGAAAAATAAAATAAAATAAATAAAATAAAAATAAAGGCAAAATTAAAAGTGAACATTAAATTTAAACATTAAATATAGTGTTACCAATAGTTGTGATAAAATAAAATTCAAAATTACTGTTAATAACAGTGAAGATGGAGATAATAGTAGTAATTATAATGAAGATTATAATTATAATAATGATGATAAAAACAGTAATAATAATAACAATAGTAATAGCGTAAAAAACAGTGCAGTAATAATAACGATAATGCTTCTACCACCACCTCCAAACATCACCACAACCATTACCAATAATAATAATGTAAGTACTGTTAATATTAAATTATTAGGGGTGCGTAAAAGAAAAGGATACAGACAGGTGGAGGGGGGTTAAAATAGCAGGAAATGGGGTTGAGGGGTGATTGACTCGTATAAAACAAAGTAAAATAGAGATATATCCGTATTAAAAATAAATAAATAAAAAAAAAATAATAAATAAATGTATAATAAGCTGGGAAAGCGTAAGAGCTCGGTGAACAAAGGCCCGTGGGTTTAAATTAAAGGATTGCTTCACTGGGAACGGTAAATTTCAAGCGTCCACCTTACAACTTTAAATTTCTTGAAGTTCGATTAGAAGGCCATCAAATTTATGTTTATATAGACAAGCCAGGCCTAGAAAGTTGAATACATACTTTCTCGTTTATGAACACGAGGTACAGGTCCATCGAATCGCCATAACTACTTATGTAGTAGCATTAATCTCCGAGAGATCCAAAAGTATAGTTTATAGCAGTCCTTTAAATTTCCATATTTCTCCAAATATATTTTTGGGGTTGGTCTTTCGTAGATGTTTTCGTCTGGTGAATTTTATTCATCCTAATTTGGCTGACAAAAAACTGTATTTTTTTCAGCGGATGGTCTTCTGATGAGAAGCGTTAGGCTTCGAAATGCCCTTGCATAAAGAGTACCTTCTATCCCCCAAATTTTGCCTGTATTCCCTTATTCAATAAATGGTCCATTCTATATCTACCTATATATAGTTTTGTGTCTTCATTTCATTCTCTTGTTGTCCTATTATATATATATATATATATATATATATATATATATAGAGAGAGAGAGAGAGAGAGAGAGAGAGAGAGAGTGTCCCAATAAAATATATACACTCTTTATATTATCTCAACTTACTACATGAATAGGCTATGCCACGTTCCCGAGAGATGTTTAGGAATAAAGAATGGCACTTCCAGCAGGATGGAGCACTTCCCCACAATCATCATGACGTAAAAGCATATCTTGATAGTCACCTGCGAAACAGATAGTTGTAACAAAGAGGAAGTATCGAGTACTGTCCACGCTCAGCGGATTTGACCCTCCCCTCGGAATTTTCTCTTTTTAGGGGCGGGGGCAGGTTAAACACAGGGATCGCGCCACAACACACAATAATACGCTACAATTAAAGTGTTAAAAGCAACCATTGAAAGAAAATGTGTCAACATACCAATTATATTGATTAGGAACGTTTTCGATTCAATCGGTTAGTGTTGTCAGCTGTTCATGGGCCACAATGGCCAATAATTTGGACATTATCGATAATTAGCTGGTTTCTATATTTGTTCATATATATATATATATATATATATATATATATATATATATATATATATATATATAAGCGAACGTGTCTGTGTATCTGTCTATCTGTGTGTCTGTCTGTGTGTATACATTTCCCTAAGCAATAACTCTGTCAATTTTATATACAGGGTACTGAGATTTGGGACAATCTATGTGATCGGTTTTCGGACAGAAATTTGGCCGTTAAAGGGTCAAAGTTCAACAATTTGATCTTTGAGAACTCTACCAAACTCCTCCGACAATTTTGGGTTTAAACACTAGAAATTTTAGATATAGGTTCCTTGGACGTGGATCGAGCTTAATAACTTAATTTGAGCCTAAAACAATAAATGTTAAGGGGTCATAATAGGGTTCAAAGTTAAAAAAATTACTTGTGCGGTCTCTACCAAATTACTCAGGCAATTTCTGGTTGAAACATTTGAAATTTTACATAAAGTATATTCAGAGATAGGGCAAGCTTTTTCATCGGTTTGGATCGAAATTTTTTAGTTACCAATATATAAATGTATGTATGTATGTATGTATGTTTGCATGTCTGCCCAACACTTTCGACGGAGGCGACAGATTTTTTTGAGATCAGTATCGTTTTGAAGTTCGACCTTTCAGACGACAAATATCGAAAAAATGGCTAAAAACATTCATATGTTCACCTTAAACTGGGCACTTTTCTAATGGGGGGGTCGCTTTTTTCTCCGATATTTTTTAAAGTCATCCTCTCCTTTCGGCTGTCTTGCCTTAATTAAAACTTACTTCAATTCCGGTTTGGCGGTGGTCGTCACAGTAAAGACGTTAGGTTTTTCCCCCGTCCTTTTCCGCCTTCACGGTACGGGTTCGAGCCTGCCTTCATACTATCATTTTTTTTTTGTTTTTTTTTTTTACTCAACACACCTATCCAAACACCCGGGCAACGCCGGGCTAAAATGCTAGTCTATCTATAAAAGTGAACGTGTCTGTGTATCTGCGTGTCTTTGTATACATTTCCCTACGCAATACCTCTGTCAATTTTAAGTCTACACACTCGAAATTTGATATACAGAGTACTGAGATTTGGGAAAATCTTTGTAATCCGTTTTCGGCCAGAAATTTGGCTGTTAAAGGATCAAAGTTCTACGATTTGACCTTTGAGAACTCTACCAAACTCCTCCAACAATTTTGGGTCTAAACACTTGAAATTTTAGATATAGGTTCCTTGGGCGGATCTAACTTAATAATTCGATTTGAGCCCAAAACAATAAATTTTAAGGAGTCATAATAGTGGTCAAATTTCAAAAAAATTGACCGTTTTTTTTGTTTTTTTTTGCAAGATACACCTCCAAATACCCGGGCAACGCCGGGCACCCATGCTAGTATATATATATATATATATATATATATATATATATATATATATATATATATATATATATATATATTCTAACAGGTGATCCGACGTTACTTGCGATGTAAAGAGGATTAACAAATGTTCAACACTTCTAATACTTTTATTGTCATCGGTGAAATCGTTCATTTGTCAATCAAATAAATTAATTGCCTGCTCTAGTCAGGAACTCACCGCTGTGCACTTGGAGGAAGCTTCACATGCCTCCCCGTAGCGACTTAGTCCACAATTTATTGTAGTCTATATTTCTATGTAGAACCTACTGTTGATTTTATGAAATTATTTTTATTTTTATATAGTGACTTGAATTAAGTTTAAAATGCAAAAGCCAAATACAATGGTCCAGTTATACTCTAAACAGAAGTGTTCATTTTGAACGCTCCTCT
>NC_136486.1:135251735-135321735 GCF_053919585.1 Euprymna scolopes | reverse complement strand
TCCCTATTTAAGTTAAAACATTCTTTCAAAGTATTATTATGTACATCTATATCAAAAACACTTGTAAACGTTTTTATTTAATTTTTAAATTTTTTATTTCCATACTTCGTGGACCAGGCGCGAACGCAGACCCCATAGTTTTAATGAATCACCGTTCTGCTAGATCAAACCAACCCATTCCTGTGTCTCGATACATTTTCTATCATTATATGTAATCAGTTTTTTTTTAATAGTCAACCATATAGGAGCCTATTCGTGACCAGACACACACGCACACACACATACACATACACACAGCTTTATATAAGATATATATATATATATATATATATATATATATATATATATATATATATATATATATATATATATATATATTTCTGATTAAATACTTCGATTACAAAGTACGGAAACTAGAAAAAAAGCAACGAACTTTATTTTTCTTATAAATTACAAGAAAAGGTGTACTTTCCCTGTCAATTCTTATATTTTTCCATGCACACTTTCTAATTATTTTAACTTTTTTTACTATATAAAAATACAATGTATTTGTTGCTTCTATGTTTTTTATGTTGCTTTTATTACTAAATTGTTTTATTAAAGATATACTTCCTTACTACTAGAGTAGCTCATGCTGGTTATGTATGCACTTTAATGTATACAGCTAAACTCTTCAGAAATCTACTAATTGAAGGTCACTAATTAATGTTTGCTAATAGACATATCTGTCACTGACGGCGAAATTTGCGAAATGGTCACGCCCATTTTTAGCGAAGTACGAACACCTACCAGCACTGTATCTCTTAAACTGTTTAGCGTAGATAATCATGTGACCACTCAAAATGTCCGGAATTGCCACATTATGGAAGGGGGGGGGGTCAATAACACATTATGATGTTCTAAAACCAATGTCTTTCGAGATATTTGCAATAAACTAATTTCAACATTGTACATCGCACAGTGTACTGCATTCTGATCTTCATTATATTACTTATGTACATTATCCATAATATTTTAGTTTAAGTTTGTGGATTTCGACATTTTGTGCTCTTACTACAACTACAAAACACCACACATTTTAAGTACTTTGCTCTGCAAGTGCATGTCTTTGTACTCCTATATGACGTTGGCCATTTGCATGGTGGTGGCAGGTCATCTGGCCTGCATGGTAAGGCAGTATCACAGGAGTTATGTCGAGTTCTGTTGTTTCCTATCCAAACGAGCGGATTTAGTTTAATTATTACAGGATGTGGAGCATCTATCCACAATCTGCACTGTAGATATGCTCGTTTTATGTGTTCTTGTAGTGTGGAAGAACAATACACAAGCTGGTTAAAGTCAAGTTCTTTCCTAGAATTATGGTACTGCTCCCATCAATACTCATCAAATGTTGAACAGTCGGGTTTCTTTAATATAGTTACAAGGAATTTTTCAGCATTATTTATCTTCGGCGACAATTCCTCTGGACCAAACCCTTCCAATAGAGTAAGATCAATTGAAGCCTTCAGACTAGTCAGCTTTGAACCCACCTTACTTGTTGCGCCCACTTAATGAGTGAATTGCTGGTAGACAGGACACCAAATTGCTATTCAATTGATCAGCCAACAGGTGAACAGGCACAGTCTTCTTGTTCTTCTTGTTGCCAAGCTTTACATAGAGTTTTTGTAGTTCCCATATTTTTTATTTAAATGATAGATGAGGTTTATGAGAACATCCGTGTCAGGTGAATCAACTAGGATCGATTGAAAACCATGTTTTACACCATCATTTATATGGAACATGATTCTGTCATCAGCCTCTTCTTGGTTGCTTGAGAGCTCTGTGATCGTTCTTTCTTTATCCACAATTTTCTACATTCACCATCATTTACTCCACCATAGAAGATTTCTTAATTTGATACAATATTTTTTAGCATCCACTTGAAGAAGTATTCTTGGAACCTCTCTTTGTTCAATATTGAGCTCCATAACATATCTAGATCGACAGGTACCTTCTGATTGTCAGACTAATCGTGATGGTAATTTGTTCAGAACTTCTCACTGCACGTTCCATTTGGTTGATCAATGATTTTTGATAAACATCAAAAATGATATCTATTCTTGTTGACTCCTCGGTGGTAGCAAGAATAATTTTGGATAAAGTCTCAGCCAATTGGAAAATGTTTCAATGCCTATCTTTTTTATTGGTAGTCTACGTACGAGTGCCATGAAACCAACTGTTGTCATTTGAGCATCACATTTTACGTTTCTTTTGTCCTGGGGAAGTTGGTTGACCAATTCTCTTGATAGAGACGCTTTATCTGTTTTTTTTTTTTTTATTATATTCCATCCTTACCTTCAGTAGTCAGAAAATAAGATGTGCTTGTGAACTCATACTTCAGAGGCTCCAGCATGCTGTATCCTCTTTCTATTGCATAGCCAATGTACCTTATCGTTTATGCCGCATCTTTTTTGTCACAGATTTCTGCCCAATGGATGGAGTAGAATCATGCTGAACGAAAACAATCTTACGGTTAGTAGGTATTGTATCATGTAGATGCTTCTCTTTATTCTGAAGTCTCATTGAAACAAACTCTTGATAACTTTTCTCGCCAGTTGCCAGGCACTCTAGCAATCCATCAACAACGTCTTGGGGTATATCAGCCCCAGTTGAGATGCTATGAAATCTGGTGACAATATTAAATGGATTATTAATAGAATTTATGTAATCCAAAAGTGTCCTAGCACGTTCATAGCCGATTTTCGTAGAGGCTGGATTGAACCCGTGGTGTAGACTGAGTTCACTATCATCTTTGTCCAAATTACACCATTAAAGCTGCATAAAGATCTTTCTCATGCTTTAAGAGATTCCATAAACCTACTGCTTCCTTTTGTCTTGTTATTCCAATGATACCCCCTGCAGCCTTGGCAGGTCTGTTGTAACATTTTTCAAGTGCCATGTCAAATCCTACTGCACTGCCTTGTCGAAGAGTGTGGTGCATTACCCATCCACCTTGTGTGAAGCATCTGTAAATACCAGGGAACTTCCTTTCTAAGTCAAGGCAATCTTCAAAGAAGAGTGTACCCCATCTGCTATAGTTTGTTCGACCAAATCCAAAGAACAAGGGCATGCACCTACGAATGGCTGAAATGAACATAATTGCCTTGTCAGATAGAATGTGTAAGATCTCTGTAGATTGGATACAGATCATCTAGAAACAACATCCAGCACCTCACATTCTCATTCTCATTGCACTCTGTTTCTTTCCATTCTGTGGAGGACTTCTTCAGGTCTTCATTCAATATCTTGATTTCGTTCCAAATCTGTCTAAACTCTGTATGGTTAGCATCTAATGTCTGTTGCATCCAAGTTTCCATGGTTTCAGTGTGCCTTCCTATTTTATGACAGGGCAGCACATCAGCCAACTTTCTCATTTCTGGTTGTTCTGAGCAAGGTGTCATGTGATTGTCCTCAAAATGATTGCCTCGTGGTTAGTTCTGAAATATAACTAGAACAGTGTCATGACTGGAATCCTTTCCTGGCATTGTGTTATCTGTGTGGTCAAAATTGCCCATTGCACTGTGGATAATGTGATCTTCAGATATCTTTGATGATACAGAACATCTGTTGGGTAGGATATCTTTCACCATTTTGGGGACATGGAGGTGTTTATTCTCTTCATTGAATCATAGCTAATAGCTAGATTCGTCCGATTCATGATGTTAATCAGCTGTCTTGATCTAGACACGTTATGGACAGTTTATGTCAACCTACAATGAAACGGGGTCTTACTTCGTCTGGAATTTAACCAATAATGAATATACTGAAAGAGTGGCTTCAGGAGCCATTCATCTGTGTTAGTGTTGCTGAGGTTTAGGAACATAAATTTCAAAACTCCCTGGGCAATATCCGGATTAGAATTACTTTATTGCAAATATCTCGAAAGCCATTGGTTTTAGAACAACATAATGTACTATTGACCCCCCATAATGTGGCAATTCCGGACATTTTGAGTGGTCACATGGCCATCTACGCTCAACGGTTTCAGAGATACAGTGCTGGTAGGTGTTCGTACTTCACTAAAAATGGTCGTGGCCATTTCGTCAATTTCGCCGTCAGTGACAGATGTGTCAGTAAGCAAACATTAATTAGTGACTTTTAATTAGTAGATTTCTGAAGAGTTTAGCTGTATATATCAAAGTGCATACATAACCAGCATGAGCTACTAGAGTATACGCTGACTGTTAAATAATTTTTATTGCAATTATATATTTATACTTTTGTCTACAATAAATGCTTCGTTCACAAATACCTTCTGCTCCGAAAAAAAAAACATTGGTTTATTACTTGTTTGTTTGTGCAATTTAACTAAAAAGAAATCGGAAGTTTTTTTTAATTTTGTTATTTATTTATTTTTTTATTTACAGTGAAAGACTTTCAAAAAGACAGAATTTATAATTATATTTCATTTTTGTGAAAAAGATAACGATATAATAATTTGTTTTTACTAAAATATTAAAAGGGGCGCATGAGATAAAACATTCGTTTCCTTTTGTTTACGAGTTTCGGATTCGCTAAGTTTTTACGATTTTTCTTTTCTTTTTTTACGAATGAGATAAGACATTCGTTTCTTTTTGTTTAGGAGTTTCCAATTCGCTAAGTTGGCACTTTTTTTTTTTTTTTTTTTTTTTTGCAAATGTTCAACAAACTTTACTCGGGTAACATGTGAGGATGTGATTAGAATTTAATTTAAATTAACAACCTTGTTTAAAATAAAAATGATGAAGTTTTAAAATGAGTACATGTGTGTTTTTTTTATACTTTATAATTAAAAACGTTAATCAATACAAAGTACAGTTTGGGGTACTTATGTATTTTTGGTACCGTGCTGAAATAATAATGTCTTTATTTACAAAGCCATTGTAACCTTGGGGAGAGGACGGTGTTTTGTCATTATTCGTCCACCTAACGATTAAATAGGAAAAAAAATAGCGTGAAACTTGAATTTAATCTGAAAACACTATTTACAGATAGCACGGCACAAAAACTGGCCAGATTTGCAATTTAGTAGTACAAATTAATCACACTATTATTTCAAATGTAAGGATTTGATTGAAATTTAATTTAAATTAACTAGGCACCGCCAAAAATGGCCGAAAAATCAAGTTGTTGTTGTTTTTTAAAACGAAATTACATTTATTCAAATCCATTATTTCTGAGTAACTTTTTTTTTCCCAGAAAGATAAAACCCTGAATTTTATCACATAGAAAACAGAATAATGTAAAACTTTTTCTACTATTTTTAATTAAATTTTAAATGTTTAATTTTCCCAAAAAGTTTACAATTTACATTTTTTGTCTTGCACAAAAAACGTACATAAATATTTAAAAAAAAAGGTTTTTGAAATAATTAATTTATTTATTTGTTGTCTAACTAAGATTAAGGATGATTTTCTATGAGAATATGCAAAAATATTATAATATAAGTACCTGCATTTCAAATAATTCCACTCATTCATATAGGCAACCAGTTACTTCGCGTCGATCTAGAGTCTAGATCGACAATGTTTACGTTTGTAGTTGATAAAAAGCAAACTATGGAAGACCAAACAGGCAAAAAAAAAACTTATTTTTCAGTGACGAAAATTTCAATGTATTATTAACGGCCAGTACCAGATGGGTGACCATTTGTATGAGTTTGGTTTTTAATGTGTATGTGATGGGGGCCAGGCTCCCCAAAATGGGGGGGGGCAATTAAAAGCAGAATTAAAAAAAAAATATTTTAGCGCGTTTGGTCCACCGTAGTCGAAAGGCGGCAAACGTTTTCAAACGGGATCAAAAAAATGATGCTATTTTTAACACAAAGGGCACAATATTTATCGATTTTTTTTGTACCGATTCTTCAAAGCGTGCCCTGTTTAATAATGGTCATGCATTATTCGGCTCGCTAAAAAAAAAATTGTTAATTTATTTATCAAAGATTTTAAAATGGCTTTTTTCGTATAAATATTAAAAAAATTTTCCTTTTTTTTTTTTGGCTTAACTTAAATTAATTATTTTACGTAACATATTCACCGAATTTCACACTTCAAAACTCAAAAGCGGGATAATTAAACACAAACGAAGTTCTGATATTCAGACATCAAAATAAGGTATGCAAACATTTTTTTTTAATCTATAATTCTGTCCCTTACAACAACACAATATGTTGTGTTCAGTTTCAGATGATTATTTTAAGCATATTTGTACGCACTCAACACAAGGAGGAGGGAGTTAAGCAAATATATATATATATATATATATATATATATATATATATATATCTCGTTTATGAAAAATAAGTACACTGTTATAAAGTTCATTCTTCTCTTAATAATCGCTGAAAATTTCGTATTGATCGGATAATTAACTGATTTTTGGTAGATTTTTAAAAAGACGGTCCGTCAAAAAGTACTTACCTGTCCCCCACCCCCCAGTTTTGGCTGTGCCTAAAATTAACCATGTTGTTTAACAAATAAAAACAGAAATCTTGCAAGATGAAGTTTTAAAATGATTAAATGTGATTATTTTATGATTTAACATTCAAAACATTGAACAATACACAGTAACATTTTGGGTACTTATGTATTTTGGTACCGTGCTGAAATAATAATGTTATTATTTTGAAAGCCATTCTTAACATGGGAAGGGGAGGGTGTTTTGTAACTAATCTGTGCTTTTGCCTTACAATAATAATAATAATAATAATAATAATAATAATAATAATAAAAGAAGATATCGTGAAACTTGAATTTAACTTAAAAAAAAAAAATATATTTACAAATAGCGTGGTAGCGCGCGCCATCATATGCACCCGAGAACAATATCCACTGTAAAATGAAACCAAAGCTTGGTGCTTATGCAATTTTGGTACCACGCTACTTGTAAATAGTTTTTGTTTTTTTTTAGGTTAAATTCAAGTTTCACGATATCTTCTTCTTTTTTTTATTTTTATTTTTTTATTATTATTATTATTATTATTATTATTATTATTATTATTATTATTATTATTATGATGATGATGATGATGATGATGATGATGATGATGATGATGATGATGCGGAAGCACAGAATAGTTGCAAAAGAATGGCTTGCAAAATAATAACATTATTATTTCAGCACGGAACAAAAATACATAATTACTCAATCTTTTTCAATGATTTTAATTTTAAAGTATAAAATAAAACACATTTAAGCATTTACAAACTTCATCTCGCATTATTTCTTTTTTTTTTATTATTTGTTAAACAACTTGTTTAGTTTTAATTGAATCCCATGATTACATATTCAATAATAACGTGACAAAATGTTACGCATTTAAATTTTAGTAGGCAAATTAAACCAAACTTTGATGCTTATGTATTTTTGGTGCCGCGTTATTTTTAAATACGTTTTTCAGGTTAAATTCGTTTTACGATATGGTTTTTTTTATTCATTTGTAAGGTGGAAGCACAGAATAGTTACAAAATATTTGAAATAATAGTGTGATTAAATTTTATCCATTTAAAATTTGTGAAGCATTTATAATATACGCATAAACAAACCTCTGTTTACAGTAAGCGATACCGGTGTCGAACGTAAATAGTCCCTTTTAAGGATTATATGGTTCGAGAGTAATTGTACAACTAAACGGTAAATCTGCCCAAAAATGCATAAGCACCAAATTTTAAAGTAAATATTGGTATCGGGTGCATATGATAGCAGAGCGTGATACAATCTGCCATCATATGCATTCGAGAACTATATCTAATTTACCATTAAACCAAAACTTGGGACTTCTGCATTTTTTGGTACCATGCTATTTGTAAATAGTTTTCTCAGGTCAAATTCAACTTTTACCATATCTTTCTTTAGTTTCTTACATTGTAAGGCTGAAGCACATATTAATTACAAAAACCCCTCCCCAGGTAAAGAATGGCTTTCAAAATAATAACATTATTATTTCAGCACGGAACAAAATAAAATGTACCCTTAAAGCCTTACTCTTGCATTTTTTCTTTTTTGTTAAACAACGTGTATAGTTTAAATAAAAATATAACCGCACGGCTAGCAGTATCAGAATTTTGGGGGAATTTTCAGCCGAGTCGACATTTTGAATAGACACCTATCTTTCTATCAGATTATAAAAATATGAAAACAAAACCCGTAAATTTTATTTCAATAAAACGAGCAAAGACCAAATTTTAATATCATAAAAGCTTTAATAGAGAAATAAACAATTTTATTTATTTTTCCTTCGATTTCTTCACTTAACATTTCACGGAATGTCGAACAAATAACATTACTTAAATCTTACGATAAATATTTAACGGCAAAATAAAGAACTTACCGGGTTAATGAGTAAGATACGCTTTCTTTTAATCTTCCTGTATGAGAATTTATTCATATTTATGTATTATAATCCATGTATTTTTTAAATGGAAGGATTTTTCCAACACATATCGCGATAACGCGTGTCTTTCAAGAAAGTTGTAAAGACACCGGATGTTAAGATTACACTTACTTATGTACGGAAGCCTATAAGTGTAAAAAAAAACACACTAATTCAGAAATCTTAATAATCTCGATATTGGATTATATTCCTTCAAATTTTCCACTTTTAAAGGTTTTCGGAGGCGCTGAAAACGGAAATAACCATTTATATATACGGCAAACGAAACTAGTAGTTTCCAAGATAAAAAATTTTTACAAATGGTCACAAAGTGGGGCGTCACTTTTCTATAATGATGTGACGTCAAATGGGCACCCACTTTATGGCCACATTGCAATGAACAGATTTGGCCGTAATTTTAAAGGAATTTTCGAGGGTGGCTTCATATTGACCCTATATGAATAAAGGGAGATAACACCGTCCTTTTTTTTAATGTGGGCGCCTTTACGCTATCGTACAGGAAAACTGGGATTTTTCATTTTTGGATGTACACGGATTACGAAATGACGAAGATATGCAATGTATTTTTTTTTTTTAATATCTTAAAGAAATACCTGAATTTTTTTATTTATTATACTATAAATCTGCATTATAGGGTTTCGTCTTTTTTTTATATCGAAAAAAAAGGAAACCAGGAATTAAATATAAAAATATACACGGACCGAAAAATAATGACTGGAAAATTCTAAACAAAAATTAAGCTTCCACGTAAAAAAAAAGCAAAAAAAAAAAAAACACGTGGTTATCGAAAAAAGAAGGATTTACATTTTGAACTTTACCGGTAAATTTACAGATAAGTGATATTTTTTTGTTGTTTTAAATTTGAATATTTTATTTATTGATGTTTTATCTTCAATTTGTGATATATAAAACGTGTCGACCAAAATTAATTATTAAAATCCTCATAGACATTTCAAAATGGGGGGGGTGAATTTATAAAACAACGTTTGTCTAAAATATTATATTCAGTTTATCGAAAAGAGCATAAAATTTTACATTCACCCTGAAAAAAAACGTAACAATTGAACGAATAGGAAAACTTTGATAGATTTTTAAAGTTTAAAAATTGAAAAATATTCATCTCATAAAAATCAATTGATTTCATTACGTAACAGAGCGCACGCACGCACTTTGTAAACAATGTTTTTTAAACAATGAAAAATAATATTTCTATTATTTTTTAAACAACTTAAATAGTTTATTTTGGAAGCATATTCTATAAAGAAAATAAATAACCCACTTTAGAAAGAGAAATTACGAGTTTTCTATATTTTATTCGCAGTTTTCTGTTAGGGGTGTCAAAAATTCCCCCAAAATTCTGATACTGCTACCGCACGGCTACATTTTCAATAGCGTGATTAAATTTAACACGTTTAAAGTTTAATAGGCAAAAATTTAGTGCTTATGCATTTTTGACATCGCGCTATTTGTAAATAGCTTTTCAGGTTAAGATCGAGTTTCACGATATTTTTAAATAAATTCTTTTTTATAATTCTGTTTTTTGTTGTTGTTGTTGTATTGTTGTAATTTAAATTATATTACAGGGAAAAAATTTTTTCAAGAAAAAGTGTTTACTGTTTAAACACAATAATATTGCTTTTTATGTCCAATTTAATTTACTCCTTTAAGGTAAGTGAAATAAATAACGGGGTTTATATATATATATATATATATATATATATATATATATATATATATATATATATATATATATATATATATATATATATATATATATATATATATATATCAGCTGTAAAAAGTGTTGACATTTTTATGGATCCACATTTTTTGTTTAGTTTTCCTAACATGAAATGGATGGGGGTATAATACCTAAAATAAAACATTTCCTCTAATATATTTAACGAAACCTACTTTTATTATCTAAGCTTATTTAATAATGCATAAACATCAACAATTTCAGGAAAATATTACTATTTTTTTCTAGATATTTAAAACATGGGTATGTCTACGGCTACAAAAACGTCAATACATAGGAATGATGTTTAAAAGCATCGATATGTAAACACGATTTTTGTCTCGAATCGTCATTATTTTTATATGCTGTAAACAATCTGTAAAAATATAAGCAGTTTATTTAAAGCTTCTTTTAAATGGTAAAAGTTAGGATGATAATATTAAATTACAGTTGAATGGTGTTACATTAGGAGGTAAAACTGTGGTGCGCGTTACAGATACTTATTATACACTTATTAAAGAAATAAAACAACTGATTTAGCTATTTTGGTAGTACAGACCAGTGTTTTTTTTTTCTTCGATCTTAGTACATTTAATATTTAACACATTGATTATTAAAAATAACATGTGCGTTTACTTTGAACATAGATATCCTTCTCGAAAACAATATTGCAGATGCTCTGTTTTATCATTACATTTTATAAGCACTGTCCAACAAAACTAAGCTGTTGGTTTAATTATACAGTAGATAAAAGTCTGTGTACATTACGCGACTTATCGATATCCACTGGACGAGTCACTTTCAGTGATTGCTTAAAGAAGTAATTTCGAGGGCCGGAAGTTCGTACCTTATTCGTGGAGCAGTAGGTTAAAGAGTTTCCCTTCTTCGCAACTCCTTTTACAACTTGTGCTGCACGTTCAATCCTGACTTCTGCGGATAATTTTTAGCATTTAAAAAAAAAATTTTCACATAAAAGACTTCGATTACTTCTTTTCCATTAGTTTTTTTTTTTTTTGGAAACGCAAATAGGTCTAAAACAAAAATATATTGTTTCTTCTTATTTCACTATTATTTGTTATTTAAATAAACCGTTCTGTTATAATGCTTACTTTTACAGCTTACTTAAAATGGTCACTTTTTTAAATATTGTTTACATTTATACTTGGTAACGTAACGTTGACTACAATAATTAAGTTTCCTTTAAGGGGCACAGAGTTCGATAGTTTTTGCCACCATAACTCCAGTCTTGCCAAAAAACACCGTGCCCTGAACTTCACCCTGAACCATACCCTGAAAAATACCCTGTACCGTCCAGAAAATTTGGTGACAACCCAATCCCCAAGCAGATTAGGGGGGGGTACCACCGGGGAATGGCGCTTAACGGATCCAGCTAGTATATATATATATATATATATATATATATATATATATATATATATATATATATATATATATATATATATATATATATATATATATAATGCTCCTCACCTTAAGTTGAGCATATTGAGAAGTGATACACGAATTACCATTAGCATATAAGCGGCGCTCTTTGTGTAAACAAATCGAGCGGAGGTATTTCGGACGATGTCAAAACATCGTTAAATTCACTACTCGTTCAGCAGCCGCTAATAGCGTAATGGTTAGGAGCCTTGACTGCCGTACAGACGGTCGGGGTTCAATCCTGGCTTGAGGTAGTTGCCTGTCTAGCCGCACTGATGTGCTGCGAAACAGTACTGTATGTGGATGACTATATATATATATATATATATATATATATATATATATATATAGTAATTTATAATATATATATGGCGATTAAGCTACACTGAATATTCGGCGTTTCATCCACTCTAGGATTCCTCAGGCTTATGTTTTAGGATATATATATATATATATTTCTTTAAGATATCTCCACAAGAAAAAGTCAGAGCTAGTTAAATCTGGGAAACGTGGTGGCCATTTGACATTGCCATAGCGAGATATAATGTTGTCATCAAAGCATTGTCTTTCGCCGTATGTGCTATTGCCCTATCTTGTTGGATCCAGAATCTGGGTCTATTTTGAATTTGTGGGCGCAAGAAGTCTGTATCTCTCAACAGTAACAGTGACATTATTTTCGTCTTAATCTTCAAAAAATAAGGCCCAATAATCTTCTCCTCTGTTACTGCACACCACACAGTGCACTATATGTGATGCAACTTCTTGTGATGAATTCACCTTATTTGTCATAAAATCTGTAATTTTGTTTGTTAACGAACCCATTCAAATGAAAATTAATTTCATCTGAGCCAACCAACTTTTGTAGAAAATTGGGGTCATTTTGGACAAGATCTTGCATTCGAACTGCATATTAAACCCTTGGTTGAAAATCTTCAGGCTTCAAGTGTTAAACAAGCTGCACTTTATAAGGAAAGAATCTTAAACCGTGCATAATATTATGCAGTGAGCTTCGGTTCATTCCAAGTTGTGTGGAACGTCGTCGAATTGATGTTTTAGGATGTTGCTCCACGCTCTCTCGTACGCTTTCCCTATTTTCATTTGTGAGAAGGTTTCGAGGTCAGTCAACTCGCGAAAGATCAAGTATAGCTCCTTGGTCTTCAAATCGGCGCACGATGTTTCGAATTGTGTTGTGACTTGGGCCACCTCTTACATGAAAATGCTGTCGATAAACTCTTTGAGTCAAAACAATTGACCCCTGATTTTGGTAAAACAATTTCACAATTTGCGTTGTTCAATGCTATACTCATCCATTAATTAATTTCCAAAATATTTTCTGTAAAATATCTGAAATAGAGAAAAAAATAATCATTAATGGTAAAATGACAAAAGTTTCAACCAGTCAGTGACTTTTTGGACACCATATATATATATATATATATATATATATATATATATATATATATATATATATATACTGTGTCAATCGTTTTATTGCAGATTAGTAAAATATCAATATTTCGCTAATTATACGTCACAACAAAATGAAAATGATACATCAAACGACTCCTTTAAAGTTAGGTATTTCTTTATTTATTCATATTCATGCAATATTCACAAAGTTATGGCATGTTATTCTTTATCGAATTAACGGATCCAGCTAGTATATATATATATATATATATATATATATATATATATATATATATATATATATATATAGAGAGAGAGAGAGAGAGAGATATATATATATATATATATAAATGGGTATAATATATACGTCTATAATGCATATGTATATATATATATGTGTGTGTGTGTGTGTGTGTGTGTGTGTGTGTGTGTGTGTGTGTGTGTGTGAGTGTGTGTGTGTGTGTGTGTGTGTGTGTAACTAAAGAATAAAATATAGAAAAGTAAAAATGAAACGAATCGAATTCCAACAAAGAATAAAAAAACAAACAATAAAAATCATCAGTGCAGAAATAATTTTTGAAATCGAATCTACAGAAAAAACCACATGGATGATTTTGTTAAATTTGGGAGAGGACATTAAATCAAGTTGGTTAGAATGTTCTTACGGTTTTTAACTTATAAATTCAGATGAACATATCTCGGCTCAAACAAAAATTGTTGATCGAAATGTACACCGTCAGAATCAGCACACGTTTGCCAACGCAAAACAAATGTTCTGGTGGCGATGAAGTCGCTGATGGCGTTTTTTTTTATTTATTTTTTTTTATCGCTTGGGTTTTTGAAGCATTTATTACGCAGAAAATTGTCGAGGTGATTTAACGTGATAATCAATAGGTGAGAGATTTGGAGAGTATGACGGATGGAGTAGAGTTTCGTAGCCAAATTCGTTCAACTTCTGCAGGGTCGTTTTAGCATTGTTGTGGGTAAGAATAGAACCTTTTCTGCTGCCTAATGCTGGGTGTTGTTGTCGAAGTTTCTGATGCATTTCATCCATTTGTTGACAATACTTCTCCGCCGTGA
The DNA here is from genome assembly GCF_053919585.1 of Euprymna scolopes. Lineage (NCBI taxonomy): Eukaryota > Metazoa > Mollusca > Cephalopoda > Sepiida > Sepiolidae > Euprymna > Euprymna scolopes. The sequence goes on along the minus strand of NC_136486.1, from coordinate 135,307,654 downwards.
TGGTTTCGCCTGCATTCAAAAAACTGTAATGTATGAGACCGGTTACAGGCTACCAAATAGTCAGTATGACTTTATTTGGGTGCAACTCTGGCTTCGGGAAATATCGTGAAGCTTCGTCGTCGGTTTCGTAAAGAACCCACTTTTCATCGTTAATCATAACCCTGTCAAGAAACGAATGGTTTTGGTGGCATAAAAAGAAGAGCAGATGACACTTCATATCGGCGTTTCTTTTGGTTGTCGTTCAATTCGTAAGGTATCCATTTACCAAGTTTTTTGTCTTTCCAATCTCACTCAAGTGGTTCGAAATCGTCGTATACGTTACGTCTAATTCAGAAGCAAGTTCTCGGGCAGTTGTGTGTGGATTTTCTTCAATTAAGGCTCTTTATTGATTGTTGTCAACATCCAATGGCTAACCACTATCCTAATCATCTTCGAGACTCTCGTCGCCGCCACGAAATTTCTCAAACCACTATTGTGCGTTCAGTAGTGCTTCCTGGACAAAACTCTTCATTGATATTGCGAGCTGTGTCAACAGCTTTTCAGTTTAGCTTGAACTGGAATAAAATAATTGTGCAAATTTTCTTTTTTTCACTTTGTATTCAACGTTCTGAAAAGAAGACATAACTGTTTAAACTGTTTTAAACGATTGCAATTTAAATGATTATATAGAGTGAAAAACATTCTTTAAAATGGCATATAAAATAAAGGTCGTATAGCCAAAACTTATTTGAAAATACATCATTGGAAATCAAATTAAAAATGCCGCAAGAACTTTCTTGTCAACCTAATAAATCTCCCAGGGAAGGACTTGGGATTAATATATATATATATATATATATATATATATATATATATATATATATATATATATGTGTGTGTGTGTGTGTGTGTGTGTGTGATGATTGCAACGTCTTGTCAGACGAGTTCCACTCCCTCAGATTTAAAGTCCATTAGCCCAAAAATAACTTCCATCGCCACAGGATCATTTTAATAGACAAATGCCTTAGGGAGTATCTATACACAGATGATGTTACAGAGTCTTAGCTTTGTACGACAGCTAAGTTCCTATCTCGGTTCAAAATGTTGAGATCCAGCAATAAGCAAGAGCAATATAGCCAGCAACAAGTTAAACTGCAGACCAGCTTGATGCGGGTACTGGTCTCCCGCTTTATGGGTTTTTAAATCAGAGATTTGCCTCTCCTAGAAAGGTTGCCTTCACCAGCCCTCTCCACCCCAACACACACATACATACACACAAGCACACATGGTGCCGAAAAAGGGTTCATTCGTCCTTTGATATATATACTTATATATATATATATATATATATATATATATATATATATATACAGTAGCGTCCAAAACTAAGGGACAAAATTTTAAAATCTTATATTTGTTAGAAATAACAACTGTAAAAAGCTGAAATTTTGACAACTGGTAGTTGTTATCATTCATAATAACATACTAAAATTTGAATCATTTGCAAACAATAGAAAAAGAATTATAACAATTATTTATTTATTTTCAAAATAGGAACGTCCAAAAGTAAGGGACAAAATTGAGAAAAACAATGTAAACAGTATGTTATATTCAAATTTGTTGATTTCTTCTAAAGAATAAGTCTTACTTAGTCATTTGTAAACGTTGCATCAGCCAGCACCATGGCGAAACGCCAAAAACTTGATTACTCAGTGAGACAAACTATTGTGAAGCTACACAAGGACACACACACCATTAGAGAAACTTCAAAGACAGTGAAACGTTCCAAGAGTGTTGTAGGCAGGATTATTAAATCTTACAATGCTACTGGCAAAATAGTTAGTGCTTTTAAAACACAGTTGTTATTTCTAACAAATATTAGGTTCCAAAATTTTGTCCCTTAGTCTTGGACGCTACTGTATATATATATAGTAAGTTATGGAAATAAATATGGCAATTAAGCTACACACAATATTCAGCGTTTCATTACCGTGAGAATTTGTCAGGCAAGTTATGAAAATATATATGGTAATTAAGCTACACAGAATATTCCGCGTATATAGCTTAATTGCCATTTATATTTTCATAACTTACTTATATAGGCATAAGCTTGACGAATTCTCACGAGAATGAAACGCGGAATAATCAGTGTAGCTTAATTGCCGTATATATTTTCATAACTTACTACCTAGCTCTACCTATATATTGTTGAAGTAAATACTGAAAATTTATGCATAAATTTATATCTTCGTATATTAATTTATGCAATTAAATGAAGTAGTCATATGTATATCGCAATCAGGAAGGGAAGGCTTAAATTCATGATTAAAAACGTTTAAAATAAAGTCAACGTTTAAAATTTTTTAAAATTGTTTTTAAGTTAACGGGTACAAATAAAATCACGTTGCGTTTAGGGGAGAACATGTGAGAAAGCTATTAAAATGAAGCAACGTAATATTACTCGAAGATCCTAGAGGCTAATCACGCTCAAACCCAAGAGGCATTCCGTCTGTTTACACAGAGAAGGCCTTCTCAACCTGACTCAACAAATTGTAAATTACATGATTATTATGATGGGGGGGGGTAGAACATCTTTTCGAGGGGATGACATTAACGTTCTCGTAGAGAACACAGCACGCACATTTGAAGCAAAACACAATGTTTCACTGTTGAGTTGATTTGCTTTGTGAGTTTCTCGCTTACTGCCCCCAGCCAAGGTAAACGCAAATATACTGGGCGTTTATTGAGCGTTTGAATTTTAGTTATAGAGGACTCTGCTATTTTCCTTTGCATAACTGACCTAACCACATCCAGATTACCCATTTTTGGATAGGGTATCAGTAATTATTTTAAATTCCTCATCTAATTTTGATTTTAGCATATCATAAGGGCACGATGTGTTAGGATCCAAATTAAATTTATCTTACGTTTTCGGGGGCAAAATGAATCCCAGCGTGTATACAGTCCCGTGATTGTAGGTTTACGGTATATTGATATAAGGTAACTGGATGGTGTTTTTGTTACCAATACATCGAGGAAAACTATTTAAGTTAAACTCTTCTTCATTAAGTATACTGTAACACGGGATGCATCCTAATAAGTTATAAGAAAAAAATTATTTGCCTCTACTTGATTATTAAATCAATAAAATGTGTCGTCCACATAGCGAAAATAGACCAAGGGTTTCATGGATTCAGAGAGCAAGTGCTCTTCATAGAAAACCCACGAAAATATTCGCCATTATCGGCCCCAAAAGGGAGCCCATCGACACACCTTCTATTTGCCGATACATTACATCGTTGAAACTGAATTCAACAGATGTAGTGGCAAATTTCATCAGTTCAACGAATATACTTTCAGAAATGGGAGGAGGCAATATAAAAAATGTGTACATATATCTATAGTTTCTGTAATCGTGACGCAAGTAAATAGGTTGCTAATGTGATAAGAACACATAAATTTATTAACAATCTTAGACCTTTGAATAAAGTCTGCAAAATGAAATGAATCTTTAAACAGTATTTACTGTAATATTTTAATACAGGTTGTGAAATATTTAAGATCCATTTTACAACTTTATACTGTGATGACTCTACCATAGATAAAATGGCCTTAAAGGAATACCTACTTTGTGAGTTTTCGGTAAACCATATAATCTAGGATGGATCTATCCTGAGGGTCTAATCTCATTAGCTATGCTCGATGGAAGTACACCACTCTTAACCCACTTAACTAATTTCTTTTGGAATTTGGTTTCTAAAGAGGTTGTATGATCATGAGTTGCGACAGGGCCCATTTTTATAAATTTCTCCGTGTATTCAGTATGGTAGATATTCTATAAACATAATCATGAACCTTTATCCGATCTAGTAATGACTAACGATTTATTTTTTCGTAGCGTTTTAATAACTACAAAACGTTTTTGCGCCATTTAAACTCTTAATGGGAAATTGGTGTACTTGCATAGCTATGGGCAAGGTCGTTTAATCTTGCTTTTAAATCCCTTAGTTTAATTTCAGAGACTGGTAAAAGTTTCTCTGCTTGGGCATTGAGGATTTCAAATTCGGAAAATACCTCTTCCCGTTTGACACCAGGCAATGGAATACAAAAGTCTAAACCATGATAAAGTATTTATAATTCATAGGGAGATAGGCCATGGGAAGATAGATTTAAGACGTTCTTGCCAATATTGGAGTTAGTGGTACATCCAAACTTTCTGTTAATTAAATGTTCCAATTTACTTTTAAATTTAAAAACTAGTTTTTATGATTACGTTCTTGTAAAATTTCAGTATACTTTGAGAACCAATTTTTTATCAAAGCACTTCACTCCATAATTATGAATAAAAGCATTTTCAATTTTTGCCCTGGCTGTAACCTCGCTTTTTAAAAATCTATACCTATGCTATTAATAGAATTCTAAATGTTTATTTATTTATTTATTTAGGTGTGTGTGTGTGTGTGTGTGTGTGTGTGTGTATACCAATAAAACTTTCGAACGGATGCACCGAATTGAAAAATTATTTTTTCTCTGAAAGATATGAGCCCCTAGATTGTCCTTATCTATATATGGTTCGTAACGAACAACCGAGTCACACAAAACCCCCAAAATAAGGGTTTTTGGGTCGATCAAGCAATTGTCGAAAAAGTTACATGCTCATGTCAACGAAATTTAGCACTGTCTGTATACAGTCGCGGTAACAATTTTCTGAATACGGACAGGAGTTGTGGCGTAATGGATAATGCGTTTGACTACGGATCAGAAGAGTCCAGGTTCGAATGCTGGAAAGTTCGTAATAATTGTAATCATTTTTTTTTATCAAATGTTTGCTCATTATCCTTACCCTTGGGTATTTTTGTTTTTTTCGGTGATTTTGTTTTGTGCATATGGGAATTTCCCATACTCCGAGTTCACAGGGTACGCGTTGATGGTAAGACCATGTTAAGTGTACTTTATGTTGAGTATACTCGATTTTGTGTTTGACTCGGCGTTGTGTGTGCCGACGCGGCGCAGCCGCTAGTTTGAAATATGCTAAACAGAGGACATACATTACACAAGAATGTAGGAATGTTATTTTTTTTGTGTTGATCTTACTTTCCTTTTAATCAGTAGACTCGAGTTTATGTTCTTAATTAAACTAGAATTATACCTAGTCGTGCGATATTTCATGATCCTTTGAGGGGTACAAATTTTATATATCGCAATCATGAAGGGCAGTTTTAAATTCATGATTAAAAAGTTTAAATTAAAGTCAACTTTTAAAATAAAATCAACGGGGTGAAGAGAAGAGAAGGAAAAAATGGGGAGTCAGCTGACCGGTTTCGCCCTCGCGTTGTCAAAGCTGTATCAAGGGATTTGTTTTGAAAAAGAAAACGAATAGTAATCGAAAATAGTTACAAATAAAATCACATTGTGTTAAATTATGTATGGGGAAAATGGAGGAAAGCGATTAATATATATATATATATATATATATATATATATATATATATATATATATATATATAAACAGAGATGTGTGTGCCACAGACGATTTCTGATTGGTTAATCCAATAATCACATTTCCTAAAAGACAATGGTTTCTACGCTCTTACCTTTACCATAAAATATTATGGCTTTATTTATTGTCCATCTTGGAAGGGTTTAATTTTTTAATAACTTGTTATTCACAAATTAAAAAAATACGAAACTTATATACGAAACTAAACTACACGAAATCAAACGCTCCGACAAACTTAATAGTAGTACTAGCAAGCACACGCGCACACACGCACACACACACGTTCACTACCGTCACGTTGTTATGGCAACCAAACCCGCTGACTTACATAAACAGTAAACACACACAGTAAATGTGATTTTCTTCATTTTCTCATTTCACTCGTGGTCTTAAATTCATTTCGGGTTTGTATTACTGTACACATAGATTCGAATAAGTTGCCAAAAACAAATATATAACAAATAAATGTTATCAAAGGCAAGATAAGTTACTTTTCTACCAAACTGGATATATTTTTCGTGTTTTTATTCAATGTAACATATTTATTCAGCTCGAAAAACGGGTTTGTATTACTGTACACATAGATTCGAAAAAGTTGTCAAAAACCAAATATATAACAAATAAATGTTATCAAAGGCAAGATAAGTTACTTTTCTACCAAACTGGATATATTTTTCGTGTTTTTATTCAATGTAACATGTTTATTCAGCTCGAAAACGATACGGTGTTTACCGATGTATTGGAAAATTCAAGATGGCGCCTCACTCCCTCTTTAACACGGTAAGTATGGGAAAAGGTGTTATAAATAAAAAACTAGAAAAAATACTATTAAAAACCCGCCGAATATATGTCAACCTATGTCACGGTAACATATTGAGCGAGTTTTTAACAGTATTTTATTCAGTTTTTTTATTTATAACACCTTTTCCTAAACTTACCGTGTTAAAGAGGGACTAAGACGCCATCTTGAATTTTCCAATACATCGGTAAACACTGTATGGTTTTCGAGATGAATAAACATGTTACATTGAATAAAAATACGAAAAATATATCCAGTTTGGTAGAAAAGTAACTTATCTTGCCTTTGAAAACATTTATTTGTGAAATATTTGTTTTTGGCAACTTTTTCGAATCTATGTGTACAGTAATACAAACCCATTAAAAATATTGTTTTTGATTTTGAAAAAATATTGTGGTTCATTTGTATTTAAAAATATTGTGGTTCATTTTGATTAAAAAATATTCATTTTGATTAAAAAAATATTCATTTTGATTTTAAAAAAATATTGTTCATTTCGATTAAAAAACATTCATTTTGATTAAAAAAAAAATCATTTTGATTAAAAAAATTGTTTAATTTTAATATTTGTTTATTGTCTTAACTCATATCAAATGTTTTGCTTGTGTTCTGCTCCAAATATTCATATTCTTACATGCATAATTTTCATTTAATTATATTAAATAAACTTCAAGTTTACTACAAATCAAATCGTGTTCCTTCACTTTTTAAAATGTAATTTATAAGTAATTAAAGAACGCATTCTAATCTTTAAAATCTATAATACAACGAAATATTCAATTGCTTATAATACTTAAACAAACAATTTGAGTTTTTTTTAAATTATTTTTTTATTATTAATATTAGATGAGTTTCAGTATAAATCATCGTGTTCTTTATTTCAATCCAATTTGGAAGTTTTGTAACGCTGTCTGTAAAAATATATATGATGTTTATAATGACCTATGATTGCGTATTTATATACATTATTTTCCCTATCCTTCTGTTCATCGTACATTTTTTACTCCCAAACTTAAACATGCTGGGTGCATGGAATTCATTTACCGATACAAAAGAAATGATAAGTAAATAAATCCATAAATAAATATTATAAATGGTTTATTTTAATACTTGCCAGGATGCGGAGGAAAATGAATGAAGGGGGAGGGGAATGAAATAAAAACATTTTGGAAACAGATTAAGTTTGAAAGAATTGCTTTGCACAGAAAGAAATTAATGAAAAAAGAATAAAATTAAATTTCTTTTCCTTCTTGATTTCTTTTAGTTTTTTATGAAAAATGATGTCAAAATTAAGACTATAAAAAAACAATTTTTATTAAGAGCGAACCTCAGTCGTCAGGTCTGTAAAAAAAACGTGGAATAATCAAGAAATGTTTTCTAATACAACTTTTTTTTACTTATGTGTTCATTTGTCTCTTTGAAGTTCGTTTGTTTAATATATCGGTTTGCAATATCACTTCGTCATTCTGTCAGACTCAAATTTTAAATCTATATATCTATAAAAGTGAAAGTGTGTGTGTGTGTGTGTCTGTGTACATTTCCCTACGAAATAACTCTGTCAATGTTTAGTCTACAGACTCGAAATGATACAGGGTACTGAGATTTTGAAAAATCTATGTGATCGGTTTTTAGCCAGAAATTTGGCGATTAAGGGGTCAAAGTTCAACGATTTGAGCTTTGAGAACTCTAGCAAACTTCTCCGACAATTTTGGGTCTACACCCTTGAAATTTTAGATATAGGTTCCGTGGACATGGATCTAACTTAATAACTTGATTTGAGGCCAAAACAATAAATTTTCAGGGGTCATAATAGAGGTCAAAGTTTAAAAAATTACCCCTTTTTTTTGCTCAGCATACACCTCCAAACACCCGGGCAACGCCGGGCACCCATGCTAGTATATATATATATATATATATATATATATATATATATATATATATATATATATATATATATATATATATATTAGTCCTCGCGCGAAAAAACAGGACACAAAATGTTTTAAATAAAAATAATAATAATAGATTAACAATAAGAAAGACTTTTGCTGGCGAGGACTACTATTGACCGTAACTGGTTATACAATCCTTTTGAAATTTTCATCTCTCTTTTTCTCGTTATGTACTGAATATTTGTTAATGAAACCTATATGAAATATGTTCCTTATTAAATTTTAAAGATTTTCTATTCTTAAAGAAGTTTTAGAAAATTTTCTCTAAAAATGTTACTTTAAAGTTTTTGTTTAAAAAATTCATATTTTCTCATTATTCAGACCTGTATTACAAATATGGGGTTGCAAAAAATGAGTTGTGGTGTGAGGAGAAATACAAACTGATACAGAGAGAATATTCAGACCTGTAATAATACAAAGAGGAGATTGCAAAAATGAGTTGTGGTGTGAGGAGAAATACAAACTGATACAGAGAGAATATTCAGACATGTAATAATACAAAGAGGAGATTGCAAAAATGAGTTGTGGTGTGAGGAGAAATACAAGCTGATACAGAGAGAATATTCAGATCTGTAATAATACAAAGAGGAGATTGCAAAAATGAGTTGTGGTGTGAGGAGAAATACAAACTGATACAGCTAGAATATTCAGACCTGTAACAATACAAAGAGGGGGTTGCAAAAATGAGTTGTGGTGTGAGAAGAAATACAAACTAAAATAGAGAGGCGGAGAGTTTTAAAATATAATCTAAAAAGAATAAGATATAAGGCATGAAAATTGTTAAGCAAAATATTTTTACTATAGGCTTTAAAAATAAAGGTACAAGATTCAATTTGAAATTTATTTATCTTCAAAGTGCACTTTTATAAATTTTACAAAGTAAGGTATAAAAATTTAATTTAAATTGAATCAAAAAATTACCTTGGATTTATTTTATGTAACGTACATTTTGTTGCAATTTTAAAACATTATCTTTCATCTAGCAATTAATGATATAGATATAAAATTTTCAATTATTTTTTCAAAGGTGCAGCAGAATGTACATTACATAAAATAAATCCAAGGTAATTTTTTTATTCAATTATATATATATATATATATATATATATATATATATATATATATATATATATATATATATATATATATATTATATTATTCAAATATATATATTTATAGTCATTGACAGAACTCGGATCCGAGTATACATTTTTGCTCATTAGGATTGATACCACCCGGCTACAAAGTGTTTTAGGTGATCCACGAGGTTCAACTTCGTGTCGCACACACTTCAGATGTCATCATTCGCTGCGGCAAATATGTGCTTGGCATGCAGGTTCACGAAGGCACTTTGCAGCAGATTGCCGGTATACTATTACGTGGAGTCCCGCCTTGTCGCCTAACCGCTCAACGAGTTTATTTTATGATATATATATATATATATATATATATATATATATATATATATATATATATATATATATATTATGTAGAAGAGATTTAGAAGGCTATCACAATGCGAGGAATGGAATGTAGTCAGTGTTGAGGAAGAAAGACGAAAACAAGTGACAATTTGCAAATCAATAAGTATAAATATATATGTCTATATATACATATATTTATTTAATTGTGTTAAGTATAAATGTCTTACTTTAAGGTTTGTTGTATGTGATAATTTTCATTATATATTTCGGGAAAATCCCATGTCAAATGGTGGATGCAACGGATTTATTCAAAACATGCTGGATTGAAGAGTTAAAAGAAATGCATTTAATCTCTTCTACACACACACAGATGTATATATATATATATATATATATATATATATATATATATATATATATATATATATATATAGCATTATAATGTGGGCCATCCCTACAATGTAACTATGTAGGCAGTTGAGCAGTAAGATGTCGGCTCACATTACATTTAATTTCTGCATGCTAGTATAATTAGGAAAGCAAGAAACAGGGAGAGAATTCCGAAGTCTAGCAGTTCGACGGAAGAAACTATTGGAGTAGAAAGTTTTTCAGTATCTATGGACTTCTTCATTGAAGAGGTATGATTTTGTTGCTTGTCAGGATAGTCGAAAGTATTTAGGCTGGGGGACACAAGTGTCCAGCAGAGCATATTCCATTAAATTACTAGTAGAAAACAAACACAAAAATGCAACATTGCGGCCATAAGAAAGGGTTTGTAACTTGGTTGAAGACATTGAACTCTAAGGGGGAGGGAGACTAGTGTTAGATGTACCAGCTCAAATATGGCAACAATTCTCTATGCATTAGCGAATGGTTGGCTTGTAGATATAAAGAGTACTGACAAGCGGGAGTAGACGTGTAGCACGGAATATGAAGACTGGAAGATATGTAGGTTTTGGGAACTTACGAGTTATCTCACACATACCTATTAACAATTGGAGAGAAGTAGCAATATAAAGTGAGCCCATCTTCCTCGCAGCAGTCTTTGGAGTTATGGATACTAGCGGGATCTGTAGAAATTCCACAGCGGACTCTTCCATATGTAATATATTGCTGTTGTAGATCTTTTGTTAAAACTGTAATCTAAGCTAGCAGGGACGCGCAGCGTAGCCCGGTAGTAAAATAGGCTTAAATATGATAATTTAATTTATGCAGGTTTCGTATATATTATTACAAGGTCAATTTTCTATTAGTATCGATTCTTATCTATATATCTATAAAAGTGAAATTGTCTGTGTATGTGTCTGTTTGTGTGTGTGTGTGTGTGTGTTTACATTTCGCTAAAAAATACTCTGTCAATTTTCAGTCTGCAGACTCGAGATTTGACATAAGAAGTATTGAGATTTGTGAAAATCGGTTTTCGGTCAGAAATTTTGCTGTCAAGGGATCAAAGTTCAACGATTTGACCTTTGAAAACTCTACCAAACTCCTACGCTAATTTTGGGTCTAAACACTTGAAATTTTAAATGTAGGTTACTTGGACATGGATCAAATTTTTTCATTTGATTTGAGCCCAAAACAATAAATGTTAAGGGGTCAAAATTGGAGTCAAAGTTTAAAAACAATGTACCTCTGTGGTCTCTATCAAACTACTCAGCCAATTTTTAATCTAAAGCTTGGAAATTTTACATAAAGTGCATTCAGATATAGAGTAAAATTTTAATCGGTTTTTGGGCGAAAATTCGGATGCGAAGGGGTCAGTTTTAAGGATTGGACCTCTAGCAAACTATTTAGCAAATTTGGGGTCTACACATTTGAAATTTTACATAAAGGGTATTCAGATATGCAGCAAACTTTTTAATTAGTTTTAGGGCGAAAATTTTGCTGCCAAGGTGTCAAAGTTGATAGAGTTGACCTTTGCAGACTCTACCAAACTTTTCCGCCAATTTTGGTTCCAAACACTTGAAATTTTAGCTGTAGGTTACCTGGACATGAGTCAAACTTTTGATATATATATATATATATATATGTATATATATATATATATATATATATATATATATATATATATATATATATATATATATATATGCCCATAAAGTTATGAACAGTACATAGGGCCATAGCAAAGCCGAGCTGAATTGCTAGTATATTATAAAGTTGTGATTTCAAAAATAAATATAATATATCAATGTGACTTGGGTGTATTAGCATGAATCGAAATCGAAACCAAAACTTATGTAGAATATATATATAATCGTGCTGATAAAAATAATAGAACATATGTAAATTCATTTCGTTTGGGATAATTTTCGGCTTGTAAATTGTACAGGCGAGATATCCTATATTTAAATAACAATTGCAACTATTTTTAATCATTTGAGGAGGTGCATAAGGCAGACAATGAGTACTTTATTGTCACATTAGAAAAGTCAACGTTAATAGAACATTTTGTCGTTGAGTAATCTTTAACTCCAAAAATTTTGCAAATATTGTTTAAAAAGATTTTGAAAGCGACTTAATAATACTGTATAAGTATGAGTCACTCTAAAGACATATCTTTGCTTGAGAAGCAATGTATCTTTAATTTGCGGCAGAAGGATAGACGCACATGGAAATCGCAATCAAGGTCGAATGTTTAAGATCAGTGGTAACCAAAGTGCTCCAGAAAGGTGTTGAGGGTGTTTCGAACAGCAACTGCAAGAAACGCAGACGAAAGAAAAGTACCACCGAAAGACAAGACTGAGCACTGGACAAGGTGGCAAAGAAAAGTCGATTCCAATCAACAAGTCACATACTGAAACGTGGAAACAGGCTCCCGACGTTTCGAGAAGCACTACCTACCGAAGGCTCCAGCAGTTGGGATGCCTAAATCGTATAGCTGCCACCAAACCGATCCTTAATAAGAAGCAGATGTTGAAGAGGCTGCCATGGGCAACTGCTCATGAATCCTGGACTGCAGATGAATGGCGGCGTGGTATCCTTTCAGATGAGTCTCGATTTTGTATCTCCTTCGGCGACCAAGGGCCCTGTGTTCAGCGAAGAACCACGGGACGGTATAACCAAGAATGCGTTAAGAAGTCTCCCGCAGTCTTGCATGGTTTGAGGCTGTATGAGTGCTAAAGGTGTTGGTAATTTATGCTTCATTAAAGGAACTGTAAACGCAAAAGTGTACCAAGATATCCTGAAAGCTAATTTACTCCCAGTGTTGGAGATTACAGACATCATTTTTCAACATGACTTGGCACCGGCACACTCTGCAAAGACCACGTCTTCCTGGCTCCGGGAACGATCGATCCCTGTTCTTGAATGGCCGGCGAACTCGCCAGATTTGAACTTTATTGAAGCCTTGTGGGACCAGATGAAGAGGAAGTTCGCAAAGAAAAATCTGCTACCCTTGCAGCCATGAAGATTGCAATCCAGAACACATGGAATTCAGTATCTACATAGGATTGCGAGAAGCTTGTTGATTCCATGCCCGGCAAATTGATGCTGTTATCAAGACAAAAGGTGCTGCTACCAAATATTGATTAATTTTATTTGTATTTGTGTTAATAAAAAAAACTATTTTGTTTACTTACCTGCCCTTTTCTATTATTTTGAAACACGAAATATTCAAAAACTCACATTGCAATTGATATGAAAAAAAAATTCTGTCGTAAAACAACTATTTCAGTTAGTTTAGCATGATAGGGATATTTTAGCACTAATTAATTCTCACAGATCGTCCTCAATAAGAATTTAGCGCCAAAAAACATGATGTTCTATTTTTTGACCAGCACAAGTATATATAACTTGAGTTTCTTTAGCTATAATCAAAACCGAAACCAAAACTTGTAAAGAATTCTTTGTAAAATTATTTATAAAAAATAGATGACTTGAAGGCCATCAGTTATAATCGAAACAGAAACTAAAACTTATGAAGAATCCTTGGTAAAATTATTTTATACAAGAGAAGGGAAGGTCATGACAAGGACAACAGAATATTCTACATTACCCTTTTTACTCTTGAGTATGCAGCTGACACAGTAAGACATAATTACTGTACTGAGAACCACAACACTGGATATAAAACCATATAAGATGTCAACAGATATATACTCGAGAGTCAAAACAACGAAAAGAATATTCTGTTGTCACAGCCCTAGTCATAACAATTAAATGATAGTCACTCGGAAGAAAAAACAATGTAGCGCGATACACAAAATAAAACACACGCTATCGTATCAATATATAGATAATTACAAAAAAAAAACATTGATTCAAATTTGTTAATGTCAGCTCGTATGGTTTTAGTACTAAAAAAGAAATCGATATGTCGATGTATACACACACAAAAGAATTTAGTATGCCACCAGGCGTGTTGATGTACATGCTCCAATGAATATTAAAACATGACTCAATTTATGACTCAATTTATGAGTTCCCACATTTAACCCGGATGAAAACGCAATTGTGCAGGTATTTTTGAACGTGATATTAAATTTACTTTCATTTTTAAAGGAAACTGGTGTCGGCTATTAATAATTGAAAATAAATTAACTAAATCAGTGATAATATTTCTAAATAGAACAATTAAAACAATTATATTAAAACCAAAAATTGATAACATGGAGATAATTATTAAAATAGATTTTAGCAAATGATTTTATTTCTTTAACGTAAATTTGAATAAATGGTATGCATAGAAAACACGCTGGAATGAAAGTGTGTAAATCTCTGCTTTCAGTATGAAAATTAAATTGTGAACAAGCTACTATTCAGGAAGTTTAACAGTGAGATATTTTCACGTTACACTTTAACGTCTGCATGTAAAAATAGGTACGCACGGGCCCAGGATGGGAATTAGAAAGTCTAGCAATACGAGGAAATAAACTATTAAAGCAGAATGATTTCCGGCATTTAGGGTACAGGTGGAATTTTGCTGCTTGTCAGGTTTATCGGGGTTATTTATGTCGAAGGGTTCCAGTGTTTTAAGTTTTTCGGAACACATTTCATTAAATTACTTGAAAAACGGGCACAAAGATGTGACATATCAGCGATGGGACAGAGTTTGGAGTTTGGCTGATAGTGCGAGATCTATTAGGTCGGAGACACTTTTGTGGAGTGAGCGAGAGACTAGTCGCAGATGCACACCAGCGTTAATATTGTTAGCTTCGCATTTCTGCTCATCAACGACCATTTGGAAAGACCATTTCAGAGAGAAAGAATTTGAGGGTTGAGAGGACATTTCCAGCTGTCCCGTTGCTGGAAATCTTATGACGTAGAACTTTGTGACAGACCCTATCAAATACCTAAGGTATGTCAAGAGCTGTTGCTCTAGAAACGAAGCCTCGTTCACCAATGAGCACATTTTTAGCTCTGTGTGTCATAGTTAAGACCATCAATTAAACCTTTGTGAAGCTCTCGCTTTAGATTGCTGTGGGCCTGCTTTCTTTTCTCTAGAGCATCACAACTTTCACGTACAAGCTTTCGCCACTTCGGGTTTGCAGAGTAAGTTCTTCCCATGTGTCGATGTCGATTTGTAAGACTTTCAAATTATTCTTTGTAGAGTCCCTAGAATTTTGTTTTGACAGCCTACAATCTTTAATTCGAACCAGGTGGCCCACTCAACGCATGTGAGATCTGATTATTAGGGTCTCAACACTAGACTTCAGTATATATATATATTATTCCTTATTGGAATTTTTTTTTTTTTTTTTTTTTTTTTTTTTTAGATGAGCATTGTATGTTAATTTTATTTTATTTCGGACTACTAGTCTCATCTTATCTTTTTTTTATTTTTTTATTTTTTTTTTTATTTGGTGCACAACGTTTCGGCCAACTTCCTCTGGCCTTCGTCAGGTGGTAACCGCGACGGATAGGAACTTCGAATCTCCTAACTGCATTCTCAGCCATCACTGGCGCAGTTGATAGAGACGTTGAATCTCTACGGTTCCAGATGAACATTGTCTGAAGATAGCGGTTTCAATCCCACCCAAAGCGTGCCAGAGGTAATTGGTCAAAAATGTGGTGAGACGACGACAACTACGGATGACAGTGATGGCTGAGAATGCAGTTAGGAGATTCGAAGTTCCTATCCGTCGCGGTTACCACCTGACGAAGGCCAGAGGAAGTTGGCCGAAACGTTGTGCACCAAATAAAAAAAAAAAAAAAAAAAAGATAAGATGAGACTAGTAGTCCGAAATAAAATAAAATTAACATACTAGACTTCAGTATCGGGTACTTGTGCTTGCCACTTGATGTTTAAGATACGTCTCAAGCATTTTAGGTGAAATTGTTCAAGCTATTTAATGTGCCTTTGATGAAATGTCCATGTCTCCGATGAATACAAGAGTGTGGTTAGCACACAGGTCTTGTAAACGCAGATTCTAGCCACGATCAGACCACACTCTATTCACCAACCTTCCAAAAGCTAAAGATGCCTTCTGACCTTGATAGAGGGGGGACTAAAACTTGCTGATATCGTTTTAAGGGAAAACTTTATTCCAAGTATTTCTCATATGTTATATCACCCCTTTTTGGGAAATATGGTTATGAATATATTCAGTATCAAATAATCCTTTTACACTTAAATTTAATTTATGTATGAAACCAAACAGAGAAGAGATAACATATGAGAAATTGTTTTTTCTTTACATGGGGATCACCACTTATCAAGGTCCGGAGGCCACTCAGGAATAAGGGTTATTGCGTGTACAGTAATCAAGGAGATAGTATTGTAGTAATCATTAGTATTGGAGATTTGATAGAGTGTCTTGCTTAAGGGGGCTTGTCAGGAATTTGTTTATATTGGATTTGAAGACATCCGAGTTGTAGGGAAACAGGCAACGGAAGAGAGTTCCACAGTCGTGCACTTCTGAGAAAGAAGCTCTGCTCATGGAATCTACGTTTGGATTTAGGCACAGATAAAGAATGGGGAATATTATTGACAGTAGTTTCAACCAGACGGGTGTTTCTCGTGAAAGATTGGCGAGGGGGGACGAGAGATTGGAGCTCAGACGAGCACTTGCCATGGAAATAACGATAAAACAAAGATAGGCTCGCAACGTCTCTTCTGTGGGAGAAAGGCTGCAGGGAAGAGAAAAGGACATCCTCCACCAAAACCACGAAGTCTATTTAGTACTCTGTCAAGGCAGGATAGGCTGTTTTTAGCAGTTCCTGCCCAGATGTGGCAGCAGTACTCCATCCTTGGACGAACTTGGCTTTTATACAGATAGAGAATTGCATCAGTAGTGAGATATCTTCTGGAGCGGTAGAAGGATCCCACCATTTTCCCAGCGTCCCTGGCAACAGATTGGATGTACATGTTTCATTTCAGATCAGGAATAAAGGTCAAACCCAGAAGCTTGTAAAAACATGGAGCTTCCCCAAGACGAGAGCCATCCGTTTCAATTGATGCCAGATGGGGATCAGAGCATTGATGATGTAAAGATAGAAGCTTGGTTTTCGATGCATTAAAAGTGACCAGCCACCTCTTCCCCCATTGTACCACGCGGTCAAGATCAGAGGAGAGAGAATTAGAGAGAACGTTTTCATTTACGGCCTTTGATGTGTTGCCATAGATGGTCGTGTCATCAGCATAGATATCAACGAATGATTTAAGTATGTATTTTGGGAGATCATTGATGTAGATCAGGAAGAGAGTTGGGCCCAGATGGACTCCTGGGGGACTCTAGAATTAATACTGTGGGCCTCTGATTTCTGCCCATCAACCACTACTCTTATGAACCTATCAGAGAGAATTGATTTAATGATTGAGAAAACATTTCCAGTAATACCGTAGCTGGAAATCTTGTGAAGTAGGCCCTTATGCCATACCCTATCGAAGGCCTTCGATATGTCAAGAGCAATTGCCCTGGAAAGGAAACTTTTGTCAAGAGATTCATTAATCCTATGTGATATAACCGTAAGCACATCTGTTGTAGATCTTGCAGAGCGAAAACCATATTGCATGTCACTAAGAAGGTTGTTTCTGTTGAGGTGGTTGACTACTTCTTTATTTAATATGGATTCCAACAACTTACTCATGACACACAGGAGACTTATTGGTCTGTACTGAGAGGGAGATGACTTTTCACCTGAATTCTTAAATACAGGGCATACTGATGAAAATTTCCAGGGTGTTGGAAAGCACTTCTCCTTAAGGCAACGCTTAAACAGTTTTGTAAGTATGGGGGCAAGTTCTGGTTGGAGCTTTTTCAACACTATAACTGGAATGCCGTTAGGGCCAGTTGCTTTACTGGAATCAAGGTTCTTGATTAGCTTGGCGACCTCATGCACAGATATTTGTATGTTGCATAGCGTGTTGTCTGTTATAGGAGGAAATACAGAGAGTTGATGGTCATTGTCGCATAGGGTAGAATTAGCTGCAAGGTTCTTGGCAAATAGTCTGGCCTTGTCTGATACTGACGAGATGACCTCAGGTCCATTGATGATAGTTGGGATAGAACGCACGCTTCTGCTCAAGATCCTGTTTGCTATTTGCCAGAACTGCTCAGCTACTTTGGATTTAACAGACTGAACATATAGCTCATTAGTACTCTTTTACAGTGATTGCTGGCAGTCCTGAAAGCAGCTTTAGTCTCAGTACATCTATTACGTTTGTAGCTATGGAAAAAAGTGATTTCTGTGTGCTATGGCAGCAGCACATTCTGGGGAGAACCATGACTGGCTGTTAGTTTTTTGTTGGAATTTTTTAGATGGTATGAATCAGTCTATGCCTACAATTAACCATTCGGTCAGGTCTGATACTATAGAGAACACATCCTTTTTAAACATGCAATGCAGAGGTAGGTCAGATATGAATGTACGGAAGCTATCCCAGTCAGCCATAGAGTATCGATATACAGTACGGTGGAGAGGTACGTCTGAAGACTTATTACATTTCATTTTTATCTTAACTGCTACAAGAGAGTGGTCAGAGGATCCCAGAGGAGATAGAACGGAACATGAACACAGCTCAGGGGAAGTTGTGAGGAAAAGGTCTAGAAAGCTTGCATATTGACCGGTAGTATCGGGCACATGGGTGGGTTCGTGAACAATCTGAGTGAGGTCATAGGCAATGGCAAAATCATGACAAAACCTCCCCTCGTCATCGGTTTTATTTGAGTGGGTCAGCCATTCCACATTATGGACATTGAAGTCACCGCAAATGTGAATGTCAGCCGAAGGATGAGCAGACAGGATGTGGTCAATTTTCTCAGATGTGCTCTTAAAGATAGTAACCCCACTATTGTGGGGGCGATAGAGGGCAAATATAAATGCAGTGGTGTAAGCTAGTGCAACCCGGAAGCACATATAAGGTAAATTAGGGTCTTCTCTGGAGATATCCCTGCCACATGGAAAGCCATCTTTGATGTAGGCACATATTCCATGCCCATGGCGATCTTGGGGGTCAGATTTAGATGTTAAGTTAGAGTATCCTTTATTTATGAGTTCGTCTAGGGAAGTGGTTTGCCCTATGCCAGTTTCACTTACAAAGAATATGTCCGGTTTCGTATCCTGTAATTGTGTTTCAACCTCTGGAAGGTTGGAACGTAGACCCCTGATGTTGGAGAAGGAGACCTGGTAGTAGGGGTCTACGTTGGGGGATGGGGTTCTAGGTTTATTCGTGTTTCTTTTTTGGAGATTTGTCATGAAATGAAATACGTTAAATACAGTCTCGCCTTTGCTGTTATTTCAAATTATTTGAAACCATAGTAGCAAGTTTTAGTCTCCCCTCCATAAAGGCCAGATATATATTCATTATTTTCTGCGGTGTAAATAATTTAAATTATGTCTAAAATTAAATTTTCTTCTTTTACTGTAAGTTTACTAATTAATAGGGACAAATTATATTAAACAACGTGGAGTTTTCTATAATTTGTCTCATTTAATTAGTAAATTGAAATTAAAAGAAGAGAACTTAATTTTAAACACAGGTTAAATTATTCACACCACAGCAAATAATTCCTATAATTAATATACACATCAATTAATGAATAATAATAATAATAATAATAATAATAATAATAATAATAATAATAATAATAATAATAATAATAATAATAAACTCATTTCAATTATGCATCCAACATTTGAATTAAACGACTATATTTATTCCCCCCAAAAAAAGAAAAAAAGCAGAAATTGCATTATATCTTTTAAAACACCTAACGAATAATGACGTCAAAACATATTACGATCCATTCCATTGAATATTAATGTTCTGAAATAAAACACACACACACACACACACACACACTACTCTTGGCGTTATAAACAAATGTCATAACATAATTAAACGAAAGTCACTCGGAAGAAAAAATATAACCGTGACACAAAATAACACACAGGCTATCGTATCAATATATAGATAACTAGACCAGCCGTGGTCCGTTAGGTCAGTATGTTATACTAGCTATGTAATTAATGTATGTGCGTGACACTTGTAACGTAAAAAAATAGTTTTTTGTGACATAACAGAAACATTTCTATGAAAGTATATTAAAATGGAAAAAGAATATAGATAGATTTCTATGAGTTGTTCTGTTTATAATTGTTTATTTTTGAAAAAAAAAACTTACAGCCATTGAATTATAAGTGGTTTGTCATACTTATAGGCAAATGTACACTGAACAGATTCCATAATACTTAAAGTTCAATTCAAATTTTGATATATCTTTTTATTTAAACGCAAAAAAAACAAAACAATTGGGACGCTGAAAATGTACACAGTAAAACAATACGTTTTATTGCCGCGTTGATTATTTATTTGTAACGCAATTAAAAAAAACATATTTTCGGGGTTGTTTATGTATGTTGGTAGTGTAGAAGAAAATGTATGAATGTTTTTAAGAAAGGTGTATTTAAAAATGGAGAATAAAATAAAAAAGGGATGCGGTGGGTAAATCACCGTTGTAAAATGCTCTTATGGTTGTCAACGGGTTAAAGTAGATTTATTTGTAAGAAAATTGCGTTAAAATAACTTAAACGTAATACGGAAATGAACGATGTAAAAAAGAAGCAGAAAGTATTAACAATTGTTAATTTGGATAATTTAAGCACGAAAAAAAATTGAGACGCTGAAAACGTACACAGTTAAACAATACGTTTTATTGTCGCATTGATTATTTAGTATAATATATATCGTATATATGAAACAGGTCGATGATTATACGTATTATTTGTAATCATGTTTTGCGTCTGCTTCCCATATCTTGACGTTTTTATTTAATAAACTTAAGAATCGCTTTTCTATGGATCTCCGTTTGTTCGAATGAAACCGGTTCAGCGATTTGTGTTTATTTGTTTACGCTGTTATGGGTTTATGTTTATGTACGCATGCGCAACCGGAAGTCGTAAATCAGATATTGGGTTACAACACCTTTGACAAGGTCATTTGAGTTTTATAATTATATAGATTGCGAAAAACAAACGCAAAAGAAAATACGGACTGAAACCTGTGATAGTATTGAATGTTGTAAAATGGCATCTAGCTGCTTTTTAGTACATTTCACATTGATTTAAATTTGCTAATGTCAGCTCGTGTGGTTTTAGTACTAAAAAAATCGATATGTCGATGTATACACACTCAAAAGAATTTAGTATGCCACCAGGCGTGTTGATGTACATGCCCCAATGAGTATTAAAACATGACTCAATTTATGTCTCAATTTATGAGTTCCCACATTTAACCCGGATGAAAACGCAATTGTGCAGGTATTTTGGAACGTGATATATATATATATATATATATATATATATATATATATATATATATATATATATAGTAATTATAAGATATATATGGCGATTAGGCTACCCTGAATATTCCGCGTTTCATCCTAGGATTCTTCAGGCTAGAGTAGATGAAACGCGGAATATTCAGTGTAGCTTAATCGCCATATATATCTTATAACTTACTAACTTACTAACTAGCTCTACCTAAGTATTGAGCACTGTTGAAGTAAATACTTAAAGTTAATGCATAAATTTATACTTTCGTATATTAATTTATGTGAGCAAATGAAGTAGTTATATATATATATATATATATATGTGTGTGTGTGTGTGTGTGTGTGCATATATATATATATATATATATATATATATATATATATATATATAACTACTAGTTGTATATACTCGGCGTTTCCAGGTTCAACCATATTGGTGGTTGCTAGCAGACCTAAAAGTAGCTTTAATTTCTGATCATCTCCGCCGTTTAAAACAATGATTTCTATGTGCAATTGCAGTAGCACATTCAGAGGTGTACTACGTGTGTCTATTTGATTTAATGTAACGTTTTTTAGAGAATATATAGCTATCAATGCCAATGATTAGCCAATCTGTCAAGTCGGATGATATAGAGGATACATCCTTTTGAACTTAGAGAACAGGGCATATCCGATATATACGCACGGAAACCGTCCCAGTTGGCCATAGAGCAACGATACATCGTGCGGTGGAGACTGTCATCTGAGGACATTTTGCTGCTAGTTTTAATCTTAATAGAGACAATCGAATGACCGAAAGGTCCTAGCGGAGACATAAAGGAGGATGTGCACAGTTCAAAGCGGGAGGTCAGAAAAAGATCAAGGATGCTTGCAAATTAGTCGTTGATATCAGGAACGTGGGTGGGTTCGTCAACTAGTTGGATTAGATCATAGGCAGAAGAAAATCATGAATCAAACTTACCTTCGTAATATGTTTTATTAGAGTGGACCAGCAGTTCAATGTTGTGGACGTTAAAGTTACCACAAACGTGAATGGCTGAGGGAGGGGTAGTCAGGATGTTGTCAATTTGATCCGCGATACTCCTAAAGATGGTGATCGTTGTGGGGATGGTATAGAGCAAACATGAAATGCCACGCTGTATGTAAGTGCTACTTGGAAGAACATGCAAGAAAATTTTGAATATTTTTTTTGGAGATGTACCTGCTGTAGGAGAAGCCATTTTACTTTTTGATTGGAGACTTATAGAGAGACATGATCTAACATTAAGAAATTATGTTTGAATTAAAATATTTACCTTATAATAAATATTAAGTCATTCGCTAATAATCGCAATGCACACAGACAGACACGTCGCACGCACACACACACACACACACACACACACACACACACACACACATATATATATATATATATATATATATATATATATATATATATATATATATATATTGGTGGCCTGGTAAAGCCACAGAGAAGATAATCGAAATAGCAAAACTGAAGCTTCCTGCCAGGACTCTATAAATACAAATGTAATTTAAATTTAGGTATATTTTATTGGTTTTAAAATCTCGGTTCTTTTTTTACAAATTTATAAAATTTTAACTATGTAATCTTCAAAAAGCCTGCAAATTTTCATGTAGATTCATCCCATAGAAACTGAGATTCAATTTGGCGCGCACGCACACACACACACACACACACACACACACACACACACACATATATATATATTTATTTATATATATATATATATATACATATATATATATATGTGTGTGTGTGTGTGTGTGTGTGTGTGGGTGGGTGGGTGTGTGTTCTCTTTTGGAAATAAGATACGGTTATGAATATCTTCAGTATCAAATAATCCTTATAGACTATGGAATTTACTTTATGTATGAAAACCAATGTGTACGTTATGTTTATGAAATTAAAATAACAGAACTTAATTTTAGACACAGGTTAAATTATTTACACCACAGCACATAATGCCTATAAATAATAAATACAATCAATCAATAAATAATAAAAAAAACAAAAAACAATTTCAATTACGCATCCAACATTTGGATTAAAACGACTATATTTATTCCAAAAATAACAGAAATCGCATCATATGTTTTAAAACATTTAACGGCTAATGGCGTTAAAACATATTACTCTCTATTCACCAACGCTATATACACTTAGAATATTAATGTTCTGAAATTAAAAAAAAACAACTTTGACGTTACAAGCAAAGCAAGTATATTTTTATATTGTACTGGTATCTTACTTCCTTTAAATTAATCATACCGAGAAAGTCTTGAAATATAGACAAAATGTTGATGAACATATAATTTGGTTTGTTCTGTTTTCATTACTTTCTCTTTCTCTCTCTCTCTCTCTCTCTCTCTCTCTCTCTCTCTCTCTCTCTGGTCCAGAGATAAGGGTTTAGGCTCATTACCGTGGGGTCCCGATTTCGAATCTCGCTATATTCAGCCATTCTGATGAGTCGTAGACGACGAAACACATGTCAGTGGATAATTACATTTTAAAAATAATATATATACCGCTCCGCATGTGGGGGTACCAAACTGGTTAAAAGGGAAAATTATTCCCAACTCGCATTTAGGTAAAAAGGCACTTTCGTAAATAACTGAATTCATTCAAAACATATCGCTAAAACCAAAACAAAACAACATCTAAGTAAATCGCGATATGTCCAGACAGTTGGTGAGATGGTCCAGGGATAAGGGTTTAGGCTCATTACCGTTGGGTCCCGATTTCGAATCTCGCTATATTCAGCCACTGTGATGAGTCTTAGACGACGAAACACGTGTCAGTGGATAATTACATTTTAAAAATAATATATATATATATAAGTTATCATGTTTGTCTGTCAGTATATGGAAGAGTCTCTACCAAACTACTCTTCCAATGTTTGATCTATAACTTCGGAACTTGATAAATAGTGGATTTGAACATGTGGAACAAATTTGACTTGGCTCTTAGCTAATTAAAATATTTGCTAAGGATTAAAAAGTAAAAAAACAAAATGCAAATTAACAGAATCATCATCAGGAAAACCGTCAATTTTCCTGATGATGATGATATATATATGTATATAAATATATATATATATATATATATATATACACACACACACACACACACACACACATATATATATATACTAGCAAAAGTATCCGTCGTTGACTAGGTTCAAAAACAGTCCACAGAAAATGGACTCTAATTTATGAAAGTATGATAGGTTATGAAAAGGAAGGGTTTTAAAGAGATAGCTTCCAATTTGGGGGTATCAAAACCAAAGCAAAATTTTATGAAAGTAAAAATAAAATAGATAAACCCCATAATTTATTATACCATACCTGTTCACACTGAAACACTTATCACAATATTATGTGGATCTATATTGAAAAACTTGTCAAACTTTGTGCCTATTTCCATTCTATAGAGGCCAGGCGCGAACGCAGACCACACACTTTTATTATACCATCCCTATTTAAGTTAAAACATACTTATCAAAGTATTCTTATGTACACCTATATCAAAAACATTTGTAAACGTGGTTTTTTTTAAATTTTTAATTTTTGTATTTCCATACTTTGTGGACCAGGTGCGAAGCAGACCCCACAATTTTTATGAACCACCGTTCTGCCAGATCAAACATACCCACTCCTGTGTCTCGATACATCTTCTATCATTATATGTAATCAGTTTTTTAAAATAGTCAACTATATAGGAGCCTGTTCGTGACCACACACACACACACGCACACACACACACATTCAGCTTTATATTATATTATATTATATTATATATATATATATATATATATATATATATATATATATATATATATATATATATATATATATATATATATATATATACCGACCGGCAGTAACCGTGACACCCTGCACTGATGATTCCCGAAAGGATTAAACACTAGTGTCTGTAGGTATTTATTCATTATCAGAGTAAATAATTATGTCAGCCCCTTTTAAAAAATCGTTTCTTATCGTTGAGCACTTTACAGTTCAAATGAAGTCGGTCACTTTAGCTCGCATACTGAGATCATGAAGAGATTATTAGATCACTCTGACAGGCGTTAAAACAGTTAAAAATAAATGTTTAAATTTCAACGATACTTCTCGCGGTTAAGTTGGCCGAGACGATTTCTGCCTTGCTTATGGAGTCAGAGATGACTTCATTGCCGGGTTAGAATCTCCCGACCAGCAGTAATCGTGTCACACTGCACTGTGTCCCGAAAGGATGAAACACTAGTATCTGTAGGTATTTAATAATTTTTATAGTAAATAATTATATATATATATATATATATATATATATATACATATAAATAGAGAGAGAGAGAGAGGGAGAGAGAGAGAGAGAGAGAGAGAGAGAGAGAGATCTGTGTTAGATAGTATTGATTTAAAATATGTTAAAATAAAGTCTCAAAAATGTATTGTGGGAGATTACATGCGTTTTGGGGCATTACTTTTAGTTAACATATGGCTTTTAAATCTATATGGTTCTGTTTACCAAGTCATAATATTTGCAAAATAAATGCCGAATAACAAGAAGTATTACTTAGATATGATCTCCCTTGGTTTTCAAACTAGATATTACAACAAGAAAAGTACATTCATTAACAAAAAAATTAGAATAAAAACTACACTGATTACTTATCTTTCAAACCAAGTTGACACTCTCCAGTAATTGAGTGGAAAATAATACTTCAGGCCAGTACATGTAGAAATCTAGACGACCCGCGTACATTATGCCTTAATGAGAAATTTGTAAATTCTCATCGTTTAAAATTCTAATGCTTATTAAACTCTAGAAATTAAATATCAAATAACTGTAGACACAGAATAAATTTACTTTAGGATGACAATGCATAAGAATAAATAAAATAAAATCATAATTAAAATATAATAATAATTTTTTTTTAAAATTATCTGGATTCTAGACCCTGTCAAAAAATTAAAATTTCAGACAAAAGGGAGCAAAGCAATGATCAAAGACCTTTGTAAAAAAATTCTTCGATTTTTGTGACAGTTGAATAATAGGTACAAAACATTAATTAAAAAAATATTCCCCATTTTTGTTATTATAATGGTGATTACCTGTGTGTGTTTTGTTATCTTTAGAATCAAGTTTGTGTAATTCGTAAAGCTTAATATCTCATCAACACTTCCTTAGAGTATTTTAAAGATTTTTCTGTGGTATAATATTGATATACTTCACATTTAAAATTCAAATATTCCAGATTCGCTTTAAATTTGATCCATAGTCATTAGCAAGGCTATGGTAAGAGAATATTCTTTTAATTGTTTTTATTCTCGAGTATATATCCGACACAGTTAGACACAGTTAATCAACTGAGAAGCACATCACTCTATCTAAAAACATATAAGATATAAACTGATATATACTAGAGAGTCAAAATAATGAAAAGAATATCCTCTTGTCATAGCCCTAGTCATTAGAATCATTAAAGCAAGATTATCTGAGTTTCAATTTATTCTTAAGATCGCTTAAGCTTGTACTTTAGAATCCAAATCGTATTTTGGGATTGAATCAAAATTGTAGTAATAATTTCAGTGTGAATACGCCTAGATTTTAATCTTATTAGGGAGACGCAATTATGATGCAAACTGTTCTGTTCGAAGAATTAATTTTACATGTCCTTGGTCAGGTGTTCCTATAGTTTTTATTTATAATATAATCTCTCATCACATTCTTCTACTTGTATAAGAACCAAATACGTCTTAAAATGAAGTCCTTTGTCACCATAGAGAAAGGAGCTGTTCAGAGCACCTTTTGTTACATTGACAGGGTTTTAAGCCGGCTTCGAAACCGAGTAGATAATGCCCCTTTCTCACAAAAGAGACGTTGCGAGTCCATCCCTATTCTATTGTTATTTTTATTGCAGAGGTTCAAGTGTAATATTAAGCTTTAAACTATGTCCCCTGCAAAATGTTCGCAAAAACACTCGTCTAGCTACAGCCACCGTCAACAAATTCCTCCACGCTCTGTCTATGCCTGAATCTTAACGCAAATTCCATGAATAAAGTTATTTTAGAACTGGTTGCTTGTGAAACTCTATACCACTGTGTTTCTTTTCCGACAACCAGGTTTCCAGGGATTGAGTATCAACAAATTTTCCACACTTTCAATATCTCATTGTCATCAAAATCGATAAACTCCCTAATTTTCAATCATATTGCTTGCTCTAGTCGGGGAGCCACTGTGATGCACCGGGTGGAAGCTTCACATGCCTACTTGCAGTGATTTAGTTCAGAATATATTGTAGTCTACATTGCACTGTAGAGAACCATACTGTTGATTTTATAAAATTGTTTTCATATATGGACTTGAATTAACGTTTAAACTCCAAAAGTAAAATATCATGATTCAGATGTGTTCTGAAGAGAAACATTCATTTCGAACGCGCCCCTGTCTTATCATAGAACCTATTTTTAATTTTATACACCGGACCCTTCTGCTTGTGCGATGATGAAAATTGTCAAATGCACTTGTGATGTTAGACCGTATAATGATGTTAACTTTGGTCAAAATTGGACTGTTCTTTCTTTAATCGGACTTTTTTCGATTATCGATTTTTTATATTTATCGGAGGTATTCCGATACAAAATCTATCTAAGAACAATTCCAGACACATGAAGTACATTTGTGTAAAATTAAGAAAGAATTCAAAGTCCATAACTAACGAACTCACTCATACACACGTAATATGCCTTTGATATGTAAGTAAAAAACTTGCATATTGGTACGTTCAAAAGCAACCAAACATTTGTATTGATGGCTGTCGTAACCGGCAATCTAAAAAAAAAAAACAGCTTTGTTTCTTTTTTAATGTGTGCAATAAAACTGGTTAAATCATTGAAGGTTATTTTATTTTCAATAATTATAATTTTCAAGGGTGCGGTGAAAAAAATAGCAGCCTTTGTTCTTAACACGTTTCTCTTCCTTTTTACAAAACCTGTTAACATGGTTGCATTTGGATGTCAAAGGGTGTATTTCAGCTTGTTTTGAGTTTAGGATTCGGGTTAGAGTTACGGTTAGTTCAATTTCTTTTGAGTTTTGCGCTACCTCCGATTTAAATAGACGCGCACATATCAAAGTGGGTAACAAGCGTGCAGCGTTTGCACGCACAGAGTTACGTGTTATTATAATGGAGATTTACAGTCTATCTGTAACTGAAACTATATCAGGAAAATCTATTACTAATGGAGATTTGGTACTTGCCTGTTTGAAGTGGAAACTATAATATTTTATTAATCTACGATTAATGATGTTTATATATATATATATATATATATATATATCTGACGACAGAGAAAATGAAACAGAGTCGGAAAGTACAGTTTGAAAAGATAACACCTACAAAAATGCCTGAGCAGCCCATTGACATTCCCTTGTAGGGGTGTCTTAGGTGATTAACGATAACCCCCTTCTCTTGTCATATCCATTGCACCACTTTTACTCCGAATTGCGTATCACTTCTCGTGAATGGTCAACTCTTAAATGAATCAGACAAGCTAATGCCTATGGAATGAAGCCAGTCAACAAGTTTTAAATTACAGATTCATACGATGTACGTTTTTGGTCATCGATTTTTATTGGAAAGGACTTCAAATGTTGTCAATGTACGTTGGACCGTTAAATATTCCTTTTATTTTCTACTTATGGGTGCATTAACTTTCAACCATATATGTCTTAGCTTAAAGAACCATGAACGCATAAAAATGACGAGCCAAACAAACCTTAAAGAAAATCTCTGGTGTGTCTCTCAGCTTCATGATGTCCAAAAATATTTGCTTCCTGTAAAAATATTTAAGATTGTTCTTCATTAATTTTATTTCAATTATTCGTGCTATTGTTCTTATATTGAATGTTATTCTCAAAACGTTTCGGCCGATGTAACTTTCGATCTTTTTCAGATGTGTCTTGTCGAGCTCGAAAATCTTTATGCCGAACTCGAGAATCTGTATGGAATTTCGAATTGAATTTCGTTCCATCAACCATGAACGAGTAAAAATGTAATGTATTTAAAAAAATATTCTCAATTAGTTTCGCATGTAGTGGGGATTGAACCTTCAACCTCCAGAATAAAACTAATTATACGTAGCCACATTTCAATGTTCAGTTTTAAATTTCATATAGATTTCCGATTTTGACGTAAGTATTTTTTTAGTCCTGCGAGATGCACCTAAAAATCGGAGGTTACATAGGCCTAAAATTTCTGAGAACACCATCCGAAAAGTAAATATTAATCATATTAACGTGAATCATACAAATAATCAAATCCTCATCTAAGATAATTCAAAAAATATCTTAAATATATTTTCGTTCGTTAGTTTTACGCAAAGACGCAAGAAAAGTTGTGATTCATCGTTCTTGAGATTATTCACGTAGTAGAGATCTCAAGGGAAAGACAATTAATGCTTTACTTATTTAAGTAGTAATGATCGTAAAGAAAGACAACGAATGTCTTATTTATTATACTAGGAATAATCGTAAGGGAAGACAACTAATGCTTTACTTATTTAAGTAGTAGTGATCGCAAGGCGGAGAGGGGCATTCAACCATTTAGTCGCTGTTTTCTGTATTGGATAGGGAAAACGTTAGAAGCAGACAGAGTTTTTAATTTGTAATATTTTTTTTGTTTGATTATTTTCTTAAATGTATGATAGTTTCTGGTCCAAGAATGTACTCCTAATTATAAGTCACACACACACACACACACACACACACACACACACACACACACACACACACACACACACACACATACATATATTGGTGTGTGTGTGTGTGTTTGTGTAATCCATTATCCACTTTGTACATTTTTACCTTAATCATGAGAGAGAAAACCTATCGATATTTTCTCCCCTATAAAATGCTTATTTAAGCTTATGATAAGTGCAATACTTAGTTGTGTATTTTTTTACTTTTTTCAATAGAGAGTAGAAAACGCATTGTGGATGCGTTCTCGGTAGCTCCGAAACTTTCGCTTCTTCTATTTTGTCCTTCACTCCTCACTTACAATGAGTGATATTTCTCACAAATGGAGAAGAGAACAGATTTACACTAGGCCGGCAGTCTTTTTTTCTCTGGGCAGTCTCTTACAATGTTCTTATTTTTTTCTATTTTTGTCCTTGTGGCCATATCAGTAATAAGGATGCTGGTGGTAAACGTTTTACCTGGGATGAGGTTATCCGCCTGATAGTCAGGGACCTGAACCTTAGATTAACCACCAAGGAGGCCATCCTATAAGAAAGATCAAAGTACTGGGACTGCTGTATGGCTATTTAGTGGATTTTTCTGGATCATGCAATAACTTCTGGTGGGCCTGTCGATGAAATATTGGTGGGTATGGCTTTTCCTCTATATGATTGCAAAAATCATTCTTCGTTAATTCTTTATTTTTTCTCTGCTCTAACAACTCTGCCGATCTTTTTTCCACATATCTCAATCCTCAAAGATTAAAAATCTGAAAAAACAAAACAAGATTAAACTCAGAACTCCACCCAACGCAAGCCCTCACTACCAAGTTTCCATCTCTAACACTAGGTGTCTACGTTCTTACCTTCCAGAGGTTGAAATCTAATTACAGGAGACTAAACCTGACATTGTTTCTGTGTGAAACTGGCATTGGACCGACTGTTTCCCAAGATGAATTCACGATTAAAGGATACTAAAACTTGACATCAAAATCTGACCCCCTAAATGGGCATGGAATATGTGCCTACATTAAAGATAGCTTTCCATGTGGTAGGGACATCTCAAGAGATCATTCTAATTTGCCTTATACGTGCTTCAGAGTGGCATTTCGCGTTACATTTACCCTCTATCGCCTCCATAACAGCGGAGTTAATATCATTGAGAGTATTTCTGAGAAAATTGACCTCATTCTGTCTATACATCTCTCAGCTAACATTCACGTGTGCGGAGATTTCAATGTTTACAACGTTGAATGACTAGTTCACTCAAACAAGACGGATGATGAGGGGAGATACTATCATGATTTCTCGATTGCCTATCACCTAACACAAATTGTTCACGA
Source organism: Euprymna scolopes (assembly GCF_053919585.1). Classification (NCBI taxonomy): domain Eukaryota; kingdom Metazoa; phylum Mollusca; class Cephalopoda; order Sepiida; family Sepiolidae; genus Euprymna; species Euprymna scolopes. Next base: position 135,276,174 of record NC_136486.1, on the reverse strand, counting down.
ACTCACCTATATGCCCGACTCCAGCAGACAATATGCTTTTTCTTATAACTTGTCCAGAAATGTGCTCATCCTTTTTTTCTGTCTCCGTTGGAATCTTCCGATCACTTTGTCGTCTCAGTTAAGATAAAAGTAAGTCCTGATGTACCTCTCCATCGTATTGTATATCGATACTCTATGGCTGATTAGAATAACTTTCGGACATTTATACCAGATATACCTCTTCACTCCATGTTAAAAAAGAACGTGTCCTCTATAGAATCTGACCTGACTGAATGGTTAATTGTTGGAATAGACTGCTTCATACCCTCCAAGAAATTCCAGCAAAAGCCCAACGGTCAGCCTTGGTTCACTCCAGAATGTGCTGCTGCCATTGCGCACAGAAATCACTATTTCCATTGCTTCTAACGTAATAATAAAAAGTCACCTTTAGGACTGCCAGCAACCATTTTAAAAGAGTATTAAAGAATGCAATAGAATCGTATGCTTCGAACGTCAAGTTTAACGTAGCTGAGCAGCGGCTTGGTTCCCACTAGTTTTGGCAAATAATAAACAGTGTCAACTATCCCTACCATCATCAATGAACTTGGGGTAATTTCGTCAGCATCTGACAAAGTAAAACTCTTTGCCAAGAACTTTGCAGCAAATTCTACCCTTTTGCAATCAGATCAACCTACCCCCCACCCCGTATTTCCTCCTGTCACTTAAAACACAGTAAGCGACATATAAATATATGTATGTGATATTGCCAAGTTTATTAAAGACCTTGATTCCAGTAAAGCAACTGGTCCCGACGGCATTCCATTCATAGTGCTTAAAACGTTTCAACCAGAATTAGCTCCCATACTTACAAAGCGGTTTAAGCGTTGCTTTAAAGATAAATGCTTCCTAACACCCTGGAAAACTTCATCAGTCTGCCCCGTATTTAAAATTTTCGGAGATCATTAAAAATCAACCAGTCTCCTGTGCATCATGAGTAAGTTGCTGGAATCTGTGATAAATAGAAAAGTGAACAACCACCTCAGCAAAAATAACTTGCCCAGTGACACGTAACATAGGTTCCGTTCTGCGAGATCAATAGCCGATGTACTAACTGTAATATTACACAGGATCGGTAAATCTTTCGACAGGGGCTCGTTTCTAGAGCAATAGATCTTGGCATATCAAAGGCTTTTTGTAGAGTATGACATAAAGGTCTACTTCACATGATCGCCAGCTATGGAATAGTAGGACATTTCCACTCAATTATTAAATCCTTTCTCTCTGATAGGCTTATAAAATGATAGGTTCATAAGATTCTGATGGCCAGAAATCAAAAACTCATAGCGTCACTCAAGGTTCTATCCTGAGCCCAACCTTCTTCCTGATTTTCATCAATGATCTCCCAAATCACATTCATACATCATTCGTAGACATTTATGCAGACGAAACCACAATCTATAGCAACACTGTAAAGGCCAGCATTGACAAAGATTTTTCTGATTCTCTCTCTCTCTCTCTCTCCCTCTCTCTCTCTCTCTCTCTCTCTCTCTCTCTCTCGATTTTAAGAACGTGATGCAATTGAGAAAAAGGTGGCTGGTTAATTTTAATGCATCGAAAACCAAGCTTCTCTCCTTTTATCATAATCGTTCTGACCCCCACCACGCCCCAATCAAAATAAATAGCTCTTGTATTAAGGTCGCCTCATGTCAAGCTTCTGGGACTGACTTCCACCCCTGATCTGAAATGGAACATACATCAAATCTGTTGCCAAGATCGCTGGAAAATGGTTGGATCACACTACCGCTCCCGCAGGTATCTCACTGTCGGTGCAATCTTTTATCTGTATAAAAGTCAGGTAAACCATGCCGGCAGGAGTTGCTTGGTGAGCCCTATCCTACTTTGATAGAATTCAAAATCGGCTTCGAATCCTAGTAAGTGATGTAATTTTCTCTTCCTTGCAACCTCTTTCCCACAGAAGGGACGTTGCGAGCCTGTCTCTGCTCTATTGTCATTTTCGTGGCCAGTGCTCGGCTGAACTCCAATCTATAGTCTCCTTGCCAAACTTTCACAAAAAATAATCGACTAACTACAACCACTATAAACGATTTCCCCCACGCTTTATCCGTGCCTAAATTTAAACGCAGATTTCATGAACAAAGCTTCTTTCCTAGAACTGTCCGCCTGTGGAACATAGTTCCGCTGTCTTGCTTCCAGGTTGAAAACAATATTGTAGTCTTCAAATCCAATGTAAACAAGTTCTTGTTGAGCTATCTCCATAAATAACCAAATTCTACCCAATTTCACCATTAAAGATTACCACGCTACTACCGTACATTCATTACCCTCTATCCTCGAGTAGCCTTCGAGCCTTGATAAGTGGAGACTCCCTAGTAAAAAATTATATATATATATATATATATATATAGAGAGAGAGAGATAGTTTAAAAATCTTAATTTAGTAAGTGCGTGTTTTTTCCTCTCGTAATCCATGACTTTAAAATAGTTAAGGATAGGGTTGCATTATTCCTTTATTCACTAATACTATGTTTTCAAAGAGAACCAGCTGCAAACATCATAGTTGCGCATAATAGACCAAGCCTCATTGTAATTATCTTTCCTCAGATACAGGCACTCCTGTATTTAAAAAAAATAGTTTAAAATTGACGTATTAATAAATTCCAGGACTTCGACGTCGATGAGAGATAAATTTGATAATTCTGCCCCATTTGGTTTCATGAATAACAGACAATTTTTATTAGATGCAAACACGCATTTACATCAGACGATTTAACCACCAGTAAATCTATCACGTGTAATTTTGAAATCAGCATTCTATTGGTCTTATGCTGAAGTTTGAACTTACATTTTTATCTGTCTGCCATGCTTAAATTTGAAATAACGGTTTTGTCAGTCTTACTATAGTAAAGTTTGAAATTACATGTTTTCTGTCTGTCATACTTAAATTTGAAATATCATTTCTGTCGGTCTGTCATGCTAAATTTGACATGGCAATTTCGCCCATCTTATAATGCTTTATTTTGAAATTACATTTTTGTCTAAATGTCATTCATAAATTTAAAATAGCATTTTCGTAGCCTCATTTACGCACTGTTCCGCCGAAAGAGAAACGATATTTCCCTATGGAGCATTTTTGATGTGATCCTTGATGGCTTCCCAGTCAGCTTTCGTATAGTACCTTGTCGTTTTGGATAATGGCTTTTCAACTTAGTGTCGAGAGTTTATAGTGATATCTATCATTATCACTACTTGATCGGCATTCCCCAGTGGGCAATGAGCATTTGTTACACAACTCTCGGGAACTGTGGTCACGAATTGGTCTAGAAGTGAGGCTTACTGATTCTGTCAATCTGGGAGACAGGTAGGGAACGTTACTTTGTGTGGCATCTATGTGTACAGTAATACAAACCCCAATTCTCGATGACATTTCATCATCACTGATTCCCACTTTTAAAAGTGCAGATTTAGTAGCAGAGATAATGCCTTCAGCATGGCCATGTTCAATAATAGTAATAACTTCAACAAGTTTATTTTCTGCTTTGCCATTCAATAATATTCTCACGTAAACTGCTTCATTTTCTGACACAGAGCTGTCAGTGGCACCATCAATCATAACCGACACATAATGAGAGTCACTGATAGATTCCAATGTCTCATCTCTGATTGTGCTTGCATCATTTCACCACACCTAACACCATTTCTGTATGCAGGTGTCACAGGTAGCCCACTTTTGTATTGTAGTGAAAGAAGAGGCTTGAGTTTTGTAAAGGCAATTTCTCCCTTCCCTATACAATAAAATGTGTTAAATGTAATTTTTAAATCTGTCAAATCCTTTACGTTTGCCTCAAGAAATTTCTTGGCAATGTGAGAGTTTTCAATCATTTTTTTTTTTTTTTGCCTTTTTTTATTAATGACAAAGTCGCGACACTTGTCGTGTCTAAAACTTTTACTATGGACAAGGACGTTTTCACGTTTAAATTTGCTACTACTATCAACAAAACCAATTTTGCCAGCCAAAGTTGGACCAACCTGACGACAAAAATACATCCTGTTTTTTTTTTCTCTGTCATAACGAAGCCAGGTTAAAGTTGATAACCAAATTTGTCGGAATTCTAGTACAATGGACGCTTTATTTTCATTTCGTGTGTCATCGCCATTATTTTATTTATAATTCGAGGAATTATTTTGGATCTCAGTTTCCTTCTGCATTTCTACTCAGTTGAAAAAAAGCCGATATTTTCTTCGATGTCATGTTTCTTTCTTTCACTTGTCCAGAAGAATGAAATCTGAAACTACAAATAAAATATACAAAAACATCATAATTGTTATTTCTTTTTGGCGGGCTGCTATTTTTATTTATTGAACCTAACATTTAAAATAAACTATAACTAAAAAAAAAGTGAACTGGTACAGTGCACACCCCCTTATATATTTTTTCTTTTCGTCATTTTTCAATTTTTTGGGTGGATTATTATCGATTGCACAGTTTATTAAAAAGAATTGCAAAAAATTCAAGATTTAAAGATTTTTAGACACTAATCTACCAGATTTAAAAAAAAATTATTGTTTAAAGATTTTTAGCGGTGCTTATTTTTCTCCCACATTGAAAACACCAAAACAGGTTATTCCCCTTAGATTAACGAAGGGTTTATTTAATGTCCGTAGGGTTGGGAGAGGTAGAGGTCTAGGTTGGTTTTTGTTTGTTATATAAAATTTGTTCGAAGTTAATGAAAAATAATTATTTTCTTATTTAAAACCTATAAAACATGTATAAAAATTTGTGGGAAATGAACTTTTTAAGAGAATTACTACGCGCTTAATTGAATATTTACAACAAAATGTTAAGAAATATACTTTCTTATTTTTGGAAAATATTCGTTCTCGTATTTTCAATATGGGAGACCGATTTACGAGAGCGTTGTATCTAAAACTGAGCACCCCTTACTTCTTGGGCGTTGAGTTCCATGGCGGCCAGCAGATTTATTTAATAGTCACTCCCTTAGAAATAGCTAACGCATGCGCACGTAAAATTATTTATTTATTTATTTATTTATTTACGTTGGCTTAGTAACTAAATCATTTATTGATAATTTCTCACTTTTACAAACATTTTTAATTTGTGCGGATAAGTTTTTTGTAAATATTTACATTTAAGACCACCTCCATAATTTTCGGTATTCCTTGGGCGTTGAGTTCCGTGGCGGCCAGCAGATTTATTTAATAGTTGCTCCCTTAGAAAAGACTAAAGCATGCGCACGTAACATTTTTTTATTTATTTACTATGGTGGGATCCTTCTACCGCTCCAGAAGATATCTCACTACTGATTCAATTCTCTATCTGTATAAAAGCCAAATGCGTCCAAGGATGGAGTACTGCTGCCACATCTGGGCAAGAGCTGCTAAAAACAGCCCATCCTTCCTTGACAGAGTACAAAATAGACTTCGTGGTTTAGTTGGGGATGCCCTTTTCTCTTCCCTGCAACCTCTGTCCCACAGAAGAGACGTTGCGAGCCTGACTTTGTTTTATCGTTATTTCCATGGCAGGTGCTCGTCTGAGCTTCAATCCCTCGTCCCCCCTCGCCAATCTTTCACGAGAAACACCCGTCTAGCTGAAACTACTGTCAATAATTTTCCCCACTCTTTATCTGTGCCTAAATCAAACGTAGATTCCATGAGAAAAGCTTCTTTCTTAGAACTGCACGCCAGTGGAACTCTCTGCCGCTTGCCTGTTTCCCACCTGACTACAACTTGGACGTCTCCAAGTCCAACATAAACAAACTCCTGACAAACAGCCCCCTTAAGTAAGACACTCTATCAAAACCCCCAATACTAATGATTACTACAATACTATCTCATTGATTACTGTACACTAACCCTTATCCCTGAGTGGCCTTCGGGCCTTGATAAGTGGTAACCCCCATGTAAAAAACAAAAACAAAAAAAAACTTACCTTGACTTAGGTAACTAGACCATTTAATGATAATTTCTCACTTTTACAAACATTTTTCATTTACATGCGCGGTAACTTTTTGGTAAATGTTTACATTTAGGTCCACCGTCACAATTTTCTTTAAATTGACGACTTTTATTCGCTTTCAGAAACTTTCAGTGCGATAAATAAATCTACTTCTCTGCAACCGAAACTGATCCCCACTTTTTTAATAGTACTTTCGAGTGGGTACGCTGACAACGAATAAAGTTGGCAAATATCCCCCCCAAATGTTTATTCCAAAAGCCGTTCTTAACATGGGGAGGTTGGGGGTGTATTCCGAAAGCTGTTCTTAACATTTGTGGAGGGCGACCTAATTAAAAAAAAAAAAAAAAAAAAAAAAAATTTATGAATATTAAAAAAAAAGTAATTTCTCACTTTTACAAATATTTTTAATTCATATGCACGGATAAACATTGTTGAATGATGCGAAAACAAAGCGTTTTTGTAATAAACTTCGTGTTTGTATTACTATACACATAGATTCAAAAAAGTTGTCAAAAAACAAATATATAACAAATGAATGTAAAAGGCAAGGTAAGTTACTTTACTACCTAATTGGATAATCTTTTGTGTTTTTATTTAATGTAACATGTTTATTCAGCTCGAAAAACAGACAGTGTTTACCGATGTATTGGACAATTTTAAATGGCGCCGAACTCTCTGCTAAACACAGTAAGTTTGGGAAAATGAGTTAAAAATAAATAAAAAATTATACAAAATAATGTTAGAAACCCACCGAATATATGTCAGCCTATGTCACGGTAACATACATTGAGCGAGTTTATAACAGTATAATATTTCAAGTGTGCTCTAAACAGAACATTCATTTCAGACGCGCCCCTGTCGTATCAAAGACTGGCCTTCCTACTTGCGTTGTGATAATACCTTTGCTGGGGTTATAAATTATGATGAATTGTCAAACGAATAGAGAAAGAAAGAGAATGGGTATGAAATCAATAAAGTTTCACATTCCGTATCTCTACAGCCCTAAAGATTTTCACACTGGCTCGCTAAAAAAATTGACTAAACTAGCAGAAAGCATTTTCCCTTTTGATTAGCCCGTAATATAAAAAAGGCCTAGCCCCACCTCATTTGTGTAAATGTCTATTAAAAATCTTTTTTTTTGGGGGGGGGGTCTTAGCCCTATTTTAAACTAAAGGATGAGAGCTTAAGCTACACTTCTTGAGCGATCCTACTTTTCCGTTGTCAAAGTTCCATTTTTACCTATTTAGTCACGTTTGCCATTTTTACCGGTGTTATTTTTACCTAATTTTTTAATAAATATTAATAATTATTTTATCTTAATAGACACTAGTATTTCATGCTTACGCAGTCAAAAGCCTTCTATTCCAATAGTTTCTTCCCCAGAACTGCTAGACTCTAGAACTCCATACGAGATCCTGCTTTCCCAACTGTACTGATATGCAGAGGTTCAAGTTAATGTGAACAGACATCTTGCTACTCATTGTCGTTTGTTTAAGTTTGTTGTTATAAGTAATTGACAACCAAGTTGTGGTTTTATTTAATATAGAACTTTATTGACATATTTACATAAGAAGAGAGATTGAATGTACGTGTGTAGAGGTCTACGCTATGTTGTAGAATACGTATGTATTAGGCGGTTGACATCAATATTCATACGCCATGATTTACTTGTTACGCGTATGAAAGTAGTTCTATGATAATACTACACTCATCTCCCTTCATAATATCCTTGCAACTTATGTCCCCGATAGTAGCCCTCTAAAAGTGACACTGTACCTTGTTTGGGGTGAAAATTGAATTGAAAAAAAAAAAAAGTTTGACTTTGCAGACTGGCTTTCTTCCATTCAGTTATCAAGAATTAATATTTAAATAGAAGTGAATTAAATTACTTATAAAGCCATGTAAGCGGACTTGTCATGAAAATGCTGTCTAAACGCGCGTGTACACAACACAAACACATACACGTGTGTATACACAAAGAACTTCCATTGCAAAAAAAAACAACAAAAAAAAAAACTGGAAGAATGAGTCAACCAACAGAGTGGCATGTATTTTCTGGATGAATTCATTCAGGATTATGTAGATGAGAAAGGATCCATGGACTGGCTGAAAAGAGTATCGCTCCACAACGACCAAGAGACAGGTCTGTTCCGTTTGCCTGCTTCCCTCCGGACTACAACTTGGATGTCTTCAAGTCCAATGTTAACAAATTCCTAATGAACCGCCCCCTTAATTAAACACTTCATCAAATCTCCACACTAACGTAATGTACTTGCAATAACCCTTATCCCTGAGTGGCTTCCGGGCCTTGATAAGTGGTGATCACTGTGTAAAAAAAAAATGCTTTTTAGAAAATGAGTGGTCTAAACAATAGCAGCAGTGCAGGTTCTGTCACACAGAAGTAGTAAGTGTGAGCCACCTGACATCCAACGCTGCTGGTTCTACTGCGGGATGGCTATTATACGCCCCGACACAATTGAGTGTGTAAATATCACTACTGGACGATCTGCAAAAGTTGAATATTGAATGCAGCAGCAAATCCTGGAAACATATTCTAGAAAGAACAGTCGGAAATAAGTTTACACTATGACTATCCAATTCCTACAGCTACGTACTTACACTTACGGGGCCATAAAACCTGATATAGTGATATGGACAAGGAGAAAGGAGCAACCCTAGTGAAAGTTAGTGTCCCCCAATGATGCTGGGTTGAAGGGAACGGAAATAATGATAACGAAATACTAATGTCTTATGACATGGAAACGAACTGGAATCTTAAGATTTCTTTCATTCCAGTTATTATCGGAGCAACTGGACTCATGAAAAAGAATTTCAAAAACTACCTAGTAAATATACCCGGCGAACCAAGTGCAAGAGAGATTCAAACAATTGTATTTAAAGGGACGGTTAGAATCTTAAAAAGATCTTTCGGTTGGAATATCTGAGTTAGCGAGTAAATATTTGGTATAAGGTAGGATATTCCATTCCCCAACTTGAACAAAGTAATAACAACATTAAAAAACTATATATATATATATATATATATATATATATATATATATATATTTGTGTGTGTGTGTGTGTGTGTGTTCTTTTATTTTTTAAAATTTTCTTCTTTTGAAGATTGTAACCCTGGGTATCGGGCAGCCAAACTAGCTGCCAACATTACCCTACTTTTTATTGAAACCAACCGAGAGCTCTTTTTAGTATCCTCGTTGTTCCCTTAAGTGCAATTGTCTGGATCTCTTTTGCACTTGGTTCACCAGGAATATTAGTTAGGTAGGACTTCAGGTTCTTCTTCATAAGCCATGTAGCATCTATAATAACTGGTATGATTGATATCTTCCTAAGATTCGTGTTTCTTTAGAATTAATACATAAATGTGTGTATGTATGTATGTATGTATGTATGTATGTATGTGTGTGTGTGTTTTCTTTTCTTTTTTTTATTTTCTTCCTTTAAAGATCGTAACGCTGGGTATGGGGCATACTATATTTTATATTGTGGATATAAGCTTGCCGTTTTAAATAAAAATACTCTTTCCAGCCATGTTCAATTTACTTTTTGGAATTACGATTCATGTTTTCTTCAATTCCATACATGGGTTCTGTTAGTAAAATAATATATCTGAATCATAAATCAATCAAACATAAAACAAATCGATGTCAGTCAAGAGTGTGTGCTCCTTCTGACTTCCGGTTTTTGTTACGCAGACGGAACTACGATTACAAACAAGCAAGCTATAGTTCCTTATTATTAATGATTATCTTCCTCTCAGATTACGTGACCTCCACCTTTTTCTATGTTAGTAATCGCTTTCTTTGGTTGCTTGACCATTCAGCCAAATGGACAGCAGAGACCGGAAGTTAAAAAGAGTAGACAATTTCGATTATAACCAAAACCTCTCCTGTCAATGTATTTTGCTATTTTGGATCTTTAAGGAAAAAGTTCAGAAAATGTATATTTTTTAAGTGCCCTTTTGTAACATCCGTCGTGTGAGATTTCGTTTGCACGTCTTAGAAATACCCCTGATGTTTTTGTCCCCCTATCTGTCTTTTCCTACCTTTCTGTTCCCTGTTTTGTTGCTTTCTATGTCGTTCAACTTTGCCCTGCTCTAGTGATCTTTGTATTTTGTATGTATTTCTCAAGTCCTTTTATTGTATGGTCTCTGTAATCGTCAATACTTACTAGTCCTCATCTCCGATTAATATTAACCTTCGTGTAGTGCATTTGATTATGCATAGTCATTAGTTTCCTGGTTCGTTGATCCCGGCTTGCGAGTTCATTGCCTTTTCTCTACTTTAAGAATGGTTACGAGTATCTTACCAAAAATACTGCCATTCTTGCTTTATTTCTTTTATCAGGTTTCTACAGTGTAATTGAGCTTTAATAAGCTTTCTTGTTTTTCACAGCTATTCTGTTTTAATAAGCTTGTCTTTTTCTTCTTCTTCATTTTCTTCTTCTTTTTTCTCCTCCTCCTCCTTCTTCATTATTATTATTATTATTATTATTATTATTATTATTATTATTATTATTATTATTATTTGTACTCACTAGGAGATCTCACACTAATCATCATCAGAGATTACTCACTGACAAAAACCGGTGGTCTTCCCTGGAGGTTGGGTGACAACAGATTCCCAGTACTCTCCAACGCTTTCAATAACACATTTTAAAAAATTTGCATCATTGCAACAGCCACTTGCCGTTGACTCCTTGCTGAATAAGCTCCCCAGTGCCCCAGTTTTCTTCGCACGTCCAGTGGAGGTCTGGTTAGTGCTTTCTCCCCTCAATCTTTCTATTCTTCTTAACTCTTCATGACTATTTGGTGAGGTGCCAGTTGATGCTGGCACTACGTTTTTCGTTTTTTTTTTTTTTTTTTTTGGAGTGGAAAGGAGTAATTTATGATGATACAGTTTCGGTTTTCTTGGTTTCATGTGATGCTTCTCATCTTTCCGTTTCATCTCAGTCGCACATTCCATACTGCCAGCTAGCTTTGTAGCTCATGTGCATTTTCTCGTTAATCAACGGTTTTCCTTAATATTCATTATTGCTATCTGTTGTATCTTAACTATTATCCTGATTTCAATTTTTCACATTCTTTTTCAAAGAATTTCGGAATTCTTTCTATTGCTCCTACGATTATTAGTGTTATCTTGACTTTCTTTATATTCTATATCCCTTTTACCTCGCTGGCCTTTTCAGTGTATTTGCTTCGCATCTCCGTCCTCATTATTTTTTATTTTTTACTCACTAGGAGTAGTCACACGAGCCATCATCAAAGATTTCTCTTTGAGAACAACTTGTGGTGTTTTCTGGAATCTGATTGACAAGTCTCCCCAGATTTTCAGTACTCTCCACCGATAACCTTTGCAGATGAATTTGCGTAATCGCAACATTCGCTTACAATTGATTTCTCGTTGGCAGTGAACATTGGTCTTCACTAGAATTTGGGTGGCAATAAGTCTCCTTAAGGTCCCAGTCTTGGCTAGCGCTGTCTCTCCTCGGTCTTTCCAACTTCCTTGAACCCGATTATTTGGTGTAGCGTTAGTTTATTGTGTATCACACACAAACACACACACACACACACACACACACACACACACAAGAATAAATGGGGGGGTGCTTATCATCTCTTGCTCTCAGCTGACACCGCTGGTTAGCATTTATGTGAAAAAGGAGCCGAATGCGTAAGTCTCTCTCTCCCAATATACAGCCTCTCCATCTGCAAGCCCTATGTAGTGGTTCCACGAACCGAAACATGGAAACTGAGCACCCTGCGGCCTCAGGCTAAACTACAAGGACTTGGAGGAGGTTGGCCCCCAGACATGTGACATGCAGGCCCACCGTCGTGTGGATATGCCCTGGTGACTCATGGACCAACCCCCAGCTATGGGTCAAATAGTTCCCCTGTCTTGTGGCTGTCTTGGAAAAGACAAAGGCTGACAACAGAAAATCCGGAGTGGAGTCCCTAAGGCGGTAGGAAGACAGACCAGTCTCCTTCCGACAACTCCTGCATCCTGATTCGTTCCCAGCCGTCTTGACACAGTCCTGCCACTGGAACCGGCGTATCACGAAGAGAGAGTGAGGCTGATCCTGCGCAAGTCTCACTCATTTAATCCAATTCAAGCGCAAGTCATGACATCGACTTTTTGTTAACTTCAAGTCCTGCGGCGACAGGGAAACGGCGAAGCAGTAGGTGTGGATACACTGGAAACTGTAGCTGTGAACATACACGTGGGCGATTCAGGACATGTGGTCGTTCCTCACTGGACTGAGGCAGTGGTGGGTCCGGTAGCCACCTGATTGATCGAGCAGCCCTCTTTAGGATCACTTTGCTCGCCTCCGTAGAATGAGGATGGGGCTAGAAAAGGTGCCCTAAAAATAGCCTGCTTCACCAAACCCTAGCCAGCATACCGCGGCTGGCGGGGATCCCTCTTAAGCGGTCGAAGCAAAAGAAAAAAGAAAACAAAAGTGATTACACTAGCATTGTGGAATGTCCGAACCCTGCTCGACAATGCAAAAGCAAATCGACCTGAAAGACGAACAGCGCTTGTAGCTCGTGAGCTTGCTCGCTACAATATTGACATTGCAGCCCTAAGTGAGACTCGTTTTGCAGACAAAGACCAACTGACTGAAACTGGTGGAGGCTACGGCGTGAAGCTGGTGTGGGTTTTGCTATCAAAACAACTCACATACCAAAAACTAGCAAGCATTCCTGAAGGTATCAACGACAGACTAATGAAAATGCAGTTACCTCTTGGACGCAACACCAGCGTTACGCTGGTCAGCGCCTATGCCCCAACGATGACTAACCCTGATGAGGTCAAAGATAAGTTTTATGAAGAGCTGGACTCTCATTTCCTCAGTCCCTCAGTCGGGGAAGCTTGTAATTCTTGGCGACTTCAATGCACGTGTCGGTACAGATCATCAAGCCTGGCACAGCATCATTAGAAAGCATGGAGTAGGCAAATGCAATAGCAACGGACTTCTCCTCCTCCTTAGAAACTGTGCGTCACATGATCTTAACATCACAAACACTATGTTCCGCCTCTCAAATCGCAATAAAAACACATGGATGCATCCATGCTCTCGGCACTGGCATCAATTCGTTATGTCATTACCAGAGTCAAGGACAGGCAGGACGTGAGACTGACCAAAGCCATGTGTGGGGCTGATTGTTGGACCGACAACCGCCTCATCATCTCCAAATTCAACTTCTTCATCCAACCAAAGAGAAGACCTCAGGGTAAAAAAAACAGCCAAGAGGCTCAATACAGCCAAATTGAAATGTCCTAAAACAGCAGAGGAATTCTAGAGCAGCATACATAGTAACTTCAATCTCAATCACAACAGCGTTGAAGAGAGCTGGACATCCTTCAGAGATGTTGTTCACTCTGCTGCTCTTGACGTTCTATGTCCTGCCACCAAACACCGCCAGGACTGGTTTGACGAGAATGATCCTGAGATCCACAACTTATTGCAGGAAAAACACCGCCTGCTAAGAGCGCATCAAAATGACTCTGCTTGTGTGCCGAAGAAAACTGCCTTCTCGAACGTGCGCAGTCCAATCGAAGCTGCGTTCAATGCAGGATTCCTGGATCAGTGCTAAGGCAGATGAAATCCAAGGTTACGCAGACAAACACGATACAAAGAATTTTTACGATGCACTAAGGGCAGTTTACGGACCACAGTCTTCGGGATCCTCTCCTCTTCTCAGTGCCGATGGCTCAACTCTACTCACGGGAAAGAAGGAGATCCTTAACAGATGGGCTGACCACTTCAACAAAGTGCTCAATCGCCCTGGAGCCATCAATGATATAGCAATTGAAGGTCCCCCCCCCAAGTCCCTATCAATCAACAGCTCGATACCCCCCCCATCAATCGAAGGGGTCATCAAAGCCATTCAGCAGTCAACCAGTGGAAAAGCTCCAGATCAAGATGCCAACCCAGCTGAGGTTTACAAGTCCGGTGGTGCAGCCTTGCGGGAGCAGCTGACCTGCTTGTATCAGATCATGTGGAGGAAGGGACAACTACCACAAGAGTTTAAAGACGCCACAATCGTTCACATCTATAAGCGAAAAGGAAATCGCCAATCCTGCGATAACCACCGAGGTATCTCTCCTGTCCATAGCAGGAAAGATCTTGGCTCGCATCCTCCTCAACCGCTTACTTGGTCACCTGGAACAGGGATTCCTACCGGAGAGTCAATGTGGTTTCCGCGCCGGTCGGGGGACTACTGACATGATCTTTGCCGCTCGTCAGCTTCAAGAGAAATGCATCGAACAGCACCGAGACCTTTACACAATCTTTATCGACTTGACGAAAGCATTTGACACAGTCGGTCGGGATGGTCTGTGAAAAATAATGATGAAATTCGGTTGCCCAAGTACTTTCATCACAGTAGTTCGTCAATTCCATGAAGGCATGATGGGGCGCGTCCTTGACGACGGTGAACCCTCGGAGGCTTTTCCAGCAACAAATGGAGTTAAACAGGGATGTGTCCTTGCCCCTACACTGTTCAGCTTGATGTTTTCTGCAATACTATTTGACGCTTTCAGCGATCAGTCACCAGGCATCAACATTAAATTCAGAACAGATGGAAAGCTGTTTAACCCAAGGAGACTGCAGGCTGTGACAAAGGTGAAGGAAACAGTACTGAGTGACTTTCTTTTTGCTGATGACTTTGCCCTCAATGCCAGCAACGAGCGAGAAATGCAAGACCAGATGAACAAATTCTCCGCAGCCTGTGACAACTTCAGCCTCACAATTAGCACCAAGAAGAACGAAGTTATGTTCCAACCAGCTCCCAGAAATCTGTATCATGATCTAAATATCTGTCAAGGGACAGAACCTTCAAGCGGTTGAGACCTTCACCTATCTGGGCAGCACTCTATCTCGGACAGCCACAATCAATCTCGAAATCAACAACAGAATCGCCAAGGCAAGCAGCATTGACACCAAGCTGAAGGTTTACAGAGCAGTTGTCCTCACCACATTGCTCTATGGCTCAGAAACCTGGACTACCTACAGAAGGCACGAAAAAACGTTGAACCACTTCCACCTGAGATGTCTCCGAAATCTCTTCCATATCAGATGGCAAGACAACGTCCCTGTACAGAGGTCCTTAAAAGTGCTAATCTTCCCAGCATAACTACTACCATTCGAAAGACCCAACTGAGATGGGCAGGTCACGTCTCCCGCATGCCAGATGAAAAAATCCCAAAAACAACTCCTGTATGGCGAGCTGTGCCAAGGCAAGCGTTCAGTCGGAGCACCAAGAAAACGCTTTAAGGACAAGCTCAAAATCTCCCTCAAAGACTTCAACATCAGTACCGAGTCCTGGGAATCGCTTGCATCAGACAGACCTCACTGGCGTCATCTCATCAACAAAGGAGCTGAAACAGCTGAAGAGAGAAGAACCCTCAAAGCAGTACAAAAGCGTGCAACCCGCAAAGCCAGAGAAGCAAGCTCTGTCTCCACAACACCTGTTCACCACTGTCCAACTTGTGGGAGGGCTTTCCATGCCCGGATCGGCCTTACAAGTCATCTCCGGAAGTACAAAAACACTACTTTTACTCACTGATGTCATGGTCATCTTCGACTTCGAAGAACGAACGAACGAACGAACATATTATTATTATTATTATTATTATTATTATTATTATTATTATTATTATTATTATTGCTGTTGTTGTTATCATTATTATTATTATTATTATGATTATTATCATTATTATCATTATCTTTATTATTATTATCATTATTATTATTATCATTATTATTATTATTTGTTGTTGTTGTTGTTGTTGTTGTTGTTGTTGTTGCTTCGTAATTGTTGTTATTGCTGCTACTTCATTAAAAAAAATTTTTTTTTACATATTCAATACTTTAATTTGGAAGAAACTACAAAATTCATCACTTATCCAAATTTTAGGTATAAAACCTCATTGGAATTTCGTTATGTCTGTATTAGCAATGCGCATTTAAGGACGAGCGTAGATATTCACACGTGGGTACGGCCGATCCCGCTCACGCGCGTGTGTGAGTTTGAGTGAGTATGGGGATGAGGGAGGTTCATGGCTAGTGTTTACGCACTCTAGTAAGTAAGCTACCTTGTCGCCGTCGTCGCCACTGGCCGTCTCCTGCCACCTTCCCCAACTCACATTCACGTGGGTGGGGGAATGTCCGTTGTGGGTGGAGCTTGAGTGGGAATCTTTGTAATGGGCCGGCCTCCATTTATAATAGGATGTACAATGTACTAGTTCACCGATCCATCAGTTTCTTTCAACTCAGCAAATGTTTACGTGGGGCTTTTATTTTAACTTTACGCGCAGGGCAGGGATTAAAAAACGAAAGGGTATTTTCCCCCTAGAGTCTTTTGTCTATACCCCCCCCCCCGGAGGGTTCGTGAATTATATCACATGCTACGTTAATTACAAATTTTTCTTCCCTGGTTTTCTTAGTTTCTTTTTATTTATTAAGTTATTATTATTTAATCACTAGGAGCAGTCACACAGCCTATTATCACAGATTTCTCTTTAAGAACAACTTGTGGCATTCTTTGGAGCAAGAGTGACAACAAGACTCCCTAGATTTCCAGTACATCTCCACCTCTGTTGATAATCGTTGCAGATTGACTTGCGTTATCGTAGCAACCGCTTACCATTAAATTCTATTATTATTATCATTCTTCTTCTTCTTCTTCTTCTTATTATTATTATTATTATTATTATTATTGCTACTAGTACTATTATTATATAATATATAATAATATCAAAAATTATTGCTATTAGTACCACTATTACTATTATTATCGTTGTTATTATTATTGTTGTTGTTGTTGTTTTTTCGCGCGTCTTCTCTGTTTCTTAAGCTTTCATATTTGTTTTCGCGCCCTTTTCTTTACCCGTCGTTGTTGTTTTGTCCGCCTTCCCTTTTCTCCTTACTGTAAGGAGATATGAAATTCTTCCTATAACAAAATTTTAGAAAAAGAAAATGTATTCGCCCAAATTATTTACTCTGAATATGGTGTCGGAATTATTATTTTTATTTATTTAAACTATATATATATATATATATATATACCACTTACAGGAACTGTCCCCGTACACGTGAAACACAGAAAAATGCTATTATGTCTGAATGGTCGATATAAACAAACCAAGAAACATACCAAGGGAGATAACTCTAAGATAATAATTTTCTAGTTAAGGAGTAAGGACTGTAGATTTAATACGTCGCAATAGCTTGTAACTAAATAAAAAAAAAAAGACAAAGATTGTTAACCATTGTTTTTGTTTTATTTATTTATTTATTGTTTTTTGTAATTAAATCTTCTAGTATCCGAACAAGGTTTAAAAAAAAAAACTGTAATACCCCAGTTATTTCCCCTAATATTTTATCTTGATTTATTTATATTGATCATTCAAATTTGTGTGGACGATTAATTTTTCTTCTGACTAAGTTTATATTATCATTTTTTGTTGTTGTTTTACTTTTTGATTTATGTGTACTTGTGCAGCTTACAGGCTATGCTGAAATAATAACGTCATCATGTAGGAAACAATGATTAATATATAGGGGTATGCTTTATTAACTATTCTGTACTTTCACCTAACAATTTAACAAAAAAAGCTACCCTAAAAATTGAATTTAACTTGGAAACCTTATCTAAAAATTAACATGATCAGTAAACTGTAAAAGTATCGTTCTATTTACGAAAACATGCTTTTAAAAAAGTCTAAGTTATTCTCTCTCCTCTGATCTCGAGCGCGTGGGTCAGTGGGGAAAGATGTGGCTGGTTACCTTTAATGCATCCAAAACCAAACTGCTATCCTTACATCATCAACGCTCTGATCCCCATCTGGCATCAATTGTGATGGATGGCTCTCGTCTGGGTGAGGCCCCGTGTTTTGACAAGCTTCTGGGTTTGACCTTTACTCCTGATCTGAAATGGAGCACGTACATCAAGTCTGTTGCCAAGGTCGCTGGAAAGATGGTGGGATCCTTCTACCGCTCCAGAAGATATCTCACTACGGATGCAATTCTCTATCTATATAAAAGCCAAGTACGTCCAAGGATGGAATACTGTTGCCATATCTGGGCAGGAGCTGCTAAAAACAGCCTATCCTGCCTTGACAGAGTACAAAATAGACTTCGTGGCTTAGTGGGGGATGCCCTTTTCTCTACTCTGCAACCTCTCTCCCACAGAAGAGACGTTGCGAGCCTGTCCTTGTTTTATCGTTATTTCCATGGCAGATGCTCGTCTGAACTCCAATCTCTGGTCCCCCCTCGCCAATCTTTCACGAAAAACACCCGTCTAGCTGAATCCACTGTGAAAAATTTCCCCCACTCTATATCTGTGCCTAAATCAAAACGCAGATTCCATGAACAAAGCTTCTTTCTTAGAACTGCACGCCTGTGGAACTCTGTTCCGTCTGCCTGCTTCCCTCCGGACTACAACTTGGATGTCTTCAAGTCCAATGTTAACAAATTCCTAATGAACCGCCCCCTTCAGTAAACATTTCAGCAAATCTCCTCACTAACGTAATGTACTTGCAATAACCCTTATCCCTGAGTGGCTTCCGGGCCTTGATAAGTGGTGATCACTGTGTAAAAAAAAAAAAAATATATATATATTTAGAAGTAATTGCAGAAATCGTTTGCATTGTAAATTATGTTAGATACTACACAATGTTTTGTATTACATTATTTTTTTTTATTAGTGTTATTATTTTTGGATATCTGAAAAGTTTGGCCCTCTTTAGTAATGTTCAGTATGGCTTTCCTGGTTTTTGTTGAACTGCTGATTTTTTAACTGTTTTAACTGAGCGGATATGCCGATTTATGAATAATTCAGGAGCGGTTTGAGCTATTACGCTTGATATTTCATTTCTAATGCGTTCGACAAAGTAAAGCATTCTGGTCTTCAACACAAACTTTAGGCTTATGCTATTACTTGTAGGCTTCTCGGCATTACGTTTTATTTTATTTATTATAAACAGAAAAGAATAATTCGGTGTGTATAGAAGGTTTTATGTGTTTTTTTTTGTTTTTTTGTTTTTTAATCTTTTCCTTTGAGATGTAGAGATAATATTCCACCGCCATGGCATAAGGAAATTCCGAAACTATTTGTATGTTCGTAAATGCTTTGTCTTTATTTCAAGACTTCCCCGAGATGATTGATTTGAAGAAATATTATTTCTTTAAATTAATCAGTGTGAGGAAGTCTTGAAATAAAGACAAAGCATTGATGAATATAAAAATAATGTTCGTTTTTCTATTTAATTGTTTAAGCACACACACACAAACACACACACACACAAATATATATGTATATGTATACATATATAATATAATATAAAGCTGAACGTCTGTGTGTGTGTCTGGTCACGAATAGGCTCCTATATGGTTGACTATTATAGAAAACTGATCACATATAATGATAGAAGACGTATCGAGACAGGAATATGTATGTTTGATCTGGCATAATGATGATTCAATTGTGGGTCTGCGAACGCGTCTGGTTCACAAAGTATAGAAATAAAAAATTTAAAAATTAAAAAAAAAACGTTTACAAGTGTTTTTGATATAGATGTACATAATAATACTTTGATAAGTACGTTTTAACTTAAATAGGGATGGTATGATAAAATTGTAGGGTCTGCGTTCGCGCCTGACCTCCATAGAATGGAAATAGGCACAAACTGTAATAAGGACTTTTCATATCTATCTGCGTAAGTATACTTTGATAATTATGTTCCAGTTTGAAGAAATATGGTATAATAAAATTATGGCGTGTTCGTTCGCACTTGACCTCCATAGAATGGAAATATGTCACAAAGTTTAACAAGGTTATTTTAATATAGATCCACAGAATATTGTGATAAGTGTTTCAGTGTGAACAGGTATGATATAATAAATTATGGGGTTCATCTATTTTATTTTTACTTTCATCGTATTTTGCTTTGGTTTTGATACTCCCAAATTGGAAGCTATCTTTTTACAACCTATCATACTTTCATAAATCAGAGTCCATTTTCTGTAGGCTATTTTTGAACCCAGTCAACAACGGGTACTTTTGCTAGTATATATATATGAATTAGGGGGTTGTGTATTGATATTCATATCAAAAATCTTCTTTTTTTTCTATTTATTTTGTTATTTATTGTTATTTAGGCCAAGAAGAAAAAGGTGAAACTTTTTCTATTTATTTTGAAAGAAAATACAACTTTTGTGAAATTGCATTCATCTGCAAAAGATCTAGCTAATTTGCAAATTCTTTCAAACATTCATTTTAATTCATTTCCTATTACTTTTTTCAGTTTTCTTATGCGATGAACATCTTTAGTTAACTACTACATGTAATCATATTCATGCGGATATTCTACATAATTTATACTTGCGCAATAGTTGCATAAAAAGGTTATAGTAAACATAAACCTCTTTCTATGTATATTTATGTATGCGTATATATATTTGTTCAAAATTTTGTCTATCAAATTCCTCTGTCAGTTTTTGGTATACACACATAAAACTTAATACATAGGGTATTCGAACCCATACGAAACATTATATTTGGGGTTTAGCCGGCGAAAATCGGTGCAAAAGTGTGAAAATTAAAAACAAAAATGGAATTTGTCAGGTGAAGGTCGAACGACGACATTACGAATATGTATGCATAACATAATAGCTATTGGTTCATGTTTTAATTTTTAGCCTTGCAGCAAACGTGTCTTTATAGCTCAGGCATTAACGTTAAAGGAAAAAGTAAATCGTAAGCTAAACGCTTTGGTTTCCATCCCGGTGTTGGCGCACGAGTCACTTTTTTAACTTTAAATAATTACTATATATTGGGTCCAATATAATATAATAATAAATACGAAGTCCGTATTTATCAAAATATCATATTAAAGCTTATTTTACGACTGGGCAATGCCGGGCAGCCTGCTAGTATATATATATATATATATATATATATATATATGTGTGTGTGTGTGTGTGTGTGTGTGTGTGTGTTGATGAATTGCCTTTTCGTGTCATCGGAAGTTTTTTAATGGAATTTTTTGTGTGGTCTAATCAAAGAATTGACAAATCTGTGGTTATGGAACAAGTATGTATATGCATGTGTTGGCCATGAGTGAAAATCACAAGAAGGTAATCGTGTGTGTGTGTGTGTGTGTGTGTGTGTGTGTGTGTGTGTGTGTGTGTGTGCGTGCGTGCGTATTTTATTACTAAGAACTTGTCTGCTTTTTATAATCAATTTAATATATTTTATCGGGAAGTATCTCCTGTAGCGTTGTGGAGTTAATTCAAAAAATATGGCAGAGGTCTGAACATCGGCATTTAATTCGAGTAATGATCTACATATAATTGATTTATTTTGAATGGAATTGAGGTGTGCTAATGTTCCATTGTGAATGTTATTGCGTGGTGGTAATTATTGATATACTACTTAAAGGTCTTCAGATACCGAATATCTTTCTACTGCCGTTTTTCATAATTAACTAACGGGGGTACCCACCGTTGGCCGGGTGTAGTAAGGTTTGTGTGTGGGGGAATGGGGGTAAATCCAAACAAAATGGAAAATATAAGATAAGCGAACGTAATAACCATCATGCAAAATAAACAATAAGCGAACTATGTTAAAATTTCTTTAAAAAATCGAAAAATAAAACAGCGAACGTGATGGAAAATTTTTTTAAAAACGAACGAAAAAAGTGGCATAAATAACCCTGTTTCAATATTAAAAATTTTAAATTCGAAAAAAATACGTCTGATATGTCGGCTCGAACGTGAAATCGTAAGATAACGACGCTGCTACTGTACCGACAGGTCTATGACCGGGTGAGACCAATTATCTCGTTTTTTTTTTTATATAGATTTAATATATTTTATTAGGAAGTATCTCTTATAGAATTGTTATGTTAATTCAAGAATATGACGGAGGCTTGAACAAGAGTTTGATTCGAATAGTCTATATACAATAGAGTCATTTTAATAGATAGGATGCTATACTATTTAAAGTTCAGAAGGTTGTCAGGTGTCAACATAAAGAAAACATTGGATGCTATTCTAAAATGTGATCTACCGAATGGTGATATCTACGGAGTTGTTTATATTTCAACATGTGATTTATTCATTAATCCTAACTCCAACCTTAACCCGTTATTAGGGTTACTATTAAGCTTAATTACGGTTATTTGTAAAGATCACATATTAGAATTTAAACTATTCGGCGGATCACGTATTGTGTCAGAAACGCTTTATGAGAGCACATGTTGTAAGAAAACCAAATATCGTTTCGATATCTACAATGATGGATTGACTTTGGGGGATATTTTTTAATCATGTTTCTAAATTTCTGAGATAAGAATTGATAATTTGTATGATTTCTTTGGGCTACTGATCTCATAACAAGTGTTATTCACCCAAAGTTTTTTTTTTTTTTTTTTTTTTTTACATAGTCGTCACCACTTATCAAGGCCGATCGGCCACTCAAGGATAAGGGTTAAAGAGTGTAGAGTAGTCAAAAGGACAATATAGTAATCAATAGTAATGGAAGTTCGGTAAATTTGTTAACTTAAGTGGTTGAGGCCCTTGTAACCTTCTGTCGAACTCGGGAAGCTGTATTATGTTTCGAATGGAACCCTTTATTTAATCCAGGCAAGGAACTGTGGCGTAACTGATAAAGTACTTTGTAAAATAAATTTCTGGAAGTTAAAGATTCAATCCGCAGTGCGGGCGATACTAAAAATTCAATTGTGAATTACTTAAGACTTCTGCTCAGTCGTGGCTGATGGAATGAGAGCATGCTACCCCCGCGAATTAAATAAATTCGAAATTCTGTACAGAGTCCCGAGTTTGGCATAAAGATTCTTTGGTTTGACAAGATACATCAGAAGAAAGTCGAAGGTTACATCGATCGACATGTTGTGAGAATAACACTTGATATGAGAACAGTGGTCTAAATAATCCAAATAATATAGCTGCTAATTAATTTAGCCTCTAATCTACATATCTATAAAACTGAAATTGTCTGTGTGTACATGCCCCTACCAGACTACTCTGTCAATTTTCAGTCCACAGACTCGAGATTTGACATAAGGGGTATTGAGATTTAGGAAAATATTTTTAATCTGTCTTCGGCCAGAAATTGGCTGTCAAGAGGTTAAAGTTCAACGATTTGACCTTTGAAAACTCTATCAAACTCCTCCACCAATTTTGGATCTAAACACTTGAAATTTTAGTTATAGGTTCTTTTAACATGGATCAAACTTTTTAATTTGATTTGAGCCCCAAAAATAAATGTTAAAGGGTCAAAGTTTAAAAAAATTGACCTCCCAGCCAATTTTTGGTCTAAATATTTGAAATTTTACATAAAGTGTATTAAGACATAGGGCAAGCTTTTTAATCGGTTTTTGACTGAAATTTGGCTAAGAAGGGGTCAAAGTTCAAAAGATTTGACCTTTGCGGTCTCTAGCAAACTAGTAAGCAAATTTTGGGTCTATACATTTGAAATTATACATAAAGGGTATTCAGACATGCAGTAAGCTTTTTAATCAGCTTTTGGGCGAAATTATGGTTGCCAAGCGGTCAGAGTCGAAAAAGTTGACCTTTGCAGACTCTACCAAACTCCTCCGCCAATTTTTGGTCTGAACACTTGAAATGGGTTACCTGGACACGAGTTAAACATTTTTCATATATATATATATATATATATATATATATATATATATATATATATATATATATATATATATACACACACACACACACACACATATGGACATAAAGTTATGAACAGTACATAGGGCTCGAGCAAAACTGGGCTGAACTGCTAATATATGAACAAATATATTTGCAGAGCCGGGCGTCATTTTAGTTCCAATGACGATACCTCATATATATATATATATATATATATATATATATATATATATATATATACACACACAGGTGATATTAGGTTGAGAAGAAAGTTCTTTAGGAATTTTTAATTCTGGTTTGAAATAATGAATTTTCAAATAAGTTTTCATTATAATACCTTTATTTTATATATCAATTTAAAGACAATTTTTCTTTCCATCTAATATTTTAAATAACAATCGTTTTCAAGCAATTATGTGTTCTTTTCAGAACGTTGAATGCAAGATGGAAAAAACAAACAAATTCGCACAATTTTCTTATTTTAATTCAAGCTAGGTCGAAAAACTGCTGAAATAATAAAAAAAAAAACTCGCGATATTAACAAAGCGTTTTGCCCAGAGACAACTACTGAACGCGCAACGCAATGGTGGTTTAAGAAATTTCGTTGCGGCGACAAGAGTCTTGAAGACGATGAGCGTAATGGTCGGTCATCGGATGTTGACAACGATCAATTAAGAACTTTGATCGAAGCCAATCCACACTCAACTGTTTGAGAACTTGCTTCTGAATTAGACGTAACGTATACGACGATTT